>NC_048597.1:64773351-65116685 GCF_003668045.3 Cricetulus griseus | reverse complement strand
ATATTATTTTAGTATACCTTCAACACCCTCCAACTCTCACTGAGTTATTTTGGGTGCCAACTAGGTTTTTTTGGCACTTTGACTATGTTAATTTTTACAAAGGAAAGAGACTGGAGAACAGAGTGTTTAAGATCTTAGTGCCGGGCTCATCTGGATTAAAGTCCCAGACCCCAGGTCACTAGCTATAATGTCAAGAGCATATTACTTAACCCCTACTATTCATACATTATCTGTTAAATTCATAATAATATATTTTAATGGGATGGTAATGATTAGATGTAGCAGTATATACAAAGACATGAACAAATTTGGCATATTAAGGACCCAATGCATTTAGTTAAAGTGTGGGGGGGGGGCTGTTATTTATGATTACAGAGGTATTGAATGCTTGCACTGAAAATTATTAGTGTGTCTGTGGTAGAGAGACTTTTGATGGCTTTAATCTAATTCCCATCACAGCTCTCCTACAGTCCCCACATTGAGGAAGGGTCAGGGTCAGTCATAATTCTCACCATAGCTCTCCTATAGCTTCTCTACTCAGGAAGGGTCAGTCATAGAGTATCCCAGGACGGACCCACATAATGTCTAAAGTTGGTCAGTGTTATCTTCAGAAAGACTGACTATTAGAACATCATTTTGACTGCCAGCCACAGTGCAGTTCTCCATCACCAGAAACTGTCGACCTGTTGCCTGGACAGTCCCTTAAGGGGTCAGTCATGATAGAAGTCTAATATCTCCACTTCATGGTTGGGTTGATACATTTTCTGTTTGTCTGATAAAGCAAATATATAGGGCAGGAAAACTTCACACAGAAAAGAGGTTTATTTGATTAAGTTTTGGAGACTGACTGTCTAAACTGCCTGGTGCAGGCTCTGAGGAAGGACTGCTGGGTGGCATCGACTCATGCAGAAGGCCATGGGAGGACCTCTTGGTAAGTGAGCAAATTATCAACAGTAAGTCAAGAGCAATTCTGAGACTCCACTTTTTATAACCACTTACCTTCAAGAGAGCTAAGGCTCCCACCTGCATCACTGTTAGTCTCTTCCCTAGATAGCTCTTCCAAAGTTAGACAGCTTCCCATTTGTCCTGCCTTTTAAGTGTTCCATCACAGATGACCACCATCATCACCATACCAGGGGTCAAACTTCCAATACATCAATCTTCTAGAGATATGCTCAAATTTATCCAAATCATAGCAGTGATCATCTAGCCCATTGAAATGAACTAAACACGTCTATTTCCTCCATGGTTTTCCTGATACTTTGGTCCCAGGCCTCTCCCATCTTAAGCACACCTCATTGCTCCTAGTGGTACTTCGCTCTGAATGGTCCCTAGGTTTTAATGCACTGTGACAGGGTTGCTCCACCAAGATAAGATGTAACTTGTCTCTTTGGGCACTTTATTATTAAATTAAATTATAGTTACATCATTTTCTACTCTCTCACCTTCTTTCTATCTCTTTTATACCATGGCTCCTCTTCTTTTGCCTACACATGTAAATCAATGAGCATATAAATGTGACTTGCCGTGTCTATTGAGTGTGGCTTGCATGTATGTTTCTAGGGATTAACACTTAGTGTTGGATTACCGGCTAGGAAGCTTAGTCCTAGGGAAGACTAATTCTCCTCCCCAGTAGTCATGAAATGCTTGTGTCTGTTCATCTAGGATTGAAGCTCCATGAGATTTATTCTATCCCCTTTGGGATGTCAAATGTTGTTAGATTGCTCAGGTCTTCTTTAGGTGACATGTTGTTGGGATTTCTTGGGTATAGCTTCTTTGTCATGGCTAGAAAGCACAATCTCACAGTAGATTTCCTGGTCCCTGGCTCTTACAGTCTTTCTGCCCCTTCCTCCATGATGTTCCCTGAGCACTGGGTACAGGAGTTGTACTGTAAATGAATCAGTGGAGACTGGGCCCCCATGGTTATCTGTTCTCTGTGTTTTGACTAGTTGTAGCTTTCTCTGATAGCTATAAGAAGTAAAATACCTTGTAATAAACATAACCAAGGAAGTGAAAGACCTCTTCGGGAATGTTAAACACCTGAGTTCCATGAATATTATAAAAGCTTATTCCAAGAGAATCCACATACCAAAAGAAAATGAAACAAGATGCTCTAAATGTAAAATCCATTAAAACTTCCTTGACTTGTATCAAGAAATTGTTATTCTTTTAGTTTAGTTATTGTAATGCTGGGAATTTAACCCAGAACTCTGCCTGTGATAAGCTTAAGTAACACTAAGCTGCACCTCCAACCCCAGAATATTTTAAAAGTGGTTTGTTTATTTCCATTTACTTAGTGTCCACTAAATGTGAAGCAGAACTGAATCTTGAGGACACTGGGGATGTTAGATTCCCTTTCAAACTAAACCTTGAGAACTGGTCTCTGATTAAAATGAGGTTCAGATTCAATGCAGCCTCTGTTCCCCATCCAATCCAAGCTTGGCTCTAGTTAATTGCATTTCTGAAGGAGGAGCAATTATTGTTGCTACGTGTTACTGCTGTGAGCACCCTATGGATGGTGCTGTTGGCTCTGCACTGGGTATGAAACAGGAGGTTATGCCACCTCTCTGCTGCCACTCAACATTGACTCTAGACCAGTGGTTCTCAACCTTCCTAATGCTGGGGCCCTCATAAAATTATTTTCATTGCTACTTCATAACTGTAATTTTGCTACTGTTTTAGATCATAGTGTAAATATCTATGTTTTCTGATGGTCTTTTAGGGTTGAGGGTTGCAACCCACAGACTGAGAACCACTGCTCTAGAGTATTGTAGGGAATGGACAATTTCCATTCTCCATTAGAAGTTTGAAAGAGTGTTAAGATAACAGACCCTTCTAACTTAATTGCAGAGTAAATTTAGGGATGTTTGAATCCATTTCCATTCATTTCAATAGCCATGGGTAAGTTCTTTCTGAAATCAATATCTCAGTTTCTGTATTTGTATAAGACAGATCAGATTGGGATTGAGAAATTCTTCCTAAATCTGATGCTTTGAGATCTCATGCTCACCCTTCCCAGGTTCTATTATGGCATGCTATTTCTGGGACATATGCATTCAAAAACTAAATTTTCTTTTAACTTTATGTATGTACTGAATCAACAAGAGTCAAGTTCCTGGGAACATTTAGGCACATGGTCCATACAGTGTTTTGTTTATTATTTGTGATAGATATTTAGAAGTTCTAAGTGAATTTGTGTGTCATTTCTATACCTAGATAGTGAAAAATATCCAAGAAAGCATAAAGGGATGCGTCATTTATTGCTCAACCCTATCTCCCCATCATAGAGAGTACCTAGTGCCTTCCCAGAGAATTACCAAGGCAGCAATGCCCACTATAGGTGTCTATTGTATATCAAAGGACCAGTTGATCTAACCAGGAAGCCTTCCCTGAATGGTTGCCTGAGGGATGAGCACACCACAATTGTCTACAATACCCAATAAAGTGACGAATAATCAAATGCATGGGGAAAGGAAGATTCCAGTATTTTTCTGACACCATAAAATTTCCATTCCTTAAAATATTATCAGTCCAAATATCTGCCCCTTGGTTTGCAAAACAGTTTCAGTCTCAGTTATTCACAATAAAAACAACCACAGATGGTCCATGAAGAGAAGAGCAGGACTGAAATGGTTGCCATTTTGTTCAGATAGAAAATAAAAAATTAGTCTAAGTGAAGATGAACTATCCTACAAGGTTTCATAGCCAGGAGATAAGACATGGTAAAAATAAAGATGTGAGTTCAGGTCACTTGCCTGCACAAACTTTGTTCAGACCTATGGACCTCATCAACTTTCACTGACATCACCTCTCACTGATATCACATGCTATCACCATGATTCCTATAGAGGGGTTGAGCATCAAGAAGGACCACTGAAAAGACCCAACCAGACACATGAGAAGGTGAGCTGGAAAACTCTAATCATAGAGGGAGCATTGGGATGTCAGAGGAAGAGAAGGGATCATTACTGGGAAACAAGACAGAGTAGTGTCAGCACTGTTTGGGCATTCAGAGACAATTCAAATTTCATGTTTTAAAGGGAAAGGATTTGCATATAGAACTCTACCTGCCAAATCATCAGTGATACAAAAAAGAAATTGTGATCATATGTATGCACAAAACTCAAGTTTACCACCTTCACATTCATGGGGGTAAAAAACAGTACTGGAGATGTGGTCCTTCATCAAGAAGGAAAAGAAATTAAAGGAAAAGTTACAGGGAACAGAAGCATCAGAAGCAACAGAGATGAGTAGGGAAAAGTAGACCTTGAGTAAGAGAATATCCATTAGGCTGGATACTTGAAAATTCCCCTGTCTGAAATCTTAGTGTTTTCTGTTTCCAGTGGTATAAATAATTTCACATTTCCTGGTTCAACACTGAATACTATTTATATACCCATTACATCATGAATTCTGGTTGTCCACTTTAAAAATAGTCCCTTTATTATATAATCACGCTAGATGTCTTTTCAATCATGACAGACAGTATTTAATGTAATACATTAAGATAGCATAAAATAATTATAGAGGAAAGAAAATTTCTAGATTAAAAGAGGTCATACCATTGTCATTTTCCTTAAAAGTGGAGTTTGCAGCTGTCTAAAGTCGCTAATTCATGATATGGAGTTTAGTCATGTGAATTAAATAAATGAAGACAACAGGCATAATATCCAAAGATAATAAGCTAACAAAACTTGAGAAGTTGAAGGAGAAGGAAAAGTAGATAGGGAAGTGAATAAACACATAAGCCCCCATATCTACCTAAAAATAATAGCCCCTGCTCTAGAGTCAATAAGTAGGCAGTAGAACTAAAGTGTATTATATAAAGTTGTGACATTGATTAACAAACATCTAAAGAGTACTGACAGCGGCTGTCCCAGGTGAGGGAGGCAGTGGTGAGAAGTTTACTTTTTATTTTTTTGTTCTTTTGCACTGTTCAACTATTTAAAAAATTTTGGTGTATATTAATTCTATATTTAAACAAGAGAGAAAATTCCTCTTATTTGAATATCTCATAAGATGCAGATAAAAATCTAGATGACAGTTTTAGCCAGATACTATTTAAAAGTCATACAAAGAGCAAATGGGGAAGATATAAAAATCAGGATTTTATCTTTTATTTTAGAAATGAAATATAAACCAAGAGAAAGAAAGTAGTTCTCTCAAGGACACTTTAATGGTTGAATCATAAAACTGAGGTGTTTTGTCCAAGAACAGTCATTTTCAAGATTCAAATTAAGAAAAAAGTTAAAATGTCCAATACTGTACCAGTCTGAAGCACCTGTCTGGCATCTTTGGTACTATTATACATCCCCCCATTGGCTTCCATCTCTACCCCTTTCTTCTCCTTAGCTACTGAGCTAGGAAATGGGAGAACATAGTGGTCTACTAAAAAGCAGTATCTTTCTAAGACCATATGAACCACAATGCCTCAGGTCAATGTCATTAATAACATGTTCCTTTACCATCGTACAGGGATGACCCTGCAGAGATATTAGCTGGATTTATACACTTGAAAGTGTGTTTTTTTTTTCTGTCCTTCATGAAGCCTGCCACAGTGACTTGGACAGAAGCACTAGTCTACTCTGACCATTGTACCTTGAATCAGGTGTTGGCTGGACAGGATGTAGTCTTTAAGGGACTTGCTCCATTTGCTCTTTCCAAGCAGAAGTGCTGAGTGAGGCCACATGCCTGCTACAGACCAAGAGTTTACCTCCCTCATCTGTTCCTTCCTTCCTTCCTCCTTCCTTCCTTCCTTCCTTCCTTCCTTCCTTCCTTCCTTCCTTCCTTCCTTCTCCTTCCTCTTCCTCTTAAATCAACCTTAACAAATACCTTAGCTTTTTTTAAAATAGATTTTGGACTAAATTCACGACCTTCCTAGCTCAGCCTCCTCCACCCATAGTGCTGCTGTCTTTTGCTGCTGTGTCCCCAAGTTAGCAGGTTTCTCAGTTCTTCAACACAATGTGTTTAGTCCTTGCCATAAGCTCTCCCATGGGGTTCATTCTGCCTGTCCCACTTGCCTACCACAAACTCTGCTTATGGATCAGTCACCTCAATTTCAACTTTCCTTGATCTCTGCATATCTACAAATCACACTCCCTTCGGTTGCTATAGTTCTTCATCTAGTTTTGATTTGTGGCACAAGACTCCACAAGTTAGTTTGTATGCACTGAGTGCTTACTTTGATGGAGCCCATATCTCAGGTCGATTTGCTTCTGTTGCAAGGCTTGTCACATAGTAAGTGAGGAATAAATATCTATTAAGTTCTGCTGATTTGTAAAAGTTGGCAAAGTGGACATCAGGGAGTAGGGCTTTAATTTTTCTTATTTATTTAATGAGGGGGCAGGAACACACACGGTATGGACATTGTGTGGAATATCTATCGAAAGAAAGAAGAGTCAGTTCTCTCTTCCCATGATATGGGTTATGAGATCAAAGTCCAATCACTGTCAGGGCCCATAAAGATGACTCTGCTTCATCTTGGCTCAAGGTCAGAGAGTTCAAAACTGTCCTTAGTAAGTCATAAGACCTAAAGGTCTCTAAGGCATGGCTACAGTAGGATGTTTGATCTTGGCCTTGGGTGTCTTATCTAAATAACAACAGACTTAGTATGAGGTGTGGTTGCTCCTGACCCTCAAGGCCAGATAACAAGAAATTGAATCTAAGGTGTGGTTACTGAATCCTTGGAGAATTAAAGAAGAAAGTCTGTTCCATATACGTGATTCCTAGTTCTTCTTTTTGGTTAAGTTATTTTAGAATGGTGAAGAATACACTCTGGGTGTTCAGTATTCACTGAATTGCCCTCATGTCTCTATTCTGTGTCTCTCTCTTTCTCGTAACATCTTTACCTAGCCTTCTCAACCCGCACTCCCCCTCTAAGATACAAACCAGGGGCAATTTAACTGGTTCCAATTGTAGCTCCACAAAGCCGGGTTCCCAAAAATCACCCAGCTTAAAAGCAAGCGCTTTTGCCCACTGAGCCATCCCATTGTCCCCAGTACAATGAATTCTTCATCACTCCCTGTGGTCTCTCACATCACAGCATACACTTAGAGAACAGACATACACACATTTTAAACTATAATAGGGAATCAGGGTATAGTCATGACCTGTCCCATCCTGATATCAATTCAAGATGACAAGAAAAAGCATAAGGTACTAAAGTGTCCTTATTTGAGGCAAGCATCAGGATGTGCCATTTTGATGTTTCATACATAGTGAAAATGTGTCAGATTCCATTAGGCACCTTAGACATGCCTTAAAGAAGGGACAAAGATGTCTGGTGAAGCATCATGGCTGCTAAATGGTTTGCACAAAGCATTTGCCCAAAATGAGCTTTCCTTGTCATAGTCGGTTTTTCTGTTGCTGTAATAAAACACCGCAACCAAAAGCAGCTGAGGAAGGAGAGGATTTATTTCACCCTGTATCTTATTCACTTGTCAATAAGAGAAGACAGGGCAAAAGCACAGGGCAGGAACCTGGAGGTGGGAACAGATGCTGAGACCATATAGAAGTGCTGCTTACTGACTTGCTCCCCATAGACTGCTCAGTCTGCCTTCTTGTAGCACTCAGAACCATCAGTGCCCAGGGTAATACCACCCACAGTGATCTGGGCCCTCCCACATTAATCATCTATCAAGAAAATGTACCACAGGCTTCCTGTGGGGCAATCTGATGGGGGCATTTTATCAATTGTTGTTCCTTCTTGAAAAATGACTCTAACTTGTGTCAAGTTGACATGAAAATAGCACCCCATGTGTCCTTGGTGAGGATGCTTCAGATCTCCGGATGCTTTGAATTAGTTAAAGTTTAAAAGCAATGAGCGAAATTACTGATAAGTCTTCCAGGGACCAGCTCTTTTAAAAAGTATTACATTTTTGCTTATTATAAGTAGCTATAATTTGACCTAGAAGCTTCTACAGTGTTTTTATCTTTTAAATAATTGAAGCCATTATTTTAATTTAAAATGATTAGGTTTCCTTTTCTGCCTCATTGTAGGCAATCAATGAACAATAACAACAACAAAATCATGTTATCAATTCCAATCATTCAGCCCTGAGATCACCTACATGTGAGCAACACTGAATTAAGCAGGTCATATGTACATATTTATTCATGTATACCCCTATGTAACAGTTAAAGAAAAAAGGCACGAGTTAGAGGGAGTGAGTTGGACACATGAAAGGAATTGAATGGAGGAAAAAGGGAGGCAGAAACGTGTGATTATATTTAACTTTAAAATTTAAAAACATATATTTTAAAAATCTGTTGGTCTAAGCATGTGAGCCACTGGAGATGATTTAGCTGGATTGATATTTTCCATTTTATCTTTGGTCAAGGACAGCAGAAGCTACAGGTGAATATGAAGTGTTCCCAATCTGATTTCTACTGTCTGCATCTCTATCCTTGCATGCACCCAAGCATGCTGTAGCCATCTGCATTCCTCACTATCACAAGCCACTACCATGAAATCTCTGTTACTCAGTGTGAAGTGCCTATCTGGAAGTTTCGTAGCTGGAGGGAACACACCGCCTGAAATGCATTGACTTGACCAATGTTAGCCAACAAATGTTCTAAGACTTCTTAAGAGATGTAAGTCTGCATACTTGATGCAAGAACAGCCCAGAGTCTCTGTGTAATCGGTAATATGAAGACTTGCAGTCCTATCCCTTTTCCAGAGGCTCAGAGTACTTTATATCTGAGAGATGAATCCAGACCAAGATCTTTCCATTTATGCTAACTACATGCAGGATCTTCAGGGTAGAGCTCTCATTCACCCCAACTTTGTTTAGTCAACCAAAATGCTTCCATATTGAATGCCACCATCTTTGAGATCAGTATCTCTTCCATAGTGTTTACTAATTAAAGATCTCTCTCTTTCTGCCATGTAGTTGGAATTTTCTTTGGGCCATCAACCAACTCCCAAATAAAGACATTATTAAATTACGAATGCTTGGCCTTAGCTTAGACTTGTACCACTAGCTCTTTTAACTTAATTTAACCTGTTTCTATTTATCTATATTTTGTCTTGGGGCTTTACCTTTCTTTCATTCTGTAAGTTCTACTTTCCTGCTTCCTCTGTGTCTGCCTGGCTGACCTCTGGCATCTCTCTTGTGTCTCCTTTTCATTCTTCCAGAGCCTAAGTTCCTCCTCTTACTTACTCTCCCTGCCTGGAAGTCCTGTCTATATCTCCTCTCTCATATTGGCTGCTTAGCTTTTTACTAGACCAATCAGGTGCCTTAGGCAGGCAAGGTAAAACAGCAACGCACCTTTATAAATGTAAACAAATGCATAGTAATGTAAACATATTTTGCATAGTTACACAAATGTTCTACAACACAAATACAACACCTCTTTATATAGTTAAACAAATGCAACACATCTTTGCATACTTAAATATTCTGCAACACTGCCCCCTCTCTCAGCCTCTGACTCTCCTCTCTATCTATCCCCCTCTCTCTTTCTCTCTCTTCCTTCCTCTCTCTCTCTCTCCCTTCAGAGAGGACAAAACCTGCTGTGCCTTGATGTCAAGCTTTTAGATGTCAAAACTATGAGAGAACAAGTTTGTAGTGCTTCATGATGCCCCCCCAACCAATAAGACACAGTGGCAGGCACCCAAATCAAAACCATTGGGTCTACAAGAAAAATGAAAGTCATGTATGTCCATAAACATATTTGTGCAGTTACACATCTGTATAAGTTGGAATTGTCACCATGTTTCCTAAGCCTTCTACCCTATGGTGGAGAATGATAGATAGAGAGATAGTCAATCACTATTTTGTCTTTGAAAGGATGAGTTTTGTTCCAAACAGCAGCAGGATACATGCTGCATCCATGATCAATCACAGATCCTGAGGGATTCAGACAGTCTACAAACTCTCTGAACACTGATGAAGTCCACACACTCTAAGAGACACAAATGAGCAATCAAACCTGTCTCCTGGAAGACTCTTCTTCCAGACCCAAAGGCACAAGCCAGCAGTCTTGGGTACTCAGGAAGCTGAGACAGAAGCACTACGAGTTCAAAGCCTGCCTGGGCTACAAAGTCACTTTGAGTCTAGCCTGGGCAAATTACTGACTAAAAAGGAAAATAAAAATAAAACCAGAGATGTGTAAAGATGTTAATAGACAGATTCCTCCTGATCCTTTCTGTTGGCCAATTTCAAGGGATCTCTCTCTCTCTCTCTCTCTCTCTCTCTCTCTCTCTCTCTCTCTCTCTGAATTCCCATGGTTCCTTTTTTGTTTGGGCCAGTTGTGTACCTAAGGTCTCTCAATATTAAACCAAAAAAGTAAAAAGCACTTGTGTATAGTGAGTGCAAGGAGGTTACATTTACATCAGAGCACATAAACCTTTTCTCACCATGGCCCAGAGACAACTACATTTTTCTTGGCATCAGACTCCTTGGTAAGCAGGAATAAAGTTCTCTGCCAGACATCCCTCCCTCCCCTGCCACACACACACACACACACACACACACACACACACACACCATTTTTCTGGGAGTTGTAAATAAAATAACTGGAGGGAAACAATAGCCAGAAAGAGTATCCAACAGGAAAAATATAAAGCAGAAATGGCAGTCAGCATTGGAAACAAACATAAAGCCTTGTTTTCATATTCCTCAAAACAGAGCTCTAGAGCCCTGCAGGTACTGTATCTCCACAAACATCCAGGGCAGCACAAGCCACATCCATGGGGGCATTGTGCTAACTCACACTGAATTGTTAAGCATCAGAGTAGCGTGTTTGTGAAGACTCTTGGAAATAAACAAATGAGTCAACTAGATAACCAGACTTTTTTTTTTAATCCCACAAACGGCGCCTTGGGGAATAACATGCAAAGGGGCTGCTATGCAAAGGGTGCCCTCTGGGTCATGGACAGCTTGGCCAAGGGCCAGCAGTCCAGTCCTCCTTCTTGGGGTTTGAGATTGTTAGAATCTTGCATGTGGCCTTTTCTTTTTTTTTTATGGAATCATAATCAGGCACCACATCCCCCCACTACCATTGCTGCTAACTTGATTCTGATTTACTGTAGAATTTGGGGACAATTTATTCCTTTCATCTAAGTTCCTATTCTTATTCTATTTCACACTGCTGTTGGTGTCTTTCTTGCTGTTGGAGTATAATGGTTCAATCTATGAGAGGAGTATCTATACAGTGCCATGGTTGTTAGGTAAGTGGAAAATTTCACTGGTATTATTCTTGGGTTTCTTTTGTTGGGTTGTGTTTTTGAGCCATGGTTTCATTACATACTTGATGTTGGCCTCAAATACAGGATTTGTCTACTCTAGCCTCCCATGTGCCTAGGATTGTTTTAAATCCCCAAATTGTTTGTATATTTGAGTATGTGCTTACATTGTGGGAAAGGAGGCCACCACCCAGAAGATCTTGAACAGGCTAGAATCTACGGTCTGCTTCAGCAGCCTCATGGAAGCTGACTGCTCTAGCCTTCCCCGAGTACCAGACCTCTGCTAACACTCTGCTGAACTTTTTCATTCATAAGCCATAGCAACCTCCATTTAGATATGTTTGTTTACCATATTGATGAAGCTAACAAGCTTAGTAACTGGCTTAGTTTAGCTTAACCTGCCCGAAGACACTCAGAATCACATTGCACAGAGCAGTTCCTGCTGACAGGATGATCCCCTCAACTTTGAGTACCTCTAGCACTACTGATCATTCTATATGGAAACAGAGATCAGCCTGTCAGAATTTGTCCTAATCTGTTACTATGATGAGACCCAGGACTGGAAGGCATGTTAGTGAGGAAAGGGTTTATTTCATCCTACAGATCGTAGTCAGCTGTGAAAAGAAGTCAGGGCAGGAACTCAAGGCAGACACCTGAAGGCAGGAATTGAAGCCACAACCACAGAAACATGTCACTTGCCAGCCTGTTCATCCCAGCTTGCTCAGTTCATTTTCTGATACAACCCACAACTAACCTGACCAGGGGTGACACTCACACAGAGTCTTGCCACATCAATCATTAATCAAGCAAATGCTCCAGAGACCTCCTACAGGCCAAGATGATAGAGGTAATTCCTCAGTTGAGGCACCCTGTTCCCTTATGGCTTCACTTGTGTCAAGTTGACAAACCACTAATCCACATGCCCTCCCATCTCTGTGTGTCAGCTTCCAGCTAGATCAGGGCCCTACTTCCTGTGTTGCTAATTGTCATAAGACTTGGATCCTGGGATGGAAATCTTGTAGAGAAGAGAAAGGGAGGCAGTGGATTAGTGGGGCATGGTGGGTTTTGTTAGTAGATGCCAAAGCAGACTCTTGGTCCAGTCTTGTGGACAGAGAGCCAGCAATGACTTGAGCATAAAATGGAGTGGAGTGGGACAGCCTGCTTGAGACTCTGGACCTTGGGGGAGTGTTTCTCTGTTCTTTAGCTGAAAAGCAAGCAGGGTGAGTCTTGATACTGCCATTGCCTTCTACCTCCCTGCGCCAGAGATGTTGAGCCAAGTCTTTTCCCATTATACATTCCAAACATGTATTGCAACAGGGCAACACATTTCAATAATAAATCAAGTCTCTTGTGGCTTTCAAGGTCAGAAGTAGAGGTATTTTTATTTATAAATCATCTCCTTTTAAAAAGCCACATCGAAAGTTAAAAGAAGTCATTATTGGTGAAATCATCGGAAAAAATAGCAGGCGATTTGAGGTGATGGATTACCAGAGAGCTCATCTCCTGCCAATTTAAAAAGCTTTTTGACTGCTTGCTTTCCATTTCCAAGCTTCAAACTCAAATAGCTTTTCACAAGAACAATTGCACTAGACAAATTGATATAACTGCTTTACCCAGCCTAGCACCCATTGACACCCACCACCCACCACCAGCCACCCTTTCTTGGTCTCAAACTTTACCTAACATTGCTACAAGAAGGAGAATGACCATTCCTCAGATACCAGCAATGTGCCAAGCACCTCACTTAACACATGCCACCCTGGGAGTGCACTAAATGACCTTCCAATGAAGCTTTTAAGATTCTCATTTTATTCTGGAGAAAACGGGACCCTCAAAAAGTAAGAGATCACAAGGTTACAATGTACTTAAAGTGGAATTAGAATATGACCATGGTTTCCCAGTTCACCAGAACTAAGTGGAGGATGTGCTCAGCCTTATGTCTGCAGATGGAGGGTAATCCACTTACTTGTTTCCTGACTTTTACTTCCTAGTGTTATGGGATGAATTATGTCCATTCAAAACTCATTTGTAGAAATCCTAATCCCTCTGTACCTCAAAATGTGAACTTATTTGGAGATGGAATCTAGATAACCTCGTTAAAATGAAGTCATTATGGAGGGGCCTAACCCAATCTGAGCAGTGTCATTACAGCAAGGGGAATGTGAACATAGAACCAACAAATGCTATGTGAGGATGATGACAGTGGTGCCAAAGATGCCCAGAAAGCCACCAGAAGCCAGGAGAGAGGTGTGGGCAGTCCTTTGTCATAGCCTCAGGAAGTGACAACTCTGCCCACACCTCTGTAACAACACCCAGCCTCCCCGATTGTGGAACTTTGGATTTCTATTGTCTGATCCACAAAGTTCATGGTATTTTGTTATCACAGCTCTGGCATATGAACACACTCAGTCAGGTGAATTTTCTTAAAATAACCATATCACTGCCTATCCTGTCACCCCAATAATTTCCCCTATTATCTGAAAGGTTTTTCACAGCTTTGAGTCTTTTCTGAGGGAGGATGGAATAGAGGATTTTAATGACTGCCTCATCATTCTGAAGACTCCCCCGTAAAAAAAAGCTTTTAGCAGTGGAGGTGTTGCATTTTCGTTTTGATCTGGCCAAGGAAGACATGTCACAGAGGTACTCCACAGTAGCAGCTCCTGATGTAGTATGTATTTGCTGACTGCACACCTGGCTCCTGGGCCTTAGAATATAATGGTAGCTAATGTCTATACCCTTAGTTCATAATAAAGAAGAGACAAACATAAAAGAAATTTTCCCACAGCTGCATATGGCCTGGCCCAATGGTGTAGAGATTTCTGTGAAGAGCTAATGGCTGAAATGAAAAACCAACTTAAGCCCAGAGGTGGTCAGCCAGCCACTGACCATAAGTGCCAGCATTGACTCTAGGTCCTCTGTGTTGAAGCTCAGCCCTCCCTTGTGTGTGTGAGAGAGACACATCCTTCTGGACCACTGGGTATATGCAGTATATGAGTGTGTGATAGAGAATAGGGCCTCTGGGGGGCTGGAGAGATGGCTCAGCACTTAAGAGCACTGGCTGCTCTTCCAGAGGTCCTGAGTTCAATTCCCAGCAACACATGGTGGCTCACAACCATCTCTAGTGGCATCGGATGCCCTCTTCTGGTATAAAATCATGTGTGCAGATAGAACACCTGTACACATAAATAAATCTTTAAAAGAGAAAGAGAGATAACGAGACCTCTGTGTTGACATACATGCAACCACCTTCTTGCTCTGTTTCAGTTTCCTGCAGTAGAAACCATTCCCCAAATAAAACACACTGACAGGTCTGTTGGAATACTGGACCACATCTGGTGAGTTCCACATTTTACAGCTGTTGGGTTTCTTCTTAGAGAGCTGGTTTTGAAGAAGGGGGAGGACAATAGCACATTCAGAGTGTAAGATTAAGCAGAGAGTGAAGTGTCATGCATGGGACAAAGGGGAAAGGTCTGGAAGGGCTCTGCACCAGCTTGGGTATTAAAGAACAACACTTGTTGGGCAAGTCAGTCTGTCTTTGAGCCTTAGTTATTCCCTCTTTACAATGAAATGCTTGGTCTAGAGATCACTGTGTTTCTGATCACAGAGGAAGGACTTATTTCTAAAGTCCTTAAACAAAGAGGCCCCCATTCTCAATGGTTGCAAGTACAGTGCTGTACAGCCCTCCCTGGAGACTGCCTGTTCAGTTAGGGCCTCTCCAATACTCTTCTAGCTCTCTCAATAGTCCCATCATAACTAGAAGGAGGCACAGAGTCTCCCAGATGTATGAAGTCTCTTTCATATGCATGAAGTTCCTCCCCAAGCACACAAAGCCCTCTCCATGTTCGTGAAGTCGTCTTCACTCTCATTTCACTGGTTCATCTTTACCACGTCTCCCTCATACTTAACAAAGCTAGTAGTTAGAAAATTCCTCTTCTATAGGATATTAAAAAAATTGCTGAGTTCAATGAACTTCACAAAAAACATTTTATTTCTCAAATGTTCCAAGAAATTTGCAGCTATTTTCCTTTAATATATAGACATTTATTGCCAGCAGGCATGTCTACATTGTTGTGCTCAGAGTTCCTTTTATGCAACAAAGCTTGTGTGAACACTTTGCAAAAGTAGAAAACAATTGCACAGATTGTAACAAGAGAAACAAAACCACAGAAAAGGCAAAAGCCAGACATTCTCTGATCGGCACAGTTAACATATGCCATATGATCTTACCCTGTTGTCAGAAAGAGCTGCAAACATGGTTCTTAATTTCCCTGATGCTGTGGCCAATTCAGTCATTAATATAAAGACACTAGTTTCCTAAAGGTTATGAAGTCACTTGATAAATCTGCAGCTACATCAACCAAGTAAATTGGAGGCAAAGCCTGAACCTCTGCACTCCTTCCCAGCACTAAATTCTGTGCCCAGTATACCCATTAACTCTACCTTGTAGGTAAGGCAGTCAAAAAAGCCTGGGGACTGAATTTTGAAGTTTAGAAAGCAGAGCTGTCTACTCAGTAAACATGGAATTGGTAAAGTCATTAGAGTGTCACATTTTGAGAACCCAATGTTTCAGCCAGTGTGGGCAACTGCCACAATAATCAAGCTATGTTAGGAACTGAAATAGAGGACTGAGCGTAAAGCCCAGTAGTAGACTACTTGTTATGTGTTCAAGGTCCCCAGCACCACACCAAAAAAAAAAAAAAAAAAAAAAAAAAAAAAAAAAAAAAAAAAAAAAGTTCTAGGCTGGAGACAGAATGATATCAATAAAGAGTATCACAGACAGGAATGTTGTTAATGCCCATACCAGCATGGTCTTGGAGAGGGAGGGCATCAGTGTTTAGACCCAAGGATGGTAGATAGAGTACCTGATGCAACTCAACATCTGATTTGTGGGATTCTTCTTCTTCATAAGAACCCATCCTTAACAAGCAAGCGTCTGACTCAGAGAGTCTCCAGGTTGGTCGTCTACAACAAGGCAGCTCTGTTGTACAGAATTGTGTGGTCCAGTCTTGGTGAACACAGCCTTTCTCTGGAAATGTACAGTTTTATTCATCAACTTCATTAGCTTGACAGTATGGCAGTGTCTTGGGAGAAAACATACTGTGAGTAGTGACAAGCTCAGCATTGAGCCACCTGAGACCCAGACACCACCAGTTCTATGAAGGAAGAAATAACCCTGACAAGGAAATGGCAGCCTTTCCCATTGGCTTTGTCTGAACTTCCTCAGGAGCAGCACTCGTAAGCGTTCACGTGTGATGCCAGCCTTTGCTTTCTTCCTCACCCATCTCTTTCCATGTTTGGAAACTCTGTGGACCTTCTTGAATCTTGGGTCTGGACAGTGAATGTACACATTGCTTCTGGACATTGTCTGCTTCAACTCGTGCATCCTGATGTGAAAAATCATTATATCTCAAACAACCGAATCCCTAGTACTTGGTGTTTATAATGTGCATCACCCACAGGCAAATCTGAAAATTACTGCTCTTCTCTGGTGTTGTCTACTAGATTTCACACAGCCCAGCCCAGCATGAAGCCACAAGGAACTAAAATGGGTTTGAAAGCAGAAGGTGGAGAAGGATTGCTGTTATCTTCTGATTAGCAGAGATGAAAAATGATTTGAGAGACCCAAATGGAATGACAATGGCATGGCTCAGTGCTCTGGTGGACTGTTGTTCATAAACAGATAACAGTGCCCTTGGGAGTTTGACTCACTTAAATCTGCTTGGAATGACCAAGCAGAACTGGCAGGGCTGTTTTCATTGTGAGCTTCCAACACACACTCAGATTAATATAAGTGCCAAGAAAATTAATATAAGTAGCAGGAATTGAGTGAATAAAATAAATGAGTAATTAATGGTACCATGACAAATCAGTGGGAAGGAAGGGGGACATCACAGATGTGCTGACCTCTCAGAAGTCAGCTGCAAACAGCCTTCCCCAGAGGGCCACACCTGACTCCTCTCTCAGCTCCTAGTCCAGAAATGTATTCTAAACCCCTGTGTGGGGATTATTTCAGTCAGCCTCTAGGCACTTCCCAGCATCTTTAGTTTTCAAGCTTTGTCTCGCTGTTTCATCTCCTCTAGGGTTTCAAGGGAGGAGCATGGTCTCTTCCATCAACCCCTCTTCATCTGATCCTACCTAGAAATACTCAGGACAAGTAGAAAAAGAAACCTCGGGGGAACTGATGGAATAGCAGATCCCTTGTGTATTTAGAACAGTTTACAGGTCTTCAAGTAGATTCACAGATGTGAGCACATCTGATTTTCCCAAATCCCTGGGATATTCCCTAAGACACATCCATCTTCTGCAGACTTGTTTCATAGACAGTCTCTAAGATGAGAATTATTACATCCCTTACCTCTTAAAGCTGCAGCAAAGACGAAATGCAATAGAAGAATTGCTGTGGGTAAAAGCCTTCACAGCCAAGCCCGGCATGTAGGAAAGGCAAGATATTGTTTTAGCTCGAAATTCTAAAACAACTTGTTCTTTCTAGCTTCTCTAATCTGGAATCAAAAGACTAGAACCCAAGTGCTCAGGATACTGGAATGGCATGAAATTCCTGCCCGCTTGGTGCATTGCCTGCCGCACCTCCAGGGACCTCCATGCCCACACTGAGTGCTTGAAGTAGACCTTGACTAAGAGCACTGCCTACTGTGGTCACTTGCATCCATTTCCTTGAGGCCACATCATCCTACCTTCATAGGTAGCTCCTGGCCCTCCTCTGGTGTTCAGCTCTTCCTCTTGAGGATACACAAGGCCACCTGCTCCTGAGTCCTGTCTTCCCTCTGTCCACTTGGAGGTCAGGCAGTTAATTCCCCTAGGAACTTCAGCATATGTCATTGACTTTAAGGTGCACTAGGCCACATGAATCAAGGACAGACAGTCATGCTGCTACAGGAAAGGGACAGTCACAGAGCTAGCACCAGGCCAGCTGGTCCCACTCCAGAAGGAGGAAAGCACAGCTGACATGGGCCAGCATGGCTACATATTTCCAGATCATTCTCAATGGAGCCGCATATGCTGGCCATGTGCAAAAGATGCCTCTGAGACCTAAAAGGTCAAAGCCAAGAAAAAAACAAAACCAACTGCTAGGGAAGGGCAAACTCAGAAGCCCGCAATGTTGAACACAGACACAGATTGCAAATGTAACCCTTCATAACAGAACCTTTCCTCTATGCTCACACCCAGCTACTCTCCTGTCAAGCTGTGACTGAATGTCCCTGCTTGCTGGATCTCTGTCTTAACACCT
This sequence comes from Cricetulus griseus, assembly GCF_003668045.3. Taxonomy (NCBI): domain Eukaryota; kingdom Metazoa; phylum Chordata; class Mammalia; order Rodentia; family Cricetidae; genus Cricetulus; species Cricetulus griseus. The sequence continues at coordinate 65,098,251 of NC_048597.1, read as the reverse complement.
CTCAGCAGAAAAAAAATTTTACTTCCATATGAATGAACTCCCACAGGGCTGGAGAGATGGCTTAGCCATTAAAGGCTAGGTTCACAACCAAAAATATGAATGAGCTCCCACATTGTCTCTATCATTTCTCTCAGGACATTTAGCCTTTTCTGCCTTGATCAAAGTCATTAGTTTACATGTCTTAGTTTCTTGACCCTTCTGCAGTTACCTTTGCTTTTATGGATGCAAACATCATCCTTCTCCAGGCCTAAACTACAGCATTTGCATCATTTCCCGTTGGTTGTTCGTTAATGTGGCATCCCTTCTCTTTCACCACCTCTGAACCCCACTAGGCCAGAGGAGGCCTGTTTTCATCTTTAGTACCCAAAGCCTCATGTGGTGCTAGTAATTGTTAACTGGGTTCCATGAGATCAGAGACTATGGTTTGTAGAATGTAAACTCGCCATTGCTATTTATTAATAGAATGGAAATTTGAAACTAGTGGCAATTTCTAAGCCATATTCTATTGCTTTGTGATTTTGCATTATGAATTTAGATAGTGCTAGCTGTTGTTGAGTGTGGCACACAGGAGAAGGAATGATTCTTGGAAAAGATGTAATTCAGCCAGTCATTTTTCATGAAAGCCTGGCACTTCTGTAAAGCATCCGGTATTTAGGGTTTATGACACGGACTAGGAAGTGACCTTCAAGCTTTGGGCTCTAATGCATTTCCCATCCAGTCTAGGGGCCAGCACCTTCAGAAGCTGGAAACTTCCAGCTTCCATGTTAGAATGCGCGCCTGTGTCTATTCATCCATTACAGACAGTGATTAGGCCACTCTATGGTCTAAAGGTGCATCTTCTATAAGAGCAAATGCCACACAGAAATAGCAATGTACACAAGACAACATAAACATGATGAACACACCGCTGACAGGCAGGCCTGAAGAAAAAAAGGATAGAGGAAATGCCAACCAAATTGTAATTCATATATCCTTCTCTTTCCAAAGATTACAAAATTCCCATTATGTGGGGACAGTGTTTTAGGTACTACAGACATCTCATGGGCAAGACTAGTGAGCACTTTTGGCTAACTTTGTGGTGGTAGAATCGGGGGTAAAGGTTTATACTCTCTAGATTCCACAGTGCTGGTCTATATGCTATCGTGATAAATATAACCCCACAGGGCTTAAGAGCTCCTCCTTTTCAAACACATAAAGTGAATCTTTTGCTTCTTGAATGCTGGGCAGTTTAGAAAACACATCACACCAAGAGTTCATCTCATGAAGCTGCTGAACTTTCATGACCAAAGAAATGTTAGTTATGCCAAGGCACATGGATGTGTCTGCAAGAAACTTAGCAGCTAGGTGCCACATGCCACTGATCTCAAAGATTAGCACAGCTACACTATCCTCAAATTGTAAAGGACTTTCCAATATTCTTACTGGGGTTACTTGAATTAACAGCAGAGCTCGACGAAAAAATTAGAAGATAATTAAGGGAAGCCTCAGAGATGGAGGAAAACGTGAAGATGAACCTGCAGCCAGTACCACCGACAGCATTTGTCTGACATCACCGAGAAAGTCCTCTAAGGACGAGCCATCTTGTATTTGATGAGATGCAAAAGAGGATTTTTGCTTATTAAAGCTGTTGTGAACAGCTGATGGTGGGCAGTTTCATGCTCCAAGTGTCTTTTCTCGTGATGCAGTCTGGAGGAACTGGCTTACAGTGTACACAAGCACTCGCCTCCATCAATCATGTAACACAGTCCACACATAGCACTAGAGATTTGCATGGGCCTGCAATATGGCAGTGACTGATAAGGAACATCTCCTGCATGAAATGATTACCAGAAGACAACTGCCAATCAAACCAGGGTCACTTTACCCAGAGGGACAGCACAAAATTTATGGAAGGTTGGTGATGCAGGCTGAAGCTGCCCCCGCCAAAACTCACTGAAAAATCAATAAAAAAATATTGTTCACATTTTAGATTTGCCCATAATGGAATTCATTTAAACATCATTACTGGCCCATGCTGACAGCTTCAAAATTGAATTTTTCTTGTGCTTGATGGAGTGAATAAATCTGCTCCTGCTAGGTAGTTGTTGCTTTCCAAAGCTTATAACTCACATTCTCACAGCGATGTAGTGTCAAAAGCACAAAAGCAGTAGTCTTTTTTTTTTTTTTTTTTTTTTTGGCAGAGAGGATTGAAGAAGATGAGACATATAGTCTGTGGAGAGGTTTTGCACTGTTCTGATAAGATTTGTAAAGTCATCTTCATTCAAAAAGGATTTCTTACTGACCACCAGAGGCTGTCTGAATCTTACTCCAAGCTTTGCAAATGTCTGCAACACCGGGTTCATGCACTACAGGGTACAGAAGTGACTGGGATAGGTGGAAAGTCCCTTAGCAAGCTTGTAGGGGCAAAGGGCAGCCTAGCTCCCTTTCTTACTGACCGGCTAGAAACATCTGTTACAACATGGGGTGGAGATGTTTTGCTTTAGCAGATTTAGTAAAAATAATGTAATAATCCACCTCATCCTTGTCTAGGAAGGCTCTCAGCCTACTTGGAAATTAAGGAACTATTTCCCATTGATTCTATTTCCTTTAGAACAAAATTCACTTACTGGATGTTCCTAGCAGGGTCCCAATACTTAAGAGTTGAAGAGTGTTAATCACCATCTGTAATTCCCAGCATCACTGCAGCTGAACACACTGTCCAGGAAGGGCTAGACAGAGCACATTAAGATGCTGAAATCCAACCTGTCTCAGAGAAGCCGGGATGAATGACCTTTCTGCTCAGATTCTTTCAGGGATTGATCTTTACAGAGAAAACTGCAAAACACTGACACGAGCTAAATCTATTATTGTTGAGCCAAATTGGTTGGTTAGTTATTCATTCTCAAGGTTTCAGCCTCTTGCTTGCTCTTTTAGATTTAAGCAAAATAATCTCTTGTTTTGGACCCAGCAAACAGTGTGCACAATGTGAGAGATTAAAAAAAATAATGCTCAAGTTCAACTCTGAGCCACTGCCCAACCCGGTTACGACATGAGATTCCCAGAGACTCGGCATACCCTTTCATGAAATGGTTTTCATCCCTGATGTGTCCAATCTACTGTTTTATGACAAACATGAAATGAACTAGTAGATACAAAGGAAGGATGTGGACTATAAGGTGCTCCCACTAAAATCATCTCGATCACATCATCTTATGGCACAATTTGCCTGCACACATGGCCCCTAACTTGAGGTCTGCTCTAACTGAGACCCACGCCAGATTAACAAGGCATGTCTGTGTGTGTTTTTTAAAGGCTTAGGTCTGAGGGACCCCAGATGATGTATGAAGGAGAAGAGATGCAGTACTCAGTTTCAATTCAATGAGAACCATCACCTAAATACTTTGTCACATGATATCATCCCCTTAGAATACTAGACAGCCATTTGTCACTAAGTCTCTAACCATAGAGGGATTTGTTACCTATCATCATGAATCTACATAGAATGCATGTGGAAACTTGTGAACATGTGTGTGCATACTGCCTGAAGTGAGGTGTAGGGGAAAGAGAAATTGGAGGGGGCAAATAGGGAGAAAAATGAGACAGCACAACACAGTAAGAAAAAAGAAAGATTTTGCTGTTGTTGTCAGAGTACATAGATGAGGAAAACAGAAAGAAAGAAACACAAGATAAAGCATAACACAGGTTGAGTCTATTGGACACACTTCCATCTTCCAGACACAGCTCAGTATTCACTGGCACTGGCACAGAGAGGTGGAAACTTTGACCCTGTGGGCCCCACACAAGCCCTGTCTGAACTGTGATGGACAGAGTCTACGCAGTCTACATAATTGCAGACTTTTGACTCTACCATGCCAGAAACAGTAAAAACAATGAGCAAAATCAGCCTGTAAAGGAAGTCTGCCATCCTGGTACCCAGGACTCCCCCAGGCACTTACTAGTGAAAGCTTGATGTATCATGTAGTCTTTTGGATTAAGTTTTTCATCTGAGAAATGGGGAAAGATCTTATTCATCTTGATTAAGGATTTTGGGGTGTGTGTGTGTGTGTGTGTGTGTGTGTGTGTGTGTGTGTGTGTGTGTGTGTGTGTGTAGTGGCATGAGGGATTAAGTACCAGAAACACAATAGCTTTGCAATAAATATAGACTGCTTTCCCTCTGAAAAGGCCCAGGACTCTAAAGGGACCCAGTGCAGCCCTTGCCGTATTTGGGAGGTGGCTTTACAGTGAGGCTTTGACCCAAATTCTGAGTGGGTAATAGGCAGACCCACTGGCCAAGCCCACATCTCCATATCAGACATCTACCACACAGTCTTTGACTTAGCAGCTCTTTAATGAGCCCATCGTGTGAAAAATTAATCCGTAGCGGTGGTGTGTTGCTTAGCTCTTTGCTTACATTCTCTTGTGCTGCTCAGCAAGACCCCAGGCATTAACTACATGGATATACTCTGCATTTTGATAAGAAAAAAATACACACAAAACCAACCACCCGGGAAACTCATCCCTTCAAGGAAGTCTCAGACTTCATGTCAGCAAAGCCTTAGTGTGTGGGACCCCACCGTGCTCATGAATTTCAGAGGCTTGTAAAGAAATTATCTGTTTTGCTGGACTCGCACTGGGATCAATCATCCCCTCCGTGGTTGGTGCCAATTAAGAGCTAGTGTGATGTAAAAGGGATATTTTAAACACCGTTTGACATCAGGCAGTTCTCTGTCCTGTCTCCCTCCCTTTACTCTAACTCTCCTATCATGCTTTCCTCGGTCACTTTCTTCTCTAAAGGGGCCTTTATTCTGGAAGTCCGAGGCTGTAATGAAACCAATGTCCTCTGTTCTTTTTCTCCAGAGGAATACTGTTTGCCAAATGATTTCTCATCATCTCACATGCCCCCGAAGCGGAGCTCATCACTGCCTCCATCTCCTGTCTTACTCTGTCATTCCCAGAGCCCCAGTCTATTGGAACACAGCTGCCAAGGCACTTGCTGAAGATCACATTGAATCATGCCATTCCTCTGCTTTGAGTAAATCTGCATCTCTCCTCACTGCCTGCAGCTTAAAGCCCTTCAAGCACTCACTGCTCTCTACCTGCCTCCCAGCCTTGTCTCCTCACACCCTGCCTGTCCCTCTCAGCCCTCCATCCTCTGCATGAATATGTTATGTGACTCTTGCCCTTCCATATTTCCTGTCCCCATCACTCCAGTCACCTGCATGCAGCCTTCAGGGTTCAGATTTATGCTTCCCTCACCTCTTACCTAACCCTCAGGGAGTGGTTAAATGACCCATGCTATGTTGTCATGCACAAGTTCTCACTTCTAGCATAAAACTCATCAGGTAACTGCGTCCTAGCCAGATACATGTTTGCCCAAGCTCCCTACTCCAAATAGCCTGCAATTACCTTGAGGGCAGTTATAGGTTTCATATATGTCTGTACCCTAGTGTCTATACAATATCCCACACCAGGATAAGCCATGAATTCTCAGTTCAACTGTTCTGCTGTTAGTTTTTGTTTTGTTTTGCTGTTTCTTTGTTTGTTTTTTTCAACTCAACTTGACTCAAGCTAGAATTATCTGGGTAAGACAACCTCAATAGAAAAACCATTTTCTCCTATAGGCAAGTCTATGGGCATTCTCCGGATGAACTTGACTTGAGAGGGTCCAGACCACTGTTGTGGGTGGTGCTGGGTTCTATAAGAAAGGAGGAGGAGCAAGCCAGTAAGCAGCACTCCTCCATGGCCTCCGCTTCACTTCCGGCCTTCAGGCTTCTGCTCTGCTCCAGTCCCTTCCTTGGCTCCTCTCAATGATGGACCATGTCTGAGAAGTGCAAGCCAAAGAAACCCGTTCCTCCCCAAGTTGCTTTTGGAAGTGGTCTTTATCACGGCAGTAGAAAGCAAACTAAAACAGCTACTTCCATGGTACTCCGAATCATCTTGCCTCTGATGCATATACTCTGTACCTATCCAACCAGTACCTCTGTCTGAGCAGGGTCTAGAACTGTGTAGACAGAGCTCTACTTATGATGTGAGTGAAAACTAAGAATAATACAGTCTGGGGCTGGCTCACTGGTTAAAAGCATTTGTTGCTCTTAAAGAGGACCCAGGTTTGATTCCTAGCAACCACAGAGTGGCTCTCAATCACCTGTAACTGTAACTATACTTATCAGAATGTGATGCCCTCTCCTGGATTCTGCAGGCACCAAGCACACATGTAGTGCACATACAAACCTACAGGCAAAACACTCATATATAAGATAAAATTAATAAATCTAATAAGAAAATGTACAGAACAGTACATATAGTAAGTAGATGCTGACTAATAGATGATGTATAGATGGATACACTAATAACATCATTTTAGACATGATGGAATAAGCTTGAAGAGTTGTAAAATCAAACCAGATTGTGACAGGGGAAAAAAAACAAAAAACACTTTAGGGCTCTGGGTAGTCAAGCAGACAGTGGGATCTGGCCTTGGTACTAGAGTTACTTGCTTATATGGTCATGATTTGGTGGCTGTAAGCTGCTTCGGGGGGGGGGGATCTAGGAATGACCTCGCTTCCTTTGAACTTCTGCAGATTGGCGCCATTCACAAACTTGTTTCCCACTGTCTCGACTGATGTCCATCACCTGAAAGTCTGATGGAGAATGCCATGTGGAGCTTATCACTGCATCAGACTCCAGTCTCCTAGATGTATACTGACCTACAACAACATGAAGTAAACAAAGAGCTCTGACTTGGAGGTGGAAGCCTGCAGTCCATGTCTGGTCATCGAATTAACTACTGCTAAAGTATGGATTTTCTCAAGCCTCTGCTTCCTTGTCCCTATGATCAAAGCAGTAGACTAGGTTGTTCCTACCTCTGGTACATGGTCTAGAGCCTGAAACATGGTCCAGCACTAGATAAGAGACAACCTGCATGGTGCTTAAAGGAAACACAGCCTGAAGCCCAGGAGAAATCACTTGCCTCCACCTTCTTAATTCACCATGAATGTGACCAGAGAGAAGCACGGTCTCTTGTTCTGAGGAAAGACAAGCCAGTATTCAGCTCTGAGCATCCCTAGGGCTTTCCTGGGATGCTTGCCTTCGCATTCAGACACCACTCATGATCACCTGGAGCCGTCTTCCCAGAAGCAGCAAAGTAAGGGCTTACACATCGGAGGAAAAATGCAGAGTAGGCAACATTGAGGAGCAGTAGAGACACAATGGAGGCATGGTAGAGGCCCATTGTTTCCTCTGGGAGGCGCACTCTGTAACAGTGCTGGAGTTATAGGTAAATCTGTTATCTCAACGAACTTTCACAACCTTGTGAAAGAAAAGGGTAAGCATGGCTGTTTAGAAACTAAGAAACGGAGTCAGAGAAATTCTGAATCTTAGAAGGCAATCTGGATGACTATCCAGTACTTACATGGTGAGGGCTGCAAGCCAGGCTCTCTGGCTCCAAATGCTATATGCTTTGGCTACATTTTGTTTCTTCTCCTTGTGTCCTCTGTTGGACCTGACAAAATTCCTACAGGGAAATAAGGGGAAGTGTATGTGTTTCCATATTATAAGGCAACAAGTCAAAGCTCAAGGAGACTTTTCAGTGTCCTGATAACCAGCAGAGACATCTGTGTTCTTTTAACTATGCTGCTACATTTGAAGGAGCGTGTCTTCTATAATTGTGTTTGTGAGACAGCATAGGATAGGTTGTGATCTTTAATATTCTAGCAAGAAGACTGAGCTCCCAAAATGTAACATTGGATGAATTTGTTTAAGAGGAATGTATGGATTTCAATAAGCTTGAGAATGACGTTTCCAGCTACTGGATTTGCCCTCCATGGAAATGAACTGCTGACCCAAGGACTGTAAGTAAAGGGGACTGGCTCAGATATGCACCCATATCCATTAAGCTCCTTCCTAGGTACCCACAGTACATGCCTTGTCCCATAGCCAGGAAGTCAGGGTCTGAACCCAAGTATTCCATCTCCTGCTTCGTATGGTGTACTTTCATCTCAGTCCTTCAAACTTGGCTGCCTAGTTCTCTACAAATTTTAGAGTCCAGATATCCTAGGTCCCAGTATAGCTGTCATTGAGCATTAGACAGGACAAGAAGCTCTCTCGTGGCTATAATAAGTAAATCTCTGATGAAATGACAAATCAACAAATAACAACTGGTTGACATAGAGTAATAAACTTCTTAGGCATCATGAAATGACAGAAGCCCCTAACTTAGAATATAGATAAGGATTCTCATCTATCCAATTCTTTCAGGAATCAAAATGAACAAAGACACATCTCTCCCATGGCATTGCCTATCCTTCCATTTGACATTATTTCGAATACAGCAATCCTGAGACTCTGAAACTAGTTATATTTGTTACTTGCAATATTAAAGATAGAAGCTTCTAGAAGTAGTCACCTTATCCTAGGCTAAGCAGGTGATGAAGGCTCAGTGAAATCTGGCTAATACTACCATCCTTTTGAAGTTGAAAAGCAGGAGGTAGCTGTCTTAGTTTCGGTTTCTATTGTTGTGAAGTGACACCGTGACCATGGCAACTCTTATGAAGAAAACATTTAATTGTGTTGGCTCACTTACAGTTTCAGAGGTTCAGTCCATTGTTAGCATGATGAGGAGTATGACAGGGAGCATGGAAGCATGCAGACAGACATGATGTTGGCTACATCTTGGTCAGAAGGCAACAGGAAGTCAACTGAGATACTGGGTGGTATCCTAAGCATAGGAAACCTTAAAGCCAACCTCCACAGTGAACACTTCCTCCAACAAGACTGTACCCACTCCAACAAAGCCACACTTTCTATTATTGCCACTCCCTATGAGATTATAGAGGCCAATTCCATTCAAACTACCATTGTAGCCTAGATATATTGAAATCATACCCCACCCCCAAGCCTTTTAAAGTCTACATGATGATGTGTGATGGATTGAATAGAATGGCCCCATAGGCTTATATATCTTAATGCTTGGTCACCAAGAAGTGGAACTCTTTGGAAGGATTAGGAATTATGGCTTTGTTGGAGGAAATATGTCACTCAGAATGGGCTTTTTGGTTTCAAAAGCCCATGCCAGGCTCAGTCTTTCTGTCTCTCTCTCTCTCTCTCTCTCTCTCTCTCTCTCTCTCTCTCTCTCTCCCCCCCCATCTTTGTCAGCAGATCAGGATGTAGCTTTCAGCTACTTCTCCAGAGTCATGCATGCCACCATGACATAAAGGATTAAACTTCTGAAGCTGTAAGCAAGCTCCCAGTTAAATGCTTTCTTTTATGAGAGGTGCCTTGGTCATGGTGTCTCTTCACAGCAATAGAATGATTAAGACAGTCTACCTCTGAGCTCGATCCCTCAGCCTCAGATGAATACCAATATTTATATTGGTAGGGAAAGCATTTCTCCCTGCCATAGTCCATCTGTAACAGCTCTACCTTCCATTTCCCTACTGAAGTACCTGCCATTTCCTGACTGACAATCAATTTCCCTACCTGTCATTATCAATTCTGCTCATTAAGTCTCCCACCTGTCTCAGCCGAGGCCTCCTGATGCTGAAAAGCATCTCTGAAAACTTATTTTCTTAGGCAGAATAATTGAACCTTCTTGCACATCTAGAGAGCTGTTCATCTGAAGCATTCAAAGCCATTTCTAAATGTCAGTGAAAGCATACATTTCATAGCAGGGAGGAGACGATGCTGTTCTAGTACAACCAAGGGGAAAGTGAAGAACAATGGCCCGTCACGGTGCAGCCTGCAGACAGGACATGCTGAAGAAAACACTGGGCAACTGACAGGTGCTTCATTTTGTTTCCTTTTTTAAATCTGGAAAGCAGAGAATGCAACGTCAATTTGGACCCTTTTGGTTTTTGATTGAATCACTTCCGGCCCTTCCAGACATGACCCCGGATGTGGTTAATGCAAGATAGATGCTGCAGAAATGAAAACATAGAAAGACAACTTGTGCCTTTTATGAAGTGCTGAGGTACTGGGGTCAAGGTTATGATGACAAAATCCTATAGGTAGACAGCTCTTCCCCTGACCAGGGTCTTCACACATAGCATCTGATGCTGCTCTTGTGGCCTGCATTGGACCACCCTTCTTTCAGATAGCTTGTCTCACCTCCTCCAGGTCCTTGTTCATCTTTCCTAGGGGCCATAAGGAAGATTATTAATGTCAGTCACCCCACTTCTCCATGATACAAGTTCCTCCCTTTAGAAATAAAAATGGACTCCCTTCTATTATGCATTGCTCTTACAAGATGGTGATCTGCCTGGGAACCTGAATCTTCTCTATTTTCTTTGCTCTGTTCCTGAGACCTACCACTGTGTCTGGGATGTAGCAGTTGCTCAGTTAAAATCTATTGAGTGATTAAAGGACTAAATATTAGTAGCCTTGCTCAAATTTGCTACAGCCCTCTTCCTGTTTTGTAGATGAAGTGATTGAGGCTTAAGGAAACTAAAAGACCTGGCCCAGTGACTGACAGAAGCAATCCTGGAGTGCCCCATGCTGTTTTACTCTGCCCTCCAGGGACCAGGCTCAGAAATGACAAGAAGTGCTCATTCTCCTCAGGGAGATGAGCTCTAAGAGCCAGTGCTCACACCCCTGATTTAGGCCTCCCTTGGCACCCTGCCTCACCTTCCCTCTAGGGAGACACGTTCCCAGGCACCCAGTATATTTGTTGACAGCCCACTGGTCTAATCAGTCCATTAAGACAGAGTAAACAAAGAAAGGGAAGGAAGAAATAATTGCCAAGTCAACAAACCTGAATAGTTAGAGGGACTAAGGTCAACACTGTAATTATACAGCTCCAGGAAGAAAAGCCTGAGAGCTACAACTTTCCACTTCATTCTCTCTTTCAAAGGGAATTCCCCTTTTCCCAGCAGGGCTGCAGCACAGCTCATAGGCCTGGCAGCTTCTCAGTCGTCAACTCGGTCCTCCCTCAACTACTGACAGAGGTGTGTCTCCTTGTCTCCTTGCTAAGTCGCATCCACACATTTGGCACTCTCAGCCCCTCTCCCCAACCATGTCAAGCTCCTCAGCTGTTTTCAGAGCTAAACCTGACTGTTTTCCTTCCACAAACACAATCCTAAGTGTTGAGGTGATTGGTAACCACACAATTGTGTCTTTCCAGATGAAAAGGACATTAGTAGGAGAAAGCAATCTAAAGCCCAACAATGTTGGATGGAAGGAATGGACAGCATCATACAGCAACAGCAGTGTGTTCTGTGTGGTGTTTTCAAGTGTATTAGGGGAGGACTGAAGCTTCCCTGTGTCCCTGGGAAGGACTGAAGTGTTACGATAAATCTTTCTGCCAAAAACCGCCTGAGCCCCACCTCCACGTGTTAGCTTTACGCCAGCTGCCAGCCAGTTAGGCCCAAATGAATACACAGAAACTTGTATTAGGTTCAAAGCTGCTTGGCCAATGACTAGGACTTCTCATCTGTTAGCTCAGTCTTAACTATCATAAACCTATATATTTTATAAGAGTTATCTTATCAGACGCCTTGTTGGCGTCCCTCCTTGCCGGTGGCTCACATTGTGCCGCTGGAGCAGGAGCAGAGGGGAAAAAGGGGCCCTTCCTGTTTCTCCTTCGCTTAAATATGAGTCTCCTTGCTATGTCACTTCCTGCCTGGATCAGCACTTCTCTACTACATTTCCCAGAATTCTCTTTGACTCCTAGTCCCGTCTACTTGCTGTCTCATTGGCCAAACAGTATTTTATTTAACAATCAATAAGATAAACATGCACAGTAAATTCCCCATCACTGAAGAGCACTTGACTCTTTGACACTCAGAAGACTAGACTAAGAGGCTTGTCCAATGACTTTCCTAAGTTCATACCCACACCCGGCAAAAAAAAAGAAAAAGTGGAAAAGCAACACTGAAATATAAGTTTTGCACTCTACATGAAATGATTTATACCACCAACATGGAGGGAGAGAGGGAAAGAGAGTGAGAGAGAGGGAAGGAGCTAGGGAGAGAGAGAGAAAGAGAGACAGAGCTGTTCTCAAACTGGCTGTGCTGAGGGTAAGTTTATTTCACAGATATTTCACTTGCCCTTAGAGTTCAGACTTAAGAGTCAGCCAAGTGAGGTTCCAGTAGAACTAGATTGCTCTGTACCTCAGTGTCCCTGTCTGTTTCAGAAGGGTCGTGGACACAGGGCAGTTATCACAGGGCAGCATACATAGAATGCTCAATAAACATTAGCAATTCTTAGTGTGTTGTCACCAAGCCAAATCTTTGACAAGTGTGGGGCATCTATCTGACTTATCTCCAATACACTCTTTTGTGAAAGCTGAGCCAGTTGTTCTCTGGGCTCGAAGAAGTAATGGCTCTAGTGATGAAGCAGGAAAAATGGGCAAGTTCTGCCAGTCCCCAGATAGTCGCTATGAGCTGCAAGTGTACTGGCTCTGTCTACACTTCTGCTAGGGAATGCTGCCATCATCCTTATTCTTGCATGGATAGTTCCATCATGTACTAAACGTGTCCCTGCAAATCTTCTGTTGGAACCTGGTCCCTTAGGTGATGATGTTCAGAGGAAAGGCCTTTGCAATTGGCCAGGTCAGGAGGGTTGTGCATAGCATTGGCACCCTTATGAAAAGAACCGGGAAAAATTTATCTGCTCACTTCTGCCATATGAGGACATGTAAAAATGATAGCCAGTAGGGAGCATGGAATGCTGAATCTCCAATCACCTTTATTGTTGGCTTCCTGGCCTCTGGAGTTTTGAGAATTTTCAGCTCATTATAAACCTCTCAATCTGTGGTGTTTTGTAAAAGGAGCTTCAATGTACTTAGACAAGCCCCACCACACCACATAAAGTAGTTGTCCCCTCTTATAGATAGGAATATTGAGGCAAAAGAATGACAAACATGCATACCCAGGAAGGTCCCCAGAGTGCACTTTCAGATGCAGAACACAGGCTCCCTGGGGTGTGCCATCACTCCAGCAGCAAGGCTGAACCTTTCTAAGCACTCTCTCCAACCTGACAATTCCACCCTACTTGACTGTGCCCCAACTGGAATAAGGAAGTTCTAAAATCAAGCCAGGAGTGGTAATGTATAACTGCAATACCAGCCCTAGAGACAAGAGGTTATGTGACCTGGCCATCCTGGTCTGCATTGCAAGACTGGGCCTCTAAGAAGATGAAACACAACTGAAAGTAGGGGTGGGTTTCTAAACCCAAGCATGCTTAGAGATGCTCCCTTAGTAGCACCCTGGAGATCATTTCAGATGAAGACACTGGAGCCCAGGGCAGAGCAGCTGCCTAGGGCCTCTGGCCAAGAACTTTGTGAGACTGTGACTTTCAGGCAGACAGTAGGAACATCCTATTCAGACTTTCTAGTGACTGGCTAGTCTCCAGTATCTTCTGTGACAGTCAACAGTTCCTCACCATTCCACCAGAAAAAGTCCTCCATGACTTCGCTTGTTGTTTCTGTTTGATTTAAAAATAAAAAGAAAGAGAGGGAGGGAGGAAAGAAGGAAGGGAGGGAGAGAGAGGGGAAGGAGGGAGGGGGGGTTACCAATTTAGCATTTGATTGCCCTTTCTGGGATTTTGCAATTTCTGAAATACAGAATGTAAGAGAGTAAAACCATCTGACAGGTAGTGATACAGCTCAAAGTTCCCTTAGCTAAGGGGGAAAAGGGAAGAACAAACCTGGGGCTACAGCACCTCAGAGGAGAACCAGAGGCTGTCCGCACAGTGCTGCCCACAGGCCAGGACCAGTATCTGTGCCGCTACTAAGAGAGAAGGGCAGTGCAGTGCAAGCCAGTATGCTTGTGGAGGAAGTCACTGTCCCCATGGGGATTTCCTGACACTCACATTCTCTCCAGATCTCTGACCTAGGCTTAGTGACCCTATGTGAGCCCTCAGCAGAACCCTCAACTCATTTTTCTATGTGCCCCATCACTCTGACAGTACTTTGCCTTTCTCTGTGTGACTAGTTGCTTCTGGTCACCCACAATTCAAATTGGGTTGTCGCTGGCCACCTACAACTTCCTGTTTCCATTCTAGCAAACCACACCTCAAGGTAATTTATCACAACATATCGCTATCTATTAGTTCCCATGTTGGTTTGTTAATTGCCTCTTTCTGCAATTGTGTGAGGTTCATGAGAGCAGGGACCTTGTCTAATCCCATTCTCCACTGCTTTTCTGGACTTGAGAGCTGAGCCTAGAGCATACTCGATGCAAGAAATGCTTTTCAAATGAAGATTAAAAACAGGTATTTCATAGTCTAAATCAAGAATCCAATTCGCAAACGAACCCAAACTCTTCTATTAATCAATATGCACCTAGTATTCAATGTGTTTATATGTGCATTTAAGGAAGCAAAGGGTGACAAAGTAGTAAATATGAGTACGATAAGGCCCTAGTCTCAGGAAGTTTGGATCATAGTTAGGGAGTGATGATGTACACAACTAAAAATATGCTGAAACACCAGCCAGTGCTTAAAGGACAAAGAGGGGCTCAGAAAGCAAAGACAATGAAGGCTAAATACAAGGTAAGGGTGACAGAGGCCAAAGTCTGACCCATCTCCATTGCCCAATAATGGAAGAGAGAGAAAGATGCCATCTCCCATCCCCCCAGCCATCTTATGGCTTCCCTACGGCCTCTGTCACTCCAGCAATCATAGAGGTGGGACTGACCTGGCCCCTGGAGAAGACACATGTTGGTCAGTGTTTTCTCTGTAGGCACAGCCCTGCTAGCTGGCATATGCCATCTCTGGTGCTCCTTGCTACAGCTCTGTCTTCAGGGGGGCTTCTCACTTGTTAACTGTAAAAATTGAAACACTGGGATGTCAGCTCTTTCCCAGAGTAGCTCAGTCGACGATTCTGGCACCTCCTCTGCAGGGCCTTACACTCTCCAGGTTGACGCATCCACACTTGCTGACAGCTAGAGGCTTGTTCAAGTCCTCACAAACACCAGGGACTGATCCCTAGGTCTGTTAGGGAACAAGGACTAAACCACCAGAGCTGCTGAGCCCCAGTGCAAGGAGAGGGCCCTACAGCAGATTCTGGTGTCACAGGCAAAAGGAATGGTGGTGAAAATACCTTCCCGATGTCAGGGGACATCGGGCCTCACACAGCCAGAAACTCCCCGTTTAGACTATGAAAATTCACTGCCTTGGAATTCATTTTGTTTGTCCTTACTTTTTTTCCCTGATGAATTTGTCCCCTGAGGAGCTCTTTAAAGAATTTCTGTCAACTCCTTTCTGCAGTATGGAATAATTGCATGTCATCAGGAGCCTAGCAATAGTCAAGATTGCAAAACTCTCATTGTGCTCTCAGTAAAATCATTACTCACCAGCTAATGTTTAGAAATCAAAATGCTCCCCTTAAGTGCAGTAAGCACAAATATTTATCAGTGCTGCACTCAGATGCTAGGCTGACAGTGACTGAGTGTTTGTGGGTGAGTGTGCATGTGTGTGTAGATGCATGATTAAATTCAGCTTCTTCAATGAGTACAGAGTGGCTTCCCAAAGCCTTCCCATGCCCACCTACAGGTGAACAGGTAAGCATGCTCTTACTGATTTGAGAAAAATGCCCAAAAGATAGCCAGGGAATTTCTACTGAACACCATGAAAGGTTCTGCCTGATATGAAACGAAGTTGGTTTCCTTGCATTGGCTTTCTATGGCTAAGCTAGCCCTTCGGCGAGCCTGATGGGAAAGCAAAGGAGAACATGGTTTGGGACCGCAATTGCTGATAGATGTGTCATCACATCCTATAATCCCTCTTATAGCCTGAAGGAAGCTGTCAACCTGTCCAGTTTACCCCATACAACACTGCTAATTTTAGCATCTCCTCAGACAGGTCAGTACATGTCTTACTTAGCTCAAGCTGTCTAGAAGTGGACTCAGAGATTCGGGCTCTTGTTTCCATGATTTGTGAGCTGTATTTTGCTAAGGATCAAGGGGGGAAAGAGAAGCAAGAGAAAAGAAGAGCAAATAGCTTAACCAGATGTAGTCCCATAGGAACACTAATCACAGGTCTGTCCCACCCGGGGAAGGAAATTAGCACCTTGCACTGTAAAGCTAACCTGTCAGTGTCTGAGGAAGGCTTCCATTCCTGAGTATAGTGGGTTGGGGTGAGCATGGATGCCAGGATAAATGCAGTGCAGTGAAACCATCTATAGTCTTGCCACAACCTCACATTCTGTTCTGAAACTCCCAGGCCACTGACCTATCTGTTCTGTTGTCTATGTGTAAGCTGAACATGGGACACCAGAGTCAGGGGACATCAGGCCTCACACAGCCAGAAACTCCCCATGATCTCCAACCTGGCCTTCCAAGGGTCCCTTCCAGCCCCCCAGCTCAGTCTCTTCCCACCTCTATTCACAGGACTCAACCTTTGCTGGTGCAGTGAACAGTCATTTACCAGAGACGAAGTGTTCTTTCCCCCTCTCCTTCACATCACCTTTGATTAAAAGGAAGAATAGCACAGAAAGCTAAAACTTAGGCCAACCCATCTGTCACTTAACAGCATTTTTGTCTGAAGTATGCTGTGCAAGTTTATAAATCTCCTGACTTTCTTTAAAACCCTTCAGGCCCTAGTCTTACTGCAACTTGATATGCCATAGCTGGTTGATATCCATGGAAGGCCTGGCCTTTTCTGAAGAGAAACAGAGGAGGAGGAGTGGATGGGGACTTGGGGGGAGGTGAGGGAGAGAAACTGGGAGGAGAGGAGGGAGGGAAGACTGTGATCACTGTGTTAAAATCAATCAATCAATCAGTCAATCTCCCATGCCCAGCCCAAAGAACCCATCTTGATCTCCTAGTCGGGAATGTCCTTCACTTATGTGTCTGTCTTCTCTTCACTCTCAGGTTCCAGACCTGGCTCAGATGCTCCCTCCACCTTCTCCACAACCTTCCTAAAATGTCAATGCATTTTCTCTTGTCTGGCTCTACTCTGCTGTGGAAAACAGTCTGCATGTAGGTGCCTCCCACCTCCAGCACCCTGCAGCTTGCCTCAAGCAGGTGTACAGAATGTTAAAACACTTCTGGGGCCTAGGAAGAGGACAGCCCTCGCAAACTCAGTGGGACACAGCAAACACATTTTAAAGGACTTTCATACTAATATAGCAGACACAACAGCAAATGCCAAAACTTAGTAAACACGGGACATCACAATCTGTGTAACTTTTACCTGATTATGTGAGCTGATTTAAAACTTCTCTCACGGGTGCAGTTTCAATCTGCACTTTACAAAGAGATGATTATTATCGCCGTGGTTATACAACTCTGCATTCAAGATCACACAGCTAGTAAGTGGTATGGCCAGGGCCTCAGAGCTGGAAGCTAAGCTTCAACTCCATTTTCTTAACCACTAAGTAAACACCAGCAAGGGGAGATTGCTAGCCCTCTGCTACTCAGGGAACATCTGACTCGTTTTTCCATTGACTAAAATCTAGTGACTCAAATATTTACTGTGCAGCAAAATGGGGGCTGAAGTTTTATTAATAAAGAGAGCACCATGAAGTTAAGCTTAGGAAGAGCTGCTTGCAAAACTCAACTCAGTCTCACCCACTGACTGAATAAACTGAAGCCAGTCATCTGTGTGCAGGCTGCAGTTTCACCAGATCACTGTGGGCATCATGGTAACTGGAGAAATGATCTGAGGCGATGGTAGCCTTTGCAGAGGAGGGTTTCAAATTCAGCCAGTGCTCACACAGGTTTACAGGAGGAGACGGATGTGAGTGGAAAGTCCAGTGGGTTGAGAAAAGGAACCTGTATATACGGGGTGCTTAAGGCACACTGAGAAAAATCAATAGGAAATAACGTAGGAGGGAGACTGAAACCAGTCAGGCAGGGCACTTGACACTTGACCTCCACTGGAAAACAAGTTGAGTGTGCTTGAGGGAAGGTCCGAGGAGATAGATCTCAAATGCAGTGTGCACACTGACAGATAGCCAGCAGTCCTAACACTCGGCTGTCGGCTTCAGCTGAAGAAAAGAGCTTGAGTTATATAATTTGAAGCAAAAGGAGACCTTCTCTGAGAGGTTGTCGTGTCCCTTTCTATCTATCCTCCAGCCAAACAGAGCCCTGTGAGTTTGTGAACACAGTTTGCAGAGGTCCCCAGGGTCTTGTCAGGAAGGTGTCTACACACCTCCTCACCTTCCTGTTACAGCACTGAGGACGTGTCTGTGAGAAATAAATATCACCTGGTGATATTTATTTGGTCTAACCCGTTTCCAGGAGCCCAGAGTCAACACAACAATGCCATCATCACTACATGCATTCCTGGGCCAGGTCCATGAGACCCATTATCAGGGCATCAGAGCAAGGTCATGCTCCTACCCCCTAAGCCTCCAAGGGCTAGAATATGGGAAAGGATCAGAAGGTAGCTGACTTCCTTAGACCCCTGCTCTACCTTGGGGAGACCCCAGCTAAGTCAGGCCTTGTAAACCCAGCAGGATGTGGTCAGCCAGTGTGCAGAGATCAAGGATGGCACAGAATAACATTGTCCAGGGACAACATGAAGGTGGAAGAGATGCCTCATCAACTGAGACCTGAAAGACACAGAGGAACCTGAGTGCATAAGTCCTATGTGACTTTCTCTTCCTGCCTTCTACCAATGAACCACTTTGCATACTGTTGTACTCAGGACCCAAGGGTCTGGATTACTAAAATGAGTGTCCCCATTGTTCCCCTTTAGCTTCATGCCCTGATACTGACATTTCTATTTTAAGAAGTATCTGATCACCACAGTAGCTCATTTTAATAAGGGGTACAAGATAGTCTATAACATCAGGCTTTCCCAAATCATCTGTAGCATGGAGAACTAGATGAGAAAGTGAAATCCCTAGAGTCTACTAATGACTCTGCCATTAATGAACTATATTAATTTACACAATGTCTTAGTGTGTTTATGCTACTATAACAAAAGCCTTGAGACCTGGCATTATATAAACAACAGAACTTTATTTCTCAACAATCTGGATGAGGTTGGAAAGTTCGTGACCACTCCCAGGTTTGCTGTCTGGTCATATCCATTCTCTGCTTTCAAAGTGTTATCATTTTTTTGAAAGAAAGCTTTGTTTTTATTTTTTATGGACATGTGTATGTCTGTTTGTGGTGGTGTGCCTGCCAAAGCCAGAAGAGGGTGTTAGACACTGAAACTGGAGCTACAGGCATTTGTGAGCCTCTAATTCAGGTGCTGGGAACTGAACTCGAGTCCTCTGGAAGAACAGTAAGTGTGCTTAAGCACTGAGCCATCTCTCCAAACACTCAAATTGTCACCTTCCTCTTGTTTCCTTGCACAGTTGTAAGGAGAAGTACAAAAGGCTTAGCTGGCTCCCTCTAGTCCTTTAATAAAGTCACTGTTCCCATTCTAAAAGGCCAGTGTCTAATTCTGCTGTATTGAGAATTACTGTTTGGTATGGATTAGGGATGTATCTGTGAGAAATAAAACACATTTAAAACACAGTGGGCAGATTATTTGTCATTTTAGGTCTAATCTGTTTTGTGGTGGTGTGTGTCTTTATCTTACAATGTGGAAGTACCATGTGGCTGCAAAGATTTCTGGAAAGATGAACCAAAATACTTTGTACCTGGCACCTAAAGCCTTCCCAGAGAGTCCCTGGATAAGAAGCAGACATCCACCCCTCAGAAGCAGATGTGGCTTTGATCACCCATCCTGTGGCTTGGTTTATGCTGTTCTGTTCCTCTAGAATGTCCTCACCTTACTTTATTCCCACAGAGCCCTCTTTCATCCATAGATTGGCCCCATGTGACTTCTCTAGGAATTTTCTCTGTTTATCTCACTGATAACAACCCAGGCCCTATTTTCTTGGTTCCTTGTGCCCCATCTTAGTCCACTATATGCTACTGTGACAATATCCCTGAGACTGGGAAATTTATAAACAAGTTTATTTGGTTCACAGCTCTGAGGGTTAGGGAGTCTACAAGCCCCAAGCCCAGCTTTGGCTCAGCACTCATTAAAGGCTTCCTCGGTACTCCTTAATATGACAGACATTACATAGCAAGATACAGAAAGCATGGCACTTTAGACCTGTCTTCATCTTCTTACAAAGCACTAATGAGAGCCCTATTCTCATGGTGTCTTCTAATGCTAATTATCTTCCAAAGACCTCCCCTCCAAACACCGTTAACTTGTGAGTTTGGAGAATAAGTTTTCAACACATAAACCTTTGGGGAGACACACTCTGATCATAGCACTCCTTTATATGCGGTGTCTGTCATCTGTATGTCTGTCTAAACACTCTTATAAGTGGCAGACCCTCTGAGGACAGGGAGAATGTTGCTTTTTTCCACCTTGTAGAGTATGTGGGACAGTTTCATGCCCTCAGGCCCCCTTACAGCAATGTTACTGTAGCTGTTAGTCTTCACAGTGGGTGCAAGGGACAGCCAGGAAGGAAGAATTTAACCACCAGTTGACAGGTGTGGACTAAAGTGTAGAAGGGAGAAATGATTTGCTCACAGATGATGGCTGGAGAGGCAGCTGAAGGTGGATAGGGATGCCCCAATTCCCAGTCCCACACTTCTTTGCTACATGCAGTGTGTGTGTGTGTGTGTGTGTGTGTGTGTGTGTGTGTGTGTGTGTGTGTGTTTGAGACTTTCCAGAGAACTATCAAATGAGGTGATAAACCATTGCTAAGCTTTGCTCTCTCTTAAGGCACAGTGGGCATTTTTGTGGAGGATCCACTACAGAATGCTCAAGTGGCAACCCCTTGAGGGAGGTTCTGTTGTTACTCTCAGCTGCCCAAGAAAACCACACAGAATGTAAAGCAGGAAGGAAGAGTTTTGTTCAACCTTTTGCAGCTTGGTAGGAGAGAGCCCAGTTCAGAACTGTGCACAATTCCAAGTCCAATCAGAACAACTGGGAATTTGCAGGCACTGAGCAAATTGGGAAAGAAGATGTATTAGTGGGTGGAAAATTATTAAGCAGAGATATACAAGCTGGGAGGCTGGCAGGACCAAGCCACCAGGATCCTTGCTGAAGACAGGCCAAGGTGATCAGACATTATCAGGAATCAGGTCAGATATCCAGCCTAGAAACTCTCCCTACACTGACTTACCGAGACTCTCACTAATAAACTAATACAGGGACCTGGGCAGACAGGTCTTTTGAAAAGGGACTTTGAGGGATCACCCTAATGTTTAAAATATCCAGTCCAGTCTCCTTTATAAGGGAAAGTCATGCAGAGGTTCAGTCACCTGCCTGAGGTCACACAGTGGTAAAGAGTAGATCCTGAATTTAGAAACAGAAGTCTAGACTCCAAGAACTGTGTGTGTAGATGATGTGACCTGCTGATGCAAAAGGAGAAATGTCTGGGCTCCAGGCCTGTGTGTGGGCCCTTAGACACATCAGGGCCCAATAAATATAGATTACCAATGTAAGGCTCTCACTGATGGTTCTGGGAGGTGCCATGAAGCATTGCACGGGAGCTCACATGGGCAAAAGCCTTCCACTGCAATGAAAGAATTTGGCAAATACAAAGTGCAATAAGCTGCTCACCTCCACCAAGCACAGAGAAAAGCTTAAGTGCATCACTCAGGTCCCGAGGAAGAGGTGGGTGAGAGTTAAGGTTTGACACCCGGTTTTAAAAGCTCCTAAATGATTGCAGTGTTCAGAGCAAACAAGGCCTTTGCGCTTCATTAGGCGATGTGTATTAGGCTCCATTAACACACTCTCTGTTTCCCATTTTCCGAAACATGCTGAGAAGGGAGCCAAGTCATCACCGTTAATTGATAGCTAACAGAAACAAACTTCCTAAAAGGGAAATGATTTGGGGTCCTAATTTGATTAATTATTAAAGCTCCTGGTGCTTATCTTGGTCAAAGGAAAACCAGATGGTGTTAATATTTATTCACATGAAGACAGCCTGGTTACAGCTTCCTATGCCTGAACCTCTTAGAGCTTCTAGAGTAAGTAGGAAAGCCACAAACATTTAGAGGCAATTAAAATAAAGTGTTTGTTCTCATTTTCATTTCTCATAAAATCCAGGACACATTTTAGGTGAGATGATTTAGAGAGAAAGACCCCACTTTTGCCCCTGGCATGTTTGCTCTCAGCTTGCCTTGGCAGTTCACTGTTCCTTAGAGCTCACTGTTTTAACTCATAGTAAAAATGGAGTCTTTAATTAGGATGTGTGTCCATCAGACACTAACACCTTTATACTTAGAGATGAGAATACAGATATGTACAGATAGATGGTGGATGCATAGATAGATGGGTAGCAGAGTGATGGTAGATAGACATGTAGACATAGAGAGAGATGAACAAATGTCTATGTATCCCAACACACATAAGCAGGCTCTTCTGCTAAGTAGCTGAGAGTTGAAGTCTGGAGCCGGACTCCCTGGTTCCAGTTCTGGCACAATTACTGACTCAATGGCTGCCCTAGAGCAACATACCCAAATCAAATCAGTGTTGTAAAATTAAAGAAATAAATCAGTGTAAAAATGTTTAAAATACAGCTTCTGGCATTGTTAGCACTGTGTGAGCATATGCTGTCACTGTGGTCATTATTTTCTTCATGTTCCAGGCTGTTCTATGACCAAGGTGGGGGATGGGATATGGGGATGAATCAGATCTAAGCCCTGTTAGTCACCATGTACATTATGACACTTTTACAGATAAGTTGTACAATTTAGAAAGTAATATATGCCTGCGAGAGGAACATAAGGAAGGCTCTGGAGGTTCAGAGGTCATGAATGAGAACCCAGCAGGGAAGTAGGAGATGCTTGAGAGACCAGGAAGACAGTCTGGAGGGCATATGTGAAGAGGGGAGACACAGGAGACTGTCAGGAACAGCAATATAGAATATAAAGAACCCCGAGACACCAAGTAGGGTTAGAGGGTGACTCGCTATTGGTGGGAGTAGAGGTATCAAAGTTTGCATGAGAATATGCAATAACGGGTAGTGCCAATGTGTTTACCACAGAACCATGGGGAGGGGGATGGAAGTCCCAGGCTTCCTTGTCAGTAGAAACATCACAGTACACAACTAGTTGACAGTCTAATCCCTGTAAAATGAGAGATTTACATCAAGTAAATTAAACACTGAAACCTGTCCATATTTGGCATACTAGAACTTGACAGTTTGGCCAAGGGATGTGGCATCTCCTTCTATGGCCCTCCACTGTCCACTCACACACGTCTGTTACCCCTTCAATTCTTTCATTTGTACGTAAGTACATACCATTCAGATCACAGCTTATAGCAAATGGTACCCAAGTAAAAACATCAGTTACATCGGGGTGAAAAGCAGGAAAAGGGGAAGTGGAGATGGAGATCAGGCTGAGGCTGGATGTTTCTGAGGCATGTGAATGACTTCATGGTCAAACCACCTTTTCCAAGCCTTCGCGACTGAGAGTGAAGCTATTAAGCAGCTCAAACCACTCTTTTTAATGAAGTGCTTCATTTGGACAAACACTTCAAGCTAAGAGGCAATGTTGCTGCAGCTAGAATTAGAGTGTTCTGCAAAGCACTAATGCAATCTCTTGCTGTCCTTTATTCTCCACACTCTCTGGGAAGTTGAGTTATTTGAATTAGTATTCAGCCAATGGCATTTTGAGCCCCTCGTTTCTTGAGACTCTGCTATGTCACGTCTACTGACATGATTAACTTCTCATTAACTTTAATGGAAGCTGTGGGCGCGCAGTCCATTTTGTCCCCTGGGACTTTTGCTTCTTGTTGGTAAATTTTGAAACTTGATTTGACTCATCATTCTAAATACACAGTGGGCAATTACTACCAAGTCACTGTGGTTCCTGAACAAGATGGACTGTCTACTTCCAACTCAAGTAAGCAAATAGATGGCCATAATTTGAAGAATTACAAGGTCCCTGAATCCTGCCATCACTTGGATTTTGAATCTCATTTTTTTAGCATACTGACCAGAAATATACAGTATCTCCTCAAGTCAGTGCAAAAACCTGCTCACTATGTAGCAATCAAAGATGTGACAACCATTCTGTTATTTTCCTTTGGGCATGGCCCTATTTGCATGCATGGACTCCATTAAACTTGAACAATGGCTTCCTATGACCTGTCTTAAGGTTGTCATTGGCCTTCTCAGATCCAGCCCACTTCAAAGAGAATGACCTCCAAGAGGTCACCTAAATTTAAGGATATTGTTCAACTAGGTACTTACCCTTGAGGTTTTGGGAAAAATGTATAAGACTATTTGTCATAGATAAAATAATGCCTCCCAAGGATAGTTCTGTCCAAACCATTAGAGCAATGTTTCTCAACCTGTGTGTCATGACCCTTTTTGGGGGGTCCAAAAACCCTTCCACAGGGGTCACACATCAGATATATTACATAGCAAATATTTAGATTATAATTCATAACAATAACAAATTTGCAGTTATGGTGTAGCAATGAAATAATTTTATGGTTAGGGGCCACCACAACATGAAGAACTGTATTAAAAGGATTGAAGAATTAGGAAGGTTGAAAATCACTGCTTTAGAGCCTCCAAATATGTTAATCTATATGGCAAATGTGACTTCTCAGATTGGTTACACTAAAGGTCTAGTATATGAGATTATCTGAGTTATTCAAATGAGTTTGGAGACAACGCTTTCTCCAAAGTGGGGGAAACACAGGCCACCTAAATTCAACCAATGAGAGGCACAGTGCTCTTTGGAAGCAGCTGCTCTATCTGCCATGTACATCGCCTAATCTGAGACCCAAATGTCCACTCCTTTATCTATGGCCATTGAAGCACTGCTGCCTATTCCAATAGCAGTCTGTCCTGGTTTTGGTGCCACCCATATGAGCTGGACCCCTGACATCAATCATTAATCAAGACATTACGCACAGGCCTATCAACAGGCCAATCTTATAGATGTATTTCCTAAATCGTGGTGACTCCCTTTTCTCAGATGACTCCACCTTGTGTCAAGCTGACCAAAAAAAAAAAAAAAAAAAAAAAATCAAGCAAGTAGTAATACCAGATGGCCCCTGCCTCTCTTTTTTGCTATTATTTTATGTGTAGGAATGTTTTGCTTACATATATAGATTCGCACCATGAGCATGCCAGGTGCCTGAGAAGGTCAGAAAAGAACAGTGGATCCCCCTGGAACTGGACTTACAGACAATTGTGAGCTTCCCTGGGGGTTCACAGGTCCTCTCTGCAGGAGCAAACAGGTGCTCTTAATCACTGAACCAACAACTCACTCCCCGGCCCCAGCTCTTCAATAAAAACATTGGAGACTGTGATTAGGTAGTCTGGGATCATATGCTCATCTTAGCATCCTTAATTTAATGATACAGGCAAAGCATCTTGTGCCCTATCAGCTAACATGCATGGGTTCCCGACATCAGTTTCTGAGCTATTTGGGAATTATTATTCAGCCTCCCGCTGCTGCCCTTAAGCTACTCATCTGTGGAGGTGGGAGGGCAGTTGAGGGAATTAGGAAAGAGTGTCTTCCAAGGTTCTGCCAAGGGTTAGTGGCAGGACCACCTGCTGAGAAGCCTGCATCCCATCTTCCCACAGCATCCCCACCATTGCACCTGCTGGAAATGGGATCTAAGGGAGATTCTCACACTTCCATTTCTGAGGGTTGCTGCCCTTCCCAGAAGTCCTGGCTGCATCTTATGCTTCCCCTTAAACTTGGTCATGACCCAAGCCTTCCTTGTTTGTGAGTGTACCTGCCACATCCTCCAATCCTTTGCCAAGTCTTAAGCTACTGCTCTCAAGGGCAATCAAGAGCAGATTCAGGGGCAAGAGTAGGCAGTCAGGGAGACCATGATCTTGAAAGGAATGACTCTGCTACTGCATGAGGATCATAAAGATGATCTTAAGCCATCTGTTGGAAGATGGGAACTTACCAAGATAACATCAACCCTA
Organism: Cricetulus griseus; assembly: GCF_003668045.3. Classification (NCBI taxonomy): domain Eukaryota; kingdom Metazoa; phylum Chordata; class Mammalia; order Rodentia; family Cricetidae; genus Cricetulus; species Cricetulus griseus. The sequence goes on along the minus strand of NC_048597.1, from coordinate 65,072,465 downwards.
ACCCCAGGCTGGTTCAGACCTAGAATAGTGGAACTCACAGCAGGCATGGAGACTGCTTGTCTAAGAAAGAAACTCTTGGCCTCGATGAGAATTCAGGAAGATGAGAAACAAGAGAAAATGAAAAGAAGACAACCTCCAGGTCATATTTCCTATGCTGGATGTCTTCTCACTAAATATCCCACAATGGAGTGAGAAGATAGCTCAGTGTTCCTGTACAAGCATGAAGACGAATGTTTGCATTCCCAGCATCCACATATAAGAAGCATGGCATTGTGTATGAAATCCCAGTGCCGATGAGGCAGAGGCAGGGTGATCCCTGAGTCTTGCTGTTGAGACAGTCTAGACAAATGATGAATTCTAGGTTCAGTGAGAAACCTGAACTCAAAAAAGTATGAAGAGGATAAAGCAAGACATTTAATTGCAACCTCTCTCTCTCTCTCTCTCTCTCTCTCTCTCTCTCTCTCTCTCTCTCTCTCTCTCTCTCTCTCTCTCACACACACACACACACACACAAATAAAAGGCTGAGTAAATACATTTTTAAAATACAAATATTCCATCCTTGTGGAAACTAGTCACTGCCTTCCTCACTACTCCTGCTCAATGTTCACCTCCCCTCCAAGACTCAGGGAGCCTTATAAAGCCAGAAAGTGTGGTGATGTTCTTTCTCCTCTTCCTAGAGAAAGACTACATAGTCACAGTGCACCTCTCCATAGTCCTAATAGCTTTCTTTTAGCCACCCCCTCCACCCAGTTGAATCCCCTCACTCCTTAGTGGCCAATAGTTGGGTCCTGGGTTTGCATGTAAATCACATCTTCTGCTTACCTATTTTAACTGCCTTCCTTTTTTCTTTTATTATTTGATGTTTTTTATTTAATGACTTCCAAGGGCTCCCATGGTATCTAGATTATGTAAGTGCCTGTGCTGGAATAAATGATGCCAGGAGCTTCATAGCCTGGAAGGAAAACACTTAAAGTAAACTTAATTTTATTCTTCTTTAAATCCATAATGCAAATACTAAAGGAAATGGTGGCAATGGTTTCTCTTTCCGCAACATGGGCTGGATGGCAAAAGGAAGACTTTTGCCCCCTAGTATCAGTTCATTTAAAAAAAAATTAAGAAGTACTCAGAACCTGGAGTGAGCTTGCACAGCCATTTCTTTGTTGTTCTTAATTTGAACTATCCAATGAGACTGCTCTCCAATGCCTCTCCGGGGTCTCTGCTATTTTTAATTAGCGTGGCTTCATTTTTCATAGTTATCACTCTGGGTGACTTGTTTTTGATCCTCGAACTTCACCTGTGTGTGCCTCTTTCCCTAACTCTTCCGTCACCCCATCACATTCTCCCGTGCTTTATAGAGGCTGATAAAATTCTGAATGACATGTATCTATAAAGACAAAGGTCCCTGGTTCTCCTGCTGCCTCGTATCTCCTCTCAGACAGAATTGGAAATTTATGAGGATGTGTTCCCTCCATAAAGAGGGAAAAACCAATAAACCATGTCATAAAATAAGAACCATAAAACCAGAGGTGGGATCATACAATTCAACTTCTCAGCTTTACAGAAGACACCAAGGCCTAGTTCAGCTAATGTCAGGTCTAGTTAAAGACTCAGCAATCCTCCAGGCTGGTGGCACACCCCACAGTACTGTCCCCTTCCACTCTGCTCTGAGAGCTGGGAACGCACAGCAGTAGGGAGCAACGCCTTCTTCAAGGCCTGGCCAAACTGGGTGGCTGCCCCAGAGAGTCTGTCAGGGAAGTCTTGGGGCTCTGAGGCTCTGCCATCAAAGGCAAACAGATTCAGGAGTCCGAAGTTCTTGGCTGTAGTCTTTCCTGTGCTGCTGCTGGTCTCCTGTGACTGTGGACAAGTCAGATTTGACTTTAAATGCCTCTTCCTCTTTCCCTCTTCCTCTTCCCCTCCTCCTCTTCCTTTTTGTTTCACTCCGTGATCCTGTTTCAAATACTCCTTACCAACCCTTTCTCCTCCAGTCTATCCCTTTCAAATCCACCTCCATGCCACCATAGTCAACTACCTGCAAGACAATGCCTATGGCTTCACTCTATACATAAAAACCTCATCATCTTAAAACAAAACAAAAACAACAAAACAGTAAAGCACACAATGTCCTCTCCATCAGCCTCTGTTCTCAAATGTCACCATTCAATCGTTCCCTCCACTGCTATGGACACTATGTATAAATGCTTATTAGAGGCCTCATATCAGCTTGAAATAGACAAGGAAGTGCCTTGAGGTCTTTTCAGCCTTTGAAACCCTGTCTTTGGTGCTTTAACCATGGTGAAGAGCTTTACAGGATACATTTCTACCCTGTGGTCATCACTTTATGGCTGGAGTAGATTCTGGGCACTGGGCCTGGGCCTGGGCCAGGCAGTTGATCTCTACCCAGAATTTGGAGCCAAGACTGGGATCTGTAAACTAGATATCCGTGGTTCAGGGAGTCAATTTTCAGTTCTTGGATCAGGCTTTCTGTCCTATGGTTTGACAGCACTCTGACCTCACAATCCATGGCATGCTCATTGTTTCTTTCAAGCAGTCACATTTTTGTTTAAACAAGTACACTGTAGGTCTCTTTCATTTGTCACAAATGAGCCTAAGCCACTCTCCTCAGTGTGTCCCTAATTTAGAAGTTTACCTCTTGGCTCTCCTCCTAATTGAACCCTCTTCCAAATTTCTACTTGTTCTCAGGACCTGACTCAAGAATCATCACTTGTAAAGAGTGACCTGTAAAGTGCTAAGGTCCACACAATGACCCAAAGGAAAAGGTAGGAGATGAGTAAGGCAAACAGTCTCCAAGCTTCCTGTGTGAAGACTTTGCACGTCCTCTAGATCATCCATCCCATCCTCCTCCAAGCTCTGGCTTATGCTGTGTTCTGATGTTTGAATCTGTCACAGACCGTCATCAAAGGAACATATTTCCATAAAAATTAAGACAATGCTGGAAGCGCAGGTCAGTTGGTAGAACTCTTGCCTAGGTTTGATCCTTAACAGTTAAAGTAAATGAAAAAGAGTAACCAAAAATTAAGACAGAAGAGCAAAGAAAGGTACTAAAGGAGCAATTTAGAGAAACAAATGGCTCTAGGCCAATGAATGGACTTTTCAATTGACTTTTTCCTATTTGAAGGCACTTTAAGGCAGAATTGTCAAAAGCCATTTTGACAGTCCACTTAATTTTGTTTCTTTTCTGGTATTGCAAAAGCATCTCTGCCCTGACCTCCAAAAATGCTTCTTAGGTTCAGGCAGAATTTGGAAAATGTTCACAGAACATCTCAAAAGGGAACACATGTATTTTTATCCTTCTCAGAGAAGATTTTATGTTTCTACATCAACTTTCCCACAAGTGGACAAACAAGGAGTTGACTAAACTACTGTTGCGTGCCAAGATGCTTCGAGATCATGGTAAGACATAGGGACTGACTTCTCCCCCACACAGCTTCCCTTCCCATCTTTCTTTGTATTTAGGAATATGCATATGGTTCAAAATCTATAAATATAACCTGCTCAGTCTGTATTCTGTCACTTGCATATTTTCACTGCTGACTTTAAGTACTGAATAACCAATTGGTGTGCCCTTTTATTTCCCTTGCTCTTGGCATTAATTTGTTTCCTCAGTTTTCCATATAGAATCGAGACCTCTTGGGCTTTCCTCCATCCAGTTTAGCCTGTCTATGGTTACTGTTATTGTCCAGCTCATATTTAGACAGTCGCATGGGTGAGACTTTATGGATGTAGCTTCTGACATTCTTAGGAAATAACAATTTCTCAGCAAACTCCCCGATCTTCTGGCTCTTAATTTTTCTGCCCCATCTTTCTCAATGATCCCTGAGCCATGGGTTGTCCAGTGTCTTTGAGCTGTATCATTTGGGATGGAGCACCTTGTCTCTGCATTTCATTGCTTGTGGTTTTCTGCAATGGTCTCCTTATGTTGCAAAGAGAAGTTTCCTTGAGGAAAGGTGAGGACAACACTTATTTGAGGATATAAAGACAAATATTTAAAATGTAGTTACGTATTATGGGAATTTGGTAAAGTGGCAGGTTTTCCTGTAAGATCCACTAGCCCTGGGTGTTTGGTGAGGTTGCCAGTACCAGTTATAATTTAAGAAGAGAAACCTGGAAGTGCAGATCCAGGTCCGTTGTGTTACAGACAGGAAGTGAATATGTCAGAATAGAAAGTATTAAACAAACATTACCCACAAAACTTCAGTCTGTCAAAGGTCTCCAAACTCAAGCTACCCAGAGGTAGCAGGACATGGTTCAGCTGATGACTTCCTTCAACATGAGTTGTAAGAGGTGAGGACAATGAACCCACAAAGGGAAGAAGCTTAGCAAGCACAAGGAGATGGCTCAGAACTGAGGCCTCCTGGGCCTGCCCATCTTCACTTCTCCTTGAGATGCCAGTGTTTCCTACAGGGGTCAATTTCAGGACAGATTCCGGAAACCCAGAAAACATCATGAAGCCTGTGACCCTTGGGAAATTCCAGGCAGAAAAGCTTCTAGAGGAGGAGGAGATGTATGTGCAAAAGAAATGAGAGCTTGAGAAGCTGAACAACCCCATGGGTTTGCTCATGAGATGCACAAGGACTCAAAGTTGGGGATGGAGGTGCTGGAGGAGATGCAGGAGATGCAGAAGATGGGGTGCTGGAGATTAAGGTGTTGGAGAACCTGCAAGGATACAAATGATCTACACCAGCAGCAGACACACGTGAACTTCTTGGCCATGCTGATGTAACCTTGCCTGTCCCAGAAAGAAAAGGACCATGGAGTCTTGCCAGAGAAGACTCACAGCACAGACTCTGGAGCATTCTGCTTCAGAGGACCAGAATGACTATGCTTTAATGAGGCTGACCACAAGGCCCAACCCCTCTGTCATCCTGGATGAGACCCCAGAGGCCAAGAGAAAAAAGCCTGAGGTCCTGGGCAGCAGACACAGCGGGCCAGCTTGGTTGTGAAGAAGATGAAGACAGAAACTAATGACAACTCAGAGTAAGGCTGAACCACTGCTCTAGGTGCTCCCCAGAGAAGGAAGATGGCCAACTCACTCTGGATGCAGAGTGCTTCCACCCCCACCAGTAGGGTGTCAACCCTGGCAGCAAGGACAGTGAGAGTCTCAACTGAACCCAGCTGGGCCTTTCCTAGCCCAACTATGTCAAAAACTCACCTTTGGCCACCCTAGAAGCTAGAGGAGGTAGCAGGAATTTTGCCACTGTAGATGGAACCAAGACTCTGCAACAAAGATCTTAGGAACCACAGGTTCTGATGGGTGATCAAAGACTGTGTTGTTCCTGTAGCATCCAGGTACCACAGGACTAATGCTCTTGTCCACTCCTTTGGTCTTTGAATTGTGGGCTGTACTTTGGGATCAAAGTGAGTCATGGTCCCTGTTGGCCCCACCCCTTTGTTCTATGTCAACACTGCTAGAAATGAGAGTGGGGCTCCATGGTGAATGCCTGCCGACCGTGCACCTCTACACTGCACAAATAACACTAATAAGAGGACTGCAGGGAACAAGTGTTTTGCTTTTTAAGGATATTTTTAAAAAATAATCAGAGCTAGGTTTTAGCCTTGAATGCAGCAATGGGCATGGTACTTTTTCTCCATAAATTTCAATTTTTTTTCTCATCTTTAAAATTGAGTTTTGAGTGTTTGAGGAAATATCTTGTCTGGTGGCAGTAATGGACCCAAAAAGCCAGCACATTTCAACCAAGGGCTGATCAATGTAGTCAATGTACCAAAAAGTGGTCCATTAAAAATATAATAAAAACAAATCAATGTGCTTAATCCTATAGTTAAAATGCTTTCTTTCTAGACCTTTATTATGCAACCTTGATTCCAGAAATGCCCAAAACCAAACACAAAGTGTGTTCAAAGATGAGTGAAAAGATCTGAATTCATTATATGCACGAACACACACACACTCACACACACACACACACACACGCACAGAGAGAGAGAGAGAGAGAGAGAGAGAGAGAGAGAGAGAGAGAGAGAGAGAATTCATGTACTCACATACACACAACACACACACAGAATTACACACATACATACAGAGAGTACACAAACACAAAATGCATACTACACATACCCACATACCACACATATACATGATACACACACTTACACACATACACACATATACCACACATACACATATACACAGAGAGCACATACACACATACATGCCACACACACACCACATATAAGCAATACACACACTTACACACATACACACATATGTATCACATATACCACACATACACACTCACATTTACATAGAGAGCACATACACACACAGATGCCACACACACACGACACATATACATTACACACACACATACCACATACACCAAACACACACACACACACACACACACACACTTACACAGCTGCAGAAAGGACTGAAGACATGGAAGTCACTGGTAGTAAATGCAAGCACCAGGAACACATAAGCAAAACTGACATGACTCCTGATCTGCCACAGCAGATTTAAGTTTTGAATGATGGGTGGTAGAAACCCCCCAAAAGCACTAGCAGGTAGCTAGTTTTATATCTATAGAGATTTCTCCAAATGAAAGTCATAATGCAAAAGTTGCCTGGAAGCATGGCATTCTTATGCCTAAATGAAACAGACCATAAGCCCAGCAGTTACTTAGACGTGTAGCTATTGCCCTCAGCAACGACAACCCATCAGTCATAGAGTGCTAGAAGGGCTCTGACAGCTTTCTATCCTGTACTCCTTCCAAACACCTCAAGTACAAGTACAAGAATTGAAGACCTTGAGGTGTGTCTGTGCTATGAAATACTATGCAACAGTAAAGATAACTGACATTAGGTGGGTAGCTCTCAAAAACACAAGCTCATGTCCCTACAAAACAGATCAAGGACAAAGAAACAATACATTTTTTATTTTCATTTCATGTATTTTTTTTGGCAAAAACATGGAACTATGGACAGAAAGAATACACACAGAATTCACTAGTAGCTCCCTCTACAGGGAAAAGAGAAAAAAACTGAGGAAGAGAAAAAAAAATTGCTCTAATTCCATTTTTTAAATGATTTAATAAATTTGTCAGGTAAACATGTGTATTTGAAAATCCCTATTATTTTCATTATGGTTACTACTTGAGACAGTGTTCAGCCCATATCATTTCCCCTGATTATTTTAGACTAGAATTTAGTGTGCATCTGGACTTCCTAAAAGGCTTGTCCACATACTGGAAGTTCCTCTCCCCAACAGAAATTTACTACCATAGTTCTGAGATCAGGATCAAACATTTACAAAACTCTATGTAACTTGGACTTTGAATTGTCTGAGAACAAAGATTTTTATTGTGGGATATCTGTACACTGTGTGAAGATGTATTTGCTGTGATTGGTGTAATTAAAAGCTAGATGGCCAATAGCTAAGCAGGAGGTTTAGGCGGGATTTCCAGGGAAAGAAATGAAGAGGAGGAGGAATCTAGGCTCATAGGAGATGCCTGTAGACACAGGGGAAACAGGAGGTGCAAGATGGAAGAGAGGTAATGCCACATGATAGAACGTGTATTAATATAAATGGCTTACTTTGAGCTATAAGAGCTAGTTAGAAACAAGCCTAAGCTACAGGCTGAGCTTTCATAATCAATAAGAAGTCTCTGTGTCATTATTTTGGAGCTGTCTGGCAGGACAGATTAAAAACTTACTACAGATTTCCCATACATATAACAACCAAGCCTTCAAAAATATTTTTCAATTGAAATAATTCATCATAATCATATGCTCACATGCATATGCAAACACATACACATAAACATGCACATGTACACATGCATACAAATATTTGCATATTTACACACATGCATAGACATACACACATATAAAGAAAATATATACACATGTGCAAACCCAGATGCACATGCGTAAACACACACACACACACACACACACACACACACATACACACACACACTCACATGCACAGCACATTCATGTTATCCTTGCATCCCAAAGCCTGTGAGCTGGTTTTGGAGTTTATAAAATGCTTTTACTAGTCTACTGATAGATCTACCAATGTCACTAAATGACTTTTCTCTTGAACTTGCTGACATGGTGGGTTATATTAGTTGATTTTGGAATGCCTGTCCTGCTCACATTTGGAAAAACATTACTGCCAGTCAGGTCCAGTGAGGCTCACTTGTAATCACAGGTATTCAGCAGGATGGGGAAAGAGGTCACTCAAACACAGAAGCTCAGAGGCAACCTGGACAACACAGTGACAATAATAAAGAAGCATGCTTGGTTATGAAGTACATGTAAACTTTTGAGGTGGCTGGGTTTGGTTTGGTAGCTTGTAATTTGGTGAAGATTTTTTTCATCTCTGCATATGAGAAATATTCATTTGTAGTTTTCCACTCTCTGTGTAAGGGGTCCCCCTCTGACTGATTCATTTCCCTGTGCTTCTGTGACCTGGAAGGGATCAAAGACAACTGATAAATATATTCTTAACTGTTTGGTATAAGTCACCAATAATCCCTGGGGCCTGATGTTTTATATTTGAAAGGTTGTTTAAATTTTGTTTAACATTTAGACTGTTACTCCTTGTGTGACTTTTACAGTTTTTCAATGAAGTGAGTCTGTTTTGTCAAAATGATAAGAATTTGTGGCGAAGAAACTGTTACTTCTGTTCCCTTGCTTTCACTGAAGTGACCATGGAGTTAGAGTTGGAATTGCTGATTTTAATTTTGATACTAGTCATTTTGGCCTTTTTTTCTCAGTTCCCTGACTAGAGGTTTATTAACTTCATCGATCTTTTAGAAGAATCAACTCCTGTGCATACTGCTTTTTAATCACTTGCCTTTCCAGCTGTACAATTTTTGCTCATTAGTATTGTTAATGTATGATCTGCTCTCTCTGGTTTCCAGAACAAAGAGCTCAGCTGGGTAAATTCCCTTCTTTTTGACTGCACTCACACTGAGGCTTCCCAGCCAATCATTGCTTCTACAACACCCATTGATCTGAGTGGGTTGCGTTTCCATTTCCCTTTAGTGTATTTATGCATCCCTAGGTCACTGGGCTATCGAGTCTCAGGTTCTTGACCACCCAAGAAGTACTGGGTATAGTTCCCATCTTGTGAAATGGACAGTAAATCAAATCAGATATTGGTTGGTTACTCCCACGAGCTTTGTGCCACCATTGCACTAGTACATCTTGCAAACAGGACACTATTTTAGATAGAAAGGGTTTGTAGCTGGGTTGGTGTTTGTGTTTCTCCTTTGATACCATGTATAGCACCTTACAGTTCCTAGAACACTAAATATGGGGTGAAGGCTTTGTGTCAGCACTAGCTCAAATTCTCTGTGCTCAATGAGTTGTGTAGGTGTTGTCGTCAGTAACAGGGCCTTGCCATTAGTTTATGCTGAGGAGATGTCTATTATGGTAAAGTGTTTCTTGGATGCAACAGAAAGATAGATTCTGTTTTCCTGTTAGGCTGTGCCTTATTGGAGGAGTTGAAACTATCGATGTTGAGAGTTATTAGTGAACCATGTTTATAGATTGCAGTTATTTTGCTGTTGTGGTGTGTTCTTCCTCCTCTCCTCTTGACATACTTGTCTGGAATCATTTATCCCTTGTGTTTTCTTGGCGGTAGTTAACCTCTTCAGGTTGAAGTTTTCCTTCTATCACCTTCTGTAGGGCTGAAAAATGTAGGTAGATAATGCTTAAATTTGGCTTTATCGTGGAATGTCTTTCTTCATCTATTGTGATTGCAAGTTTTGCTGGGTCTAGTAGTCTGGGCTGGCATCTTAGAGTTTGTAGAACATCTGTCAAGGCCCTTCTGGTGTTTAGAATCTCCACTGAGAAGTCAGGTGTGATTCTATTAGGTCTGCATTTATATGTTAATTGGTCTTTTCCTTTGCAACTTTTAATGTTCTTATTTTGTTCTGTACATTTGATTGTTATGTGACATTAGGACTTTCTTGTCTGGTCCAGTCTATTTGGTGTTCTGTGTTCTTCTTGTATTTTGATAGGCACCTCCTTTAGGTTAGGGAAATTTTCTTCTATAGTTTTGTTGAAAATATTTTCTGTGCCTTTAGTCTGGGTTTCTTCTCCTTCCTCTATTACTATTATTCTTAGATTTGGCCCTTTCACAGTGTCTCAGGAGTTTTTTAGATTTAGCATTTTTTGACCAATATATCCACTTCTCTCCTTGATGACTGAGATTATCTTTTCCATCACTTGTATTCTGTTGGTGAAGCTTGCCACTAAGGTTCCTGCTTTAGTTCCTAAATTTTTCATTACCTAATGTCCCTCAGTTTGGATTTTCTTTATTGATCCTATTTCCACTTTCAGGTCTTGAACTGTTTTATTAGTTTCCCTCCACTGTTCGTGTTTTCATAGATTTCTTTACTGGATTTATTTATTTCCTCTTTAAGGGCCTCTATTATATTCATAAAGGCTACTTTTAGGTTTTTGTCTTGTGCTTCAGCTACAATGCATTTCTCTGGGCCTAGTATAGTAGGGTTGCTTAGCTCCAGTTGAGACATATTGTCCAGGTAATCATTGATTGTTTTTTTACTTTGACACTTAGGCATCTGGGTTTGAGATCATTGTAATTCTAGGTACTGGTGTCTGGTTTTGCCTTTGTTGGGTGTGTGCTTTGTTCTAGGTTTATGTTGTCTTCTCTGGTTCTTAGGAGAGTGTGGTAGCTGTGTGTTGCCTGGAAGAGAATGATCCTGCCATGTGTGATCACAGGAGTGTACTGGTACACTGTGATTTGAGGTATTGAGAACTGACACTTAGGAATGGGGTGGGGTGCTAGAAGCGGGGGCCTGAGGGGATTCACAGAAGGAAGAAAGGAGGGTGTTTCATCAGGATCTTTTTAATTCACTCGGAATGAGGCAGAGAGTGAGGAGAGTCCACACCAGGCACTCTGCCACAGATCTGGGGATGAGACTGGGGGATTAGATTTGGAGGAGGGAAAGAGAAGATCTGAAACTCTCCTAGCTCACCTACGTGTTTCTCTCACACGCTTGCCTTGGGAGTTCCCAGGGAATGCCTGCTAGAGTTGAGTGCTGGGAAAATGGGATGAGTGGGGAAGAAAGTTGGAGGAGAAAATCTGTGTGGGCCTTGGAGAGGGGCACAGGGAAGGAGGGGAGGCTATAGCACATGATCTTATACTAAGCAGGGGATGAGACTGGGGGTAGATTTAGAGGAGAAGCAGGGGAGAGAAGATCTGCAGTTAGCTTACCTGTTTCCCTAGTTTGTGTAGCCTCTGGGTTCCCAGGGAAAGCTTGCTGGAGTTGGGGGCACAGCCCACTTTTTGTTAGGGTCTTTAGAAATAATTTGACCTTCCTCTCTGGAAGTGTTTAGTACCATTTACTGTGTTTTTAATGTTTTAACTATATCATGGTGATTTTCTTTCCTAGTCCTGTCTATTTAGAGTTCTGTAGGCATCGTTCTCTAGGTTTTGGAAAATTTCTTCTATGATTTCAGTTTAAAATATTCTCTACTCTTTCACTGCAGTGTTTTTCTCCTTCTGTGCCCATGTCCCAAAAGTTGGGTCTTTAATTACTCTTCCACTTTCTGTTCACATTTCTTTTCAAATGTATCATTTGTCTTTATAGAGTGATCTAGTTCCTCTATCTTGTCTTCTGGATTCTGTTTTCTCCGTCATGTGTTCCATTTCTGGGGCTTCCCATTGAGGTTTTCATTCTGTTTATTGATTTTTTTATGGAAATGAAAAAACTCAATATACCAAATTATATCCTCTTTCTATGCCTTGGATTGACTTCCTCATTTTCTTTGTCTCCAACTTTGATCTCTTAGACTATACATATGCCCTCTCCAGATCGTTTCAAAATAATTCCAATCATTCTTTGCCTGGTAGTTCACCCAAATCATTTTTATCAGTGCTATTTTTATGGGGATGGTGATTTGTGGAGGAAATATATTGTCTTAATTTTCATGTTGTTTTTGTTTCTGTGCTGGGACTGCAAATCTAGAGTTAATTCATTCTTCAAATTTTTCTTCCTTTCATTTGTATTTTTAAAATTCTAGTCATTTTTTCTTGCAGTGATGGTGTTTGCAGTGTTGAGTGTTCAATAGGCTTGAGATGACTTCCCCTCAATAGAACAGGAACTCGGGACCGGAGGTTGTATGTGCAGTCATCCTATAGGGTTAGATACTGTTCTCTGTCACCTAGGGCTGTCTCCTGGTTCTGCACATCATTGGGTCTTGCCCAGAGATGACAACCACTAACAATCTAAGCAAGAGAGAATAGGCTACCTTAAATGCCCTCCCCTGATAATGAGATTGATGACTGACTTATATGCCATCCTATAGCCTTCATCCAGCAGATGACAGAAGTAGAAGCAGACACCCACAGCTAAACACTGAACTGAACTGGAATCCAGTTGCAGAGAAGGAGGAGTGATGGGCCAAGAGGTCCAGACCAGGCTGGTGAAACCCACAGAAACAGCTGGCCTGAACAAGGGGGAGCTCTTGGTCCCTAGACTGATAGCTGGGAAACCAGTATGGGACTGATCCAGACCCCATGAACGTGGATGTCAGTGAGGAGACCTCAGAAATCCATGGGGCCTCCTGTAGTAGATCAGTAATTATCCCTAGCATAGGTATGGACTTTGGGAGCCCATTCCACATAGAGGGATACTCCCTGAACTAAGACACATGGGGGGTGGGCCTAGGCTCTATCCCAAAGGATATAACAGACTCTGAATACCCCCTATGGAAGGCCTCACCCTCCCTGGGGAGCAGAAAGGGTATGGGATAGGTAGGGTTTTAGTTGGGGGAAGGGTGGCAGGGGAGGAAGAGGGAACTGGGATTGACATGTAAAATAATCTTGTTTCTAATTCAAATAAAAAAATGGAAAAAAAAAATCTGGTCCCCACCCTGTGTCTGTACCTTCCTCTAAAGCTGCTGTAAAATGTGTAACTGCCCTGACACCAACAGGACTTTCCCTAGTTCAGGACTGTTCCACCACCACCAACAGCACCACCAACACTGCCACCACCATCTCACCCTGTCACCCTGAGTCTATAACAAATTCTGGAGATGCTGGGAGAGGTAGAACTTCTGTGGGCCTATAAGAATCACCATGACAGCCAGTTGTAGTTTCCATTGGCTTGGTAGAGTGATTTCCCATTTTTGCCATTCAGGGATTTTTCTTTCTTTTTAATATTTTTCCTAATTATGTGAGTTTCTTGGTAACAACAGGTATTTGACTCTTGCTTCATAGTCCAGTCAGTTAGTGTGTGCCTTGAATTGGTGGGTGAAGGCCATCAGTATGGAAGGTTATTGATGAGAGGGGTTTGCTGTTGCTGATTATTTTGTTGGTTGGTTGTTTCTTCTCCTAGTAGTATTGGGGGTTAGTTTGTTTGCTGTGTTGAACATGATTGATTCTTCCCCTGTCCTCCTCTGTTTCTCTGTTCCTTTCCTGAAACATTTTCTTTTCATGTGTTCATGGAAGAAACTTTACTCTTCCTCCTCCTCGTTCTTGCCCTCCTCCTTCTTCCCCTCCTGCTGCTTCTCTGCCTCTTCATCCTCTTCTCCTCCTCCTGCTCCTCTACTGATCCTGCTCTGCCTCTCCCTCCTCCTCCTCATCCTCCTGCTTCTCTTCCTGCTCCTCCTCCTCCTCCTCATGCTCCTTCTCTGTCTCTTCTACCTCCTCCTGCTACTCCTCTTGCTCCTCCTCCTGTTCCTCCTTCTGTTCCTCCTTCTCCACGCCCTTCCTTTCCCTCCTCTTCTTCGTCTTCTCCTCTTTCTCTGTACAATATTCTTTTAAGAATCTTCTGTGATGGTGGCTTACATTACCTGAACTTGTATTTGTCTTGAAATACCCTTAATTTCCCATCAATTTTTAATATAAAGCTTTGCTGAGAATAGCAATCTTAGTTAACATTTTTTTTTAACTTTCAGGCATCCAAATATATTGTTTCATGCTTTCTTGTTCTTTAGGACTGCTGGTGACACATCTAACTTTTTCACGTATCTGCTTCTGTGTATGGGTTAGTTTTCCCTTACAGCTTGCAGACCTGGATTCTGCTTTGTATTTTGACATCTTGACTATGATGTGTCATGGACAGACTCTTCTCTGGTCTGCCCATTTGGAGATCTGAATGCTTCCTATATATGAATGTCTCTTTCTTGGGGTTTGGGGAATTCTTGGCTGTAATTTCATTGAATGGCTTTTCTAAGCCCCTTGACTTTGTCATAGCTCCTTTTTTTCTGTTCCATGGCTTGTTGGATTTGGGTCCTTGAATGTATCCCCAATTTCTTGGCAGTTTTCATCACATTATTTCATTTTTTGTATATGATCATATGTATTATTGTCTCAACTTTACTTTCAGTTTCTAACATGTGTTCTTCTGCTTGGTCTCCCCGATGCTGACGCATTCTGTTGTGCTTCTGGGATGGATTGTTCTTTAATTTCCACAATTTCTATTTGGTTCTTTTCTCCGTATCTTAATTTTTTGTTTACTCTTTCCTCAAGGTTTTCGAACTTTTTCCAAGGTGCCAACTCTTTCATATATTTTGGTAAGCGTCTTGAATTCATTCTGTAACTTTCTTATCTAGGTCCTGAATTAATTTCCCCGTCTGTTTTGTGACACTTCTTTTTGGTCACAGGTCCTTTTGAACAGTTTTGTCTTTTTCTGTATTACCTATCTTTTTGTTATTCCTTTAACATGTTAATGATAATGATTTAATTTTTTCCAACACTCCCAACATCTTTGTTTTTTATATAGGAGTTTGGTTCTGGGTGCTGTATGTTGCTGGCCTTCTAAACTGTGCCTAAAGCTGGTCACATATCTGGCAATAGGAATGACTGATAGGAGGCTGCATGTAAATCTAGCTGGGAGCTGAGCTGTACTTTGTAATTGTGTTTGGTGTAGTTGTGGAAGACATAGGGGCCAGTTTCATCTGTTCTCCTGGTTTCATTTTCCCTTCTGTCATCTTTAGCTTTCCTAGGAACTCCTTTTAAAGTAGTTTAGGGTTTGCAGTCAGCCATTTAAGCTATTACTGAATGTAATTATACTACAGTCCTACTGATGTGATAGGACGATTCTGTGCAGAAGATTCACCGTGTAATCTTATGGTGATTCTAAATTGTGCTCGCTGGCCTGAGTCTCTAGTCTGTGAATTTCAATATATCTCTAAGGTATTTTTCTCCTCTTATGTAAGACACACAGGTTAGAGGTGTACGGAGTTATCAAATTCCCTTTTCCCAAATCAGATCGGATTCTGGTAGCTTGCTTTGAGAGGATACCTTGTGGCTGAAATAGTTTTCCCTAGGCATATTTCAAGAACATTGTTTTTTTCCCATCTTAAGCAGGAGTGAATTTATCTTCAATGCAACATGGAATAATCTGGTATGGCTCCAGGCTGTAAGATCTAAGAAAGTATGAGTATCTTCCTAAGACCAGGTTCCCAGGAGGCTTAACTCTCCAATTATCCCTCACAGAGCCTTCAGAAGCATGACAAAATTACAGTCCAGTTGTTCCTGCCCAGGGGGGTCACTGTAGCCTCTGCCTCTAGTGAACTGATCCGTCTCCTGGTCTCTCCACTTGCCTCTCTGTCTAGTTTTCAGGATGGAGCATTTTCCTGTAATCTTCATTCTTCAGTTTCTTATAATAAGTCTTCCTTTCTATTCTTCATCCTCTTCAACAAGGATGACCTTCTCTGGAACTGCACCTCCTATAGCTCTTCCCACTAAATGCACACTACAAGTTCTGTGGACTCAGTCATGTGGGTATAAAATGACTTTCTTATGTTCAGGTAAAATTCATTCAACACTCAGACAAGAAATGAAGATATACTGACTCTCCCTCATATGTTCCCAGTGTAGAATAGCATACCCTTTATTAGTCCCCTCCAGCTGTGGTATTTTTTCCTGTTCTTCATGTTCTGTCTACTCCAAACAGAATCTCTTAATGACTCCATCTTAAATCATTCTTTCCTTCTGCAGTCTTCTGTGATCTATTAAAATCTGGATCTCCAAAAGCACTTCTTATCATAGATCTTAAGTGTTATTTTCTTCTTGTGGATTGAGTCTTCATATAACTCAGTGTTTTATCACCTGTGATAGCAAACGTGTCATGATGCAGAATGTTCAGACTTCTCTCAAGTCTGGGACCACCTCACAGATCCTGAGATGCTAGACATAGATAATAGATGGATGGATAGATGAGATAGATAGATAGATAGATAGATAGATAGATAGATAGATAGATATATTGATGAGATGGATAGATGAGATAGATAGATGATAGATAAATGGATGATAGATTGATAGAGAGATGATAGATGAGATAGATAGATAGATAGATAGATAGATAGATAGATAGATAGATAGATGAGATGGATAGATAGATGAGCTAGATAAATAGATGATAGATAGATGACTTGCAACATCATTTTGGTGCAGTGAAATTTTATTTTTCTCTCTTCATTTCCTTTTCCCTCTCTTGTTCCCTCTTTCCAATTTGAGAACATCTTCAACCATAAAAAATATTCTTAGCTTGGAAATATAAACAAAAGAACAAAAAAGCCAATAAATTTTAAACTCTGAAGGTTTCATATTTAGCTTAAGGCATTATTTCTACATATTTACTTTTCTTTACAAACTGGCTCATTCCTTTGCATCTCCTAGTATTCCTGTGTGCTGGGAAAGACTAATATGGTGCCTCCTATTCTGTAAGTGAAGAGGAACTCGGGCTTGCCAACTAGTACAAAGTTGTTACTCAGATGCTGCATATGGGGTGCAATTCGTAGGAGCAGTCAGCATGGAAGCTCACAGAATCTTGCAAATAGAATTATAGACTCAAAAGTATTTGTAGAAGTGTATGTTCTATATATTGATTTAAAACAATGCTAACCTATTTACATATGAAACTGTTCCTGGAACTGTATTCTAACATAATGAGATTTTATGTTTTTCTGTTAAAAAATAAAATCAGTGAAATTCAATGCTATTTGGGAAATTGGTTGCAAATTAGACATAATAGCACACAGTGCTTGCTATGTTACAAAACAACTTAAATCCAGGCAGGCAGAGGGATCCCAGAGGCATCCCAAACGATAGAATATTGTCATTGCCCTTGGCTGCCCACTAGAACTACACAGGAAGAACTTATTGCTGAAGACAGCAAACAGTTTGGATGTAGAACACAGGCAGATCTAGGTGGGGCTGAATTAGATGCTTCTCTCCTGATGGCTAGCATCCATAGTGCCAGAAGGGAGAGGAAAGAAGTAATGGAAAGAAAAGTTTACCCTCCTAGAGACCTTGACTGCACAATACAGACTGGCTAGGAAAATACGGGCACTAGTGTATTAGTGACCTGATTGTTGCAGGTAACCAGCCATTTTCTGATTGGATTTGAGGCCTGTGTATAGGATGGAATGCATGCTTAGATTGTAAGCCTGGTCAAAGTCTATTCCTGTGGAGTCATGGGCCCCAGAGGGAAACTTAAGTGGGCATGTAGTCAAACGGCCTTCTAAGTATTTATATCATTACCCATATGGTAGCACTGCTTTCAGTCTTGGTAAAAGGCTGCTGTTTGCAGTAGGTGAAAGTTAATCCAGGAAAACACACACACACACACACACACACACACACACACACACACACACACACACACACAGTCAAACTGATCAGAGAAGCACTGTTGGGTACTCCACCCTATGGGACATCTATGTCACTCTCTCTAAGGCCCAAGAATTGCTGCAGAATAGGGAGCAGAGAGATTGTGAGAGGCAGAGGAGGGGTGGAGCACTGGGAAAACTGTCTGCTGGGCATGCATGACTGTTGCAGTCATGAGTACACAGTAGCTGTAGCCGCCTATAACCAATAAAAAGGAAGAGGATTGATTGGGGTCAGCAGAAGTGGGGAGATGAGAGAGGGCAGTAGGATTGCAGTACATTGTATACATATAAGAATGTGTTGAAAATTTTAAAATAGCATATAAAATACAATCATAAAAAGTAGAACTTCCAGGTATGGTGTTGTATACCTGTAATCCGAGCTACTCAGAAGGCTGAGGCAGGGGGATCAACTAAACTATGAGTTCAAGACCAACCTAAGTAGAATAATGAATGCATCATCTCCAGGGTGTGTCAAAGGGTCAATGCTATCTTCAAAGGGACAGTTTCTTCATTTAGTAACATATCTATCCTCCAAACCTTTCCACATATAATGTGACAATAACTTTTCCCTCTGTTCCTGGTGCATGAACTCTGTAATTCCTCTGCAGCTTCTAGCATCTCATGGATGCACATTACATGGAGAGAGAGTCCTCCCACTCAGGCTCTACACCTATTGTCTTTGTCTCTAGAATGCTTACTACACTGTCCTCCCAGTTGTCTCTAGATGACAGACTGCACCAGTGACATTTTGAGAAAGCACTTGCAAAAAATAATCCTGATTTTTTTCCAGCATGTGTCAACAGGAAACTGGGGGATTTATGTGAACATGAACAGCAGCATAAAAGAGGGATTGTGTCAGGTTAGACTGAATTTGTGGACACAAATTTACAAAGAAGAAATTCCTTGCTGAGGATGGGGTGTGCTAAGTCTAGTGGCTAGAGTAGCCCTCACATCTTTCACACTTAGTTGGTTTAATCCTAAAGCCTAAATTGCTCTACACTAAATAAAATTTAAGTCATGTTTTCTTGGTTTATTGTAGAAAAAAGTATCCAATGGATGGGGAGAGTGTCGACTCTTTATGGTACTATAGCAGAATCCCTGAGAAAATCAACTTGGAAAGATGGAAAGTTTGTTTGGGCTATGGTTTCAGAGGGTTCAGCCCAGGGTCACACAGGCCCATTGCCTTTGAACAGCTTGAGGTGGGAAAGGGTTGTCAATAATCAATGAAGGCCTCCTATAGCCAGACTCATGGGGTTGTGGGATGTAGAGTGGATGGCATTTGTCTGAGGTCTATGGAATCAGCATAACATAACTACACATCCTTCCCTAAGACAAAGACTGCATGGCCTGAAGAAACACAAGAGAATTCAGTGTCTGGTGAACTTGCTCTTTCCTGTGTGTTGATAGAATGTTGTGTGTTTACTAAAGGTTACTGGGCTCATGATCGATAGGTCAGACAGTAACTAGAACTTAGTGGACTGCAGTCAAGGTTAACCTTCAGTCTCTACTGAGTCTCTGGAAGAAGCTGGAATCTGTTTGCTTGCTTGCTTGCTTGTTTAAAGAGACTGAATATTTATAAAATAGAAATATAACTGTAGCATATAATACATAATCCATCAATAGCCAAAATGTTACTCAAAACCTTCCTATGTGCCACATACATCCCAAGCACTATGATTAAAATGTTAGAGCTGCTTGTATATCATCCTAGACTATTTCAAAGACTCTTGCTTCTGAGTTTTCACAAAACCTGAAATACTCATAATGAGCCTTGGTAGTATACCCAAATAAGATATATATGGTTTTTATAAATCCCAAGACAACCACTAACTATTTTGTGTTTTCTGGAAGTGGGGAGAAATAGGTCCTTCATTTTAATATCCTCCAACTACCAGGTCCCTAGATCTTTCACTAAAGTTGATGTTTCTTGTGCAGTTGTATGCATGTTTTTGTATGTGTATTCATTTGTGGGTATGTGTTTGCTTGTGTATGCATGTATGTAGAGGCTGGAGGTTGACCTTGGGTGCCATTTACCAAAGCCATCTGTCTTGGGTTTTTTGAGACAGTGTCTCTCGCTGAGACTTGGAGCTTCCCAGTTATGCTAGGTTCACTGGTCAGTGAACTTCAGGGACTTTCTATCTCCATCTCTCTAGCACTGGAATTACAAGTGTGTGCCACCAAACTTGAACTTTTACATTGTTGCTAGGAATTAAACCCATATCCTCAGGCTTGTATGGCAGGTGGTTTACTGGCCAAACCATCGGCTCGATATCAGATTTAAAAAAGAATAATCCATTTGTTACTTCATGAAACATCAAGATGTTTAGAAAGGTTGACATGTCCCATTCTTTTGTTCCAATCTTCACTGGTCTGCAGTATCAAGTGTGACTTCCTTCCTGTGAAGTGAGCCTCATAGTCAATTAGAAAGCAGCAGGTTATACCCATAACAGTTATGCCAATATTGTACAAGTAGGCACATCTTTCCAGGCATTTTGGCATGTGGCATGTAGTCACACCAAATATTGGTGGTAATTCTCTGCCAGAAGTTTACATCATGTCTTCTAGAACCATAAAAGCCAGTCAGCAGGAAAGTAGGTTCCAACCTGCTTTCTCTATGGCCTGTAGCCAAAACATGCATCCAGTGCTTTTAGTCATACGACTTATCATCCAATTCTGGTTTGCAACCAAAAGCAGTTACAATAGCTTTATGGCCTATGGGACCTTAAGAATCTTCTTGACCAACAACTCATAGGAAAATAGCCAGTCTTGGCAATGAGATTTTTACCCAACAACTCTTTGGCTCCTGGGAGTGTCTCTTCCCACCCATACGTGGTATCTTTCTTGAAATTCCTTGTTTGATGATTTTGCTGGGTTTTTTTTTCAGATGATTTTGCAAATTACTAGGACACTCAAAGGTTAGAATGATGCAAAAGAAACTTTTTTAAAACAAAAAATAGCAAGATCTGTGAAGGCCCGCTGTTATAAGGGCAAATATCAGTTGGTCTTGGATAACTATGAGTGTTCTAAAAATAAATTTTAGCAAGGTTCAATTAAGCATTAACGTATCTCACCACTTGTATCATTTTTTTCTTGCAAAAGAAACATTGGGGATAGCAGCATGAATGGGAGTGATTATTCCATCTAGGCCACTACAGTCCACAGTCATTGTTCCCAAACCATCCTGCTTTCTCAATCCTAGGGTACTGATGCTGCCATAGGACCACTGTTCCTACTGGTTTGGGTGAATCTCGCGTGTACTGTAAAGCTCAGATCCAAGAGGCAATAGGCTATGCTCTACCCAGCCATTGCTGTCCTGTAGCTACCACCTTGGTTCTTTCAGAGTATAAATGTATACCAGACTCTGGGAAAACAGTTGTCAGCTCTTTGGACAAGCTTGGCCTTTTTTTTTTTTTTTTTTTTTTTGGTTTCTTGAGACAGGGTTTCTCTGTATTGCTTTGGAGGTTGTCCTGGAACTCGCTCCGTAGCCCAGGCTGGCTTTAAACTCACAGAGATTCATCTGCCTCTGCAATTATAGGCATGCACCACCAACGCCCGGCATCTTTTTTATTTTCGCCTTCATGTTTTAATCACTAATGCAATTTGTGGATGTTGGATTTTTAAGTCTTCCAGAAGTTCACTAGCACAGCATTTGAAGTTCTGTTCATATTTTCTCTAGAAACTCCATCTTGTCACAATTCTTGCAGCATTTGCCTTAGCGTGTCCAGGGCAGGCTCCCTGGGTGCTCTTTTTCTCATTCCTTCTTGATTGCCTTAGGACTTAAAAAACCTATTTTGCATACTGTTTAAGGTCTTTCAGACCTGTAAGTGATGCTTGTAGTTGGCTTTTTTCCCTTTTTCCTCTTTGAGGACTTGCAACCCAGCTCCCCAATAAATATATAGAAACATATTCTTACTTATGAATGCCCAACCTTAGCTTGTCTTGCTTCTAGCCAGTTTTTCTTAAATTATCCCATCTATCTTTTTCCTCTGGGCTTTTATCTTTCTCTATTCTTTCTTTACTTCTTATTCAGTTGCTGGCTGGGTGACTGGGTGGCTGGTCCCTGGCATCCTCCTCTCTTTCTCCTTTTTTCACTCATTCTTCTTTGCTCTTCTTTTTATTCTCTCTGCCTGGTAGCCTGGCCTATCACTCTCCTGCCTTGCTGTTGGCCGTTCAGCCCTTTATTATACCAATCAGGTGTTTTAGATAGGCAAAGTAACACAGCTTCACAGAGTTAAACAAATGCAACATAAAAGAATGCAACACATCTTTATATCATTAAACAAATATTCCACAGCATAAACAGATGTAACACATCTTCAACTAATAGTCCACAGCAGATACTCCTGCCGGTTAGAGACCACATCCCACTGTGGAAGTTAGCAAAGCCCTGAAGGCCCCTTACCATCCTGAGATCCCTGCTGAGCTGACCTCTTAAATCACTGTGAACTAAACATGAAACACTGCATCTACTGCTCAGTTGTTTCAGCAATGCTAGTCCCTCCTCTTGCCTACCAGTGAAGATCTCAGCCAGTGAAAATCAAGCATCTCCAATGTCTCATATGAGCCGGTCTTGTGATTTCCCTTGTCTCGTCTATCATTGTGCAGCTTTTGTCTCAAGGAGGGATGCATGGCTTTATTATCTATTTCTTTGTTTCCATGGACCTTGAATGATGCCATCCACCCATGCCCTCCTGCCTCACATGGCAGACTGCTGAGGCGCTCTTTCACTGCTTGTTTGAAAGCCACAGCTCCAGCAGTTTAGATTCAGTGTATTCTCTGATTGTCACTAGTTTCCTGTACTGGACCATTATTAAATCTCCCATCTACATGGAAAATCATGAATTTCATCTTCTCCTGTGCTGAAGGTCAGATCTGGGGGTACCGTCTAACACTGCTCCCTCGCTCTCTTCCTCTCCCCTGTCTGATTCTTCACTCAATTCCATGATCCACATGGCTCCCAGAGGACAGTTCTTTAGCATGAATCTCACTTGTAGTCTCTTTCCTGTTGAGTTTTTAGTCAGAAGAAATAGAAACTCAACACCTCTGTTTCATTTTTCTGTATTTCCTGCCAAATAAGAGGCTAATGCAGAGGACAGAATCAAGGCTGCTTTCCTATTTTAATCTCTCCCTTACTGGAACAAACTCTCTGGGAAGACAGCTGAGGCTCAGTCAAGTATCTTATCACCTATAAGAAAGCCCATGAAAGACAACCAAAAAAAAAAAAAAAAGAAAGAAAGAAAGAAAGAAAAGAAAAGAAAGCCCATGCAAATGAAGTCCCAATCTGCTTATGACCCCTTCCTGTGTATGCTACTTTCAAGATTTGTAATACATTCTATGGTCCTGTTTGTGGTTTGGGGGCATCCTTATATTGGTGTGTTATCTTTCATCCATCAAGTAATCAGACAGCCACCTTGGGAATTTTCCCAGTGGACACTCCACTCTCAGATGCCTGGACCTCGGCTGTGTGTTCTACCACTCATTGCAGGGAGTGATGCAATCACCACTAAAGAACAGGGGCATACCATCCTATGCCACATGGGAAAGGATAGCAATATTGGGCTTGTCTAGGCATATGCTCCATCCCCATATGACTCAGGTTTCTTGTCTGACACTACAGCAGGAGCCATCCCAACTCAATCTTGGTTCTGTCAGTTTGTATTCAGGTGCCATTTGTGTTGTGTGACTTTTCCTGAGGAGATAAAAATTTCTGTGCACCCTGACAGGTTACCAATGGCAAGCCAAAGAAACAGTTCACCCAAGTTTAGCTTAGTAAAGCGCAGAGTTTGTTGAGGTTGCTGACCAGTGCATGGGAGTCAAAGGCAGCTGCATACTGAAAGCCCACCCCAACAGAGGCACAAACTCACAAAAGCTGCACTCCTAGAGTCCTCACAACAGCCTTCAGACAGATCAGACCAGACTTTGCCTGGTCATCCATCCCAGCCATTGTTTATTGCCCCTGTAAACTTGGAGAGAGGCATTTAAAGTCTTCTAAGTTTCAGTAGCTTTGGAGTCTTACAGGTTGTGTTTATTTTCTGATCCTTGTCCTCCTCCCTTCTCTCTCTAGAAGGGAATCTTTCAACTCAGAGGAGGTAGACACACAACAGAGGGTGGGGAAAGTCTCATAAAATTGCTGTCTATCACCTTAGTTTGGGGAGCGAGGGGCAAATGGAGATGGAATAGAAAGAAAGAACTATGACTTGGTTAAATTTGTTGATCTCAACTCTTCATGCTAACACTTTATAGCCAGTAAACCCTATCCAAGGACACTGACTCTAGGGCAGCTTAATGTTTTCCTTCACAAAATGTGCTGTCCAGCCTTAATGCACGCCGCCACTGAAATTTTACATTTTTATACAGGAAATGCAGAATTAAGCAGCAATTAGCTGGCAATGCACTTCATTTTCCTAACTATTTGCACTCTATTTTAAATGCATGAATTTTTTTTGAGATATTTATTTTGATAATACCATTTAATATTGAGATAATGATGTCATCATCCTAATGTACCACATATGTGAAGCTAATGAAAATGAAGTGACCATTTGGGTGACCTAGAATACTTACTTGAGACCCTGTGAGACATGGTAACTTCAGTGACGTAAGTGCTTACTTATGAAAGTTGATCTCATAAATTTCAAGGGCTAGAAAGGTGGTACCGAGAGAGATTCATTGAGGAAGAGGATGACAGCAGATCACAGACAAAACATAAGTATAGAGGTGGAATACTGGGGGTAGAAACCTTAAGCAGGGAGGGGTGTCAGAGGATGGGGGAAGTCAGTGAAGAGAGGGTTAACCAAAGAAGAATACGTGAAGAAGACACGTGGTCACCTACCATCATGAAACTCAATTTCAACAGATAATTGGATGGGGGTGGGATGGGGCATAGTAGAGAGTAGAAGGTGAAGAGTGAATTAACCAAAACTAAGAATATATGAAAAAAATCCTATAGAAACATACTAACTACTAAACTAATTTCAAGTTGTAATATTTATTTTTTAAGTTGAGTTCAAATGGAGGCATCCTTTATAAATAGACTACGCTGTTTCCAGAAAATATGAGTTATTAAACAAAAATTACAGTACCTGTAGGGAGACACCCTAGCCCCGCCCCAGGTAACCCGGACAGGTGTGCCGGGACACGCCTGTGAGGGCAGGGTGAGGGGAAGTCTGAGATGACGTAGAAGGAGATTCAAAAAGAGCGGGGCTCACGTGGAAAGCCCTTCTTTCTGGCCATGCTAGCTTGCTACCTGTGGGCTCGCTCTGGCTTGCGTTTTGGACTGGTGTTTACCTGAATAAAGAAGTCTTAGCCTCACGGACTACAGTTCATCTTTGAGCGCACGTGGAAACCACAATCAACAAGTACCAGACACGGGATACTGTCCTATGAGTTATCAGTCAGGGAGGCCCAGTTGTCTCCAAAATAATCCAAGCTATTGCCCTTGCTCTTGGTTAACTACCACAACTAAATCATCAGAAACCCTTTTTCTGAAGATGGCATATATTTTGGTTGTAAGACATAGAGAAATCAATCTCAGGTTGACAGAGAACTTCCTCCCTGTTGTCTAGTGTTTATAATGCTAGAATATACTATTCACAATGCTAAGGGAAAAGACATGAATGACCTTACCCTGTGCTACAGTGCCAACCTTCCCAGCAAGATGTAACCATTAGTACAACAGTGGCATGACTATTATGAGGTAACCATGTAACCTTCTGACAGGATTGGCAGCCTTCTCCACAGGAGGGAATGCATGTCTGGTAGGGTCCTGTTAACCTTGTCAAAAAGCCCATAGCTGGTAATGTCATAGGCTCTAGGCCTATGTAGTAGGGAGAGCCTACTAAATGGTCATGTTTTTACATTGCTTTCTAAATATTTATGTTTATACTATGGGCCTGGGTTGCTGTCAACCTTGATCAGAAAAAGTTTCTGTTAAAATTAAGCAGAAGTTAAAGCAGAGACTTCAGATTGCTCAAAGTGTTGGTGACAAGTGACTCTTAAGTGCTCATCCCTATGTGGGACATCTTTATCACCTCCATGGAAGTTCAGGGAACATCTCGGAAGAGGAGGAGGAAAGAATGTAAATGCCAGAAGTTTGGGAAAAGAGCTATGAAACACTGTCTTCTGAAAGGGCGTGGTCACTGCACTCAGGAGCTCACAGTAGCTGTGGTTATCCACACAAGGACATGCCTATCAAAATTCCAGCATGGAAGAGAGGGGACCTCCAGAGGCCCACCCCTAGCTGAGGCATTATTGGCAATTAACTGCAGCTGGGAATGGAGCATCTTTTATTTTTTTCTTCTAAGGACACTAGTAGGTAGCCCACACTGCAGTAGATGACCCCATACCTCTCCACATATAAGTAGCACCAGCTGGACAGTTGCATAGTTTTTTTAAGAGCATATGAAGTTAGGAGGGGTAAGTAGTATGAAGATGGCTAAGGGGGAATTGGAGGAGAAATGATGGTGGATGTGATCATAATATATTGTATACATATATGAAATTCTCACAGAATAAATTTCAAGTTAATTGTATAATACAATAAAGTAAAAGAAGGAGGAAAAGAAAAGTCTCATAACCTCTAAACCCAGTTAGTTCTTCCTGTATTTTAGATTCAATTGAAGAAAAAAGAGAGCATAGGAATGTTGGCACATACCTATGATTCCAGCTACATGAGTGACTAATACTGGAACATCACAAGCCTGAAGTCCGGCAAGGGTAATGGAGTGAGATTCTGCCTGAAAACAGACAAACAAACAAATGAACAACGAAAATATTCTGAGTGTAGGTACTTCACACAGGAAAGGTGTTTAGTTATCTCACAAGCATAAAGTTCAAAACTGAAGATCAGGAGGCCCCATCTGTTCAACTTCTGATGTCAACCTTCTGGCTTTTTCAAAACGAAGCATATGGTACCTCGTGACAGGGCACATTGGTGAGAGAGGGGTCACACAATGAGAAAGACAAGGAAGAAGCCTCAGGGAAGCCCCAGCTTGCTCTTTGCAAGAATTCACTCTTGTGGGAAAGAATCATTCCTGTGAGACCCAACCCACTTCACAAAATCAGCATTCATCTCCATGACCTAATCCCCTCTACAAAGGCCTCACCTTTGAAAGATTCACCCTGTGTTACTGCTGTCACATTGGTGCGAAAGCTGCTAACCCATCCTCCCCTGTGGGACAAACAATAGCAATGGCTTCTACCCAGTCTTGTGTGGTGGCTGACTTGGCCTGTACACTTAGCACTGCAACCAATAGATGTGTAACTGTGTCAAGCCTGGCTTTCGGTAAAACTTGTGCATGAGGGAAAAGCAGCGCTCAAGCCCAGAGGTCATTAATGTTGCTTGCTTGTTTTCGTTCACTCATTTAGCAAAGCTAAGGACATAATGTTTAACACGTAAAAAAGAAAAGTTACAAATAAATTCCTGAGAAATAGTGCTTCTAGCAAATTCAGAAAACCAAACCCCAATCCCAGAGCTCCAGTCCCCTGTTACTCTAGCAATAATGGAGCAGTAAATCTCATTTGTATTGTATGGAGAATTAAGTCAAGCTGGTCTAGAGCCAAGCTGTTTTTAATTCACTTGACAAGTTACAGTTTTCGTTTAACTCCACCCCTTCCCCTAAGAAGTGGTGGGAAGAGAATTGGATTAAAAATTAGACACTCTGGTTCCAGCGCTGTGCCTCTTGAACAAGTTATCGAGTCTGTGATTCATTTTTCTCATCTGCAAAAGAGGAATGTTAACATGTTTCAAGTTATCCTATATTATGGAAATGCATACTGCATCAGTATATCTAGAGCTTATTTAGGCCAGCTGGAATGGAATCATTAAGGCTTGGAAACCATTATGTAAAACTAGTAAGAAACCTGGCTTAGAGAAAAGAGTTTCTGATGGGTCCTGCTATCCCAGCACTCTGCACAATACCCCAGTGGCAGCATTTGGTCATTCCTGACAAACATGTCTCAGTTACTGTACTCTGTTTGCTGAAGGCTGCAAACTTAGTCTTCATGCATTGCTTCCAAGACTTCAAAAGCTCTTTAATGAAAACCCGAACAGAAGAACTAAAGCATTCATTCGTGCCTATTAAAGAGCTGGGGAGGGTTGGGAGGTATGTGTTCCCTAGTTGTGAAGATAAGATGAGGATGTCTGGGAAGGTCACCTCTCCAGACGTGCCAGATCGTTGTAAAGATCTACTGTCTGCCAGGACAGCCCTTTGTCTCTATTGCAAGGTAGGCTCATTCCTCATGCCTTGGGTCTAATGCAGTCTTTTCTCCTCAATTGGCACCTTCATCGTTTCTCTCTAATGTTTCTCTGCTTTACATCACTTTCTTGTCCCCTCCCAGATGCAGATCATTTGTCTGGTAGAAAGTAAGGAAACTGCAAAGTCAAAGTGTTTACTCGACTAATGAAGCATCAATTATGGAGACAGTCAGACTCCTTTGGGGCCAACATAACAGAGTCATGAAAACAACCTTGGGGGATAACAATGGTAGCCTAGGATTTCCCCAAATTGCAATCAAGTTACTGTGTCATTAGGCAGCTAAAATAATTTCTGTCTTCTTTCCATAAAATAAGTGAGGCAGGAAGATGATTTTTTCAGTCCCCTTCCATGTTGGGCATTCAGAATGACAGGTGTGTGTTATGTCATCATAAAACAGAATTCTCTGTGCAGTAAACACAGTTAGAGCTACAGGAAAGACAGTGGAAGCTGTAGCCATTTGGTATGTATTTGGGGTTTTATTTGCCAATCATCAAGCAAATTCAAACCAGCCTTTTTGTGCATGCTCTCTCCCTGTCTCTCTGCCTAGTGTGCATTTGATCTTTGGGAAATGTCTCTGGCAATGCATGTCTTCTAATACCCAGGAAATTACCGGGTGTGGAGTCTTCACTCAATAACTGGTTTTGTTCAGTAAAAAGGCACATAAATGAAAAGAGAGAGCTAGACATGGTGGCACACACCTATAACTCCAGAACTCAGAGAACTGAAGCAGGAATGTGGCAAGTCCAAGGCCAGCCTTGGCTCCTTAATTAAACCATATCTCTTCAACCTCTCCCCCCCCCACACACACACAAAAGGAGGTTAGTGGTGTAGCTTAGCACTGACAGTAAAGTCCTTGTTGGGTCGTCAATTTCCTTAGAAGAAAAGAATAAAGCTATGTTTGTATCAAGAACAGATCTTCAGTATGTCAGAGTAAACAAGCCTAAAGAAGAGGTTAATGACTGTGTTCTCTGTGACTGGGAGCCATGTCTGGTGGACAATAAATCAGCCCCCGCTGAGGGCTTGAAGAGATGGGTTCAAGGAAGCTAGACTGCAGGAGGTTTACAAAGCTCATGCTTCGGTGCTTATTAAACTCCTAGCAATGCACTGTACCTTTCTGGTATCAGGCCAGGCACAAATATAGTGAACACTAACATCAAATCAAGCTCTGAAGAGAATTTGTACTAGTAAATGGAAATCTGCTTCATTGACAGTGAAGTTCATAGATCATTTATTGTTTTCAATGAACACTGACCAACCACTATGCAGAATGCACCACCCAAGGGACTAGAGAGGTGATGCCTCAGGCTGAAGGGTACTTGCTGTTATTGCTGAGGACCCAAGTTAGATTCTCAGCACCCATATTGGGTGACTCACAACTGCCTGTAACAGCAGCTCCAGGGATATCTAACACCTCTGGCCTCTGCAGGCACCAACATAAACATGTGAGCACATACACACAACACACACACACACACACACACACACACACACACACACACACACACACACGGGCACATACACACAAGGCACACACACCACAGCAATGCATTTTAAAAACAACACTGCATGAGATACTGCCTGAACATATGTTTGCCTAAAAGAAGTTCATACATGAATGTCTGTTCTCCAATACAAACTCAGACAACCGAAGCAAGCAGTAAAATAAGATCAGCAAGCAGCATGGCAGAGACACGGTGAATGATCAGGGAGGGCTGCTTTCAATTGACAGCAAAAAGCAAGAATTTTATGGAGCAAGAAGCATATAAAGTGGTTTTTAAAGGCTGTGTTGCATTTTTGCTCATGGAAACAGGGGAAAAGCAGACCCTTGTCTTAGCAGCTGCTAGAAAATACATCACAGGGCAAAACAAGCTTAACACTAGCATCTAACAGAAGCCAGGGCTCATCAAGTCCTAAGAACTTTAAAGGCTTGATCAAACAAAGCCTCACCATGCTTTTGTGGGAAGTTTGGGGGGGGGGGTTCCACTGCCTTGCACTCCTCTCAGATGAGGACACTGAGATCTAGAAAATAACAATGTTTGCCCAAGCTCACTCCCTGGAAGACTCAGCAGGTCGTTCAAGAGTGCTGAAGCATGAGCCAGGGAAGATGGATACATCTGAGAGGTTCCTTTGGGCTAAATGAGAAGCAGCCAGAACACTCCAGTGATCTTCCAGAGAATCCAACCTAGGCGATTAAAAAGTAAAAGGCAAAAGCCCCTGTATGTTTAAATAAAGCAAAGTAGAATGATAATATTCTTTATGCACGTTTCTTTCTTACAAACTTCTAGGTTGGCTTTGTCTCCCTTCCCTACTGTTCCCCATTGACACATGTCCCTTATACATTATTTTAAATGAACCAAAAAACAGCCCTCCCCGGGTACCTTTGTCATTGTCGAAGTCTAAAAACGTCAGGGAAAACGGGAAGGGATGTGAGTTTCCTTTACTTACAACTCGACTCTCCTTTCTGGGGGTGGAAACACTGGTGCTGAAATATAGGTAACACTGGCCGAAAGTCTAGTGGCATTTACAGGTTAAAGAACCTGTTTATGTGCAGGCACACGACTGTGCAATTCTTGCTGATTCCCATGCTGCAGTTAGGAACTGACAGCTAAAGATGATACTAAAAGTTTGAAATCTTCTTGCACTCGGTGGAGTTCATTTGCTGCTCAGGAGACAGCATCATTGTATCTCTCTATTCATAATGATGTGATCCTATTCCTCTGCAGTTTGCTGGCAGCCATGGACATGAGGCTGTCATGTCAATGCAGACACATTCTTTCAGTGGGCATGCACTGTAGCCACCCTGAACACCCACCCCAGAAGGGGCACCCAACCCCCAAGTGAATTTTGTTTTCATAGAGATTAGTAAAGTGGATGGGTTATTCTTTCCTTTTTTTTAATCAGCTTCTCAGGAATTGGCATCCACAAAAACACATACTTATTAGAAATACTGTTTACTGAGCACACATATTCCCTGGAAAATGTGAAAATTCCTCTTTGGTCTTTATTTGCTCCTTTAGTAAGCTTTTCCTATTCTATTTATGCTCATTTTATATTTGGTTTATTATTCCAGGAGCTGTGAGGATTAAAACACATATTCCCCAAAGACCTCTATTTCTAGGCTCTTTGAGTTAAACCACCAATATTTTAATCTTCATCTTGAGTAGTCCCATTTACTATGTTGTTTAATGATAATAACAACAGTTACGGTTTATTGATAATTTATTATTGGAATTTTGCTTTTTTTCTGACTCCTGTGGTGCTAAGATGAAAAAGGCTTGAGATGCTTCCACTGTGAGCACCTAGTGCAGTGACTTGACACATGTTTTTGGTGACCCACAGAATTCCTGTGCCTTAATTTTATGACAAGGGATAGCCTCCCCTGTGAACACTAAGTGCGTGCTATTAAAATGGAGGCAGTCTTCCAGCCTTTTTCAGGAGCGTGGAGAGTTGCTGAAGAAGTCAGTGGTGTTTCTGGGGGCTAAACGTTCACAAACTAAAACCAGATTTCAGAGACTGAAAGTTTATTTTAGCTCTTTAAACCAAGTTCTTTCCCCACTTCTCAACCATGTTCTATTTTAGATACATCATACGTTTTGTGAATAAGCACAGTACACATATGAATATTTTAGCCTGCCTGTCCATAAGTTCTATAAGACATGTTGACAATCCAATACCCATTTCAATTGTCTTTAATATGTAAATGATGTTTATGGTAGCTGTTTCCAATAGCCATCATTTGGATACATGCTTCAGTTTATAGACATTTGAAGTTATTAAAGTTTTTAAATGACCCATCATTTAAAGCCTAACCTTTATTACCATGGAGTTTTTTAATAGATGTTTGTGAGCATTGGCATGCATGCCTAAAATGTGTTTTCAGAAGCCACAACTCAAGTTCATCATGTATTTTTTGAACAAAACAATTTACTCAATAAAAAGCCAAAAGCATGTTTTTCATAATTTCACCATAATTTTATTTTGTATTTACAGTCTTCAATTTCTAATGCAGGGTCTAGTTGAGCCTTGGGGAGGGTGGGGGTTAAGGAAGAGAGATTGGGTTTGGAGGAGAGGGTCAGGGGTCTGGCTGAGGCAGTGATACTAAAGCTAACAGGATGTGAATGTCTTCCAGAAGAAGTTCTTGCAGCCAGCTTTGCGTTCCCGGGGTGCCATGGCTGGGTTCGAATTGGCAGACCTCTGCAGCTCCAGCCTCATTTCATCCTGCTCCGCTGCCTGGGGCAAATCTTCGGGTTCCAGGGCATCATTCTCTGTCTGGTTGGGCTCAGACAGCAGCTCTGCCAGGAAGTACTTGGCCAGTTCCTGGATGGGGCAGAGAGGAGAGCAAAGGGAGGAAGTGCAGTTTGAAAATAAGATTTAGTCATTCAAAATCCAGTTTTCACAATAATAAGGGTGGTTGGTATATTCACTAGATTATGGTGGTAGTGGGGATTTCCAAAAACCCAAATCTTCCATCAAGGCTCTGCCTCGGTAGGCTTAAAACACAGAGGAACTGCGTATGATTTAAAAAGTGATTTTACAAATAAATAGGATGCCAACAGTTTGCGCAGTTCCATTTCCACCTTTTCTGTGATACAGAGTGGACCTGAATTCTTGCCAGTCCCTCACCCACATCCCAGCCCCAAGGTAAAGGCTAACCTCCCTGCTGGGCTGCGGAGCCCCCTCGCCCCAGCCTCCTTTTATGGAATAACACCGCGCTTCAGCACCTGGGTCAGCAACCCTCATGGCAGCACCAGGGATAGAGCCCAGTCCCGGGACTCAGTTAACCAGTTTGTAAATTTTCTTGGACGCCAGGGAGGGACTTACCTGCAAGGTGACCCATCTGCGCTGATCAAGTCGGGAAAGAGTAAGAAGGGACCCCAGACTCCAAAAGTTTCCCCGGGAGGTTAGGGGCTGAGCCACTCTAAGAAGCGCCAGCCAAACACCTGTAGCAAGGCTAAGGGGGAAAACTAGGGGAATTCGCAAGAGGGACGCGTCCCGGCCATTTCCTTACCTGTTTTCCTGCAGCAGCCGCCAGAGACTTCTGCAGAAACTGGCGGAGTCTGGGGTCCGAGGGCGCGCCGGTGACACCGCCCAAGGCCAGGACGATGCAGAGCGCGGCCAGCGCGCACTGGAGGCGGCAGGACAGCATCTCTGCAGCCACAGGCAGCTAAGCAGGAGCGCGATGGGTCAGGTCTTCAGCAGCAGCGACGGCTCCGAGTAGCGTCCCCTTCAGCTGCTATCGAGCTCTCCACGGTCTCCCCCTTTTAAACTCTCTCTCTGACGTCAGTCGAGGAGGCGCCCCCAGATCTCACCAGTGCTTTTACGCACCATTAGCTTCGCAAAATCAATCACAGAAGTGAGGGGAGGCGACACGATCTAAAGTGGCTTATTTTTAAAAAGAAAAAGGAAAAAAAAAAGCCTACACCCACACAGGCACATGAAATTCCCCATGCCACACAGACCATACAATCTTACTTTCACTCAGTGCTGACACACACACATTCCATATTTCAGCCACGTATGTGCACACTCAATTACACAAAGAGCACTCAGTCCTTGGCTAACAAATACAGCATCACACACAGCTGGGTACCTGTTACTGTGTTTAACTGTGTTGTACGACAAATGAGACTTAGAACCATCGTCTAGGAACAGATCTGAGAAAGAAATGTGCAATTAAGGAAACTGAACTATCTCCTCTCCCTCCGTCTCCTAAAGCCTTATAGGAAAAAGGATGAGACTGGGCTGTAAAGGAACCTCACTTTTGTCTCATCTACCTATCCTTCTAGTGTAACAAAAGAAAGACAGTGGAGGGACAAAGGCACGCAAGAGGGAAGAGAGGGAGAGACTACATTTTGGCACCTGGAAACGGCCCTACAAAGCAGTCTCGAAAATTATCTAATAAGCCTCAGACTTTGAATCAAGAATGCTTAAGAGACTTACAGACAATTGCTCTGTACAGTTGGAGCAAAGACCAGACTCCCAGGCCAGGGTTCTTGCTCAGCATTGTAAATGTTCTGACAGATTCCTAGCCAGGAAGAGAAATCCTGGCTTAGGAATCCCTAGGAAGGGCATATGAAAGTTTAGGAGCCCCTGGTAGTGTGCAGCTATTGTGTATCTGTGTGGGGAAAGGATGACCAGACTGTCAGAGCCTCTCTTTCTTATACTACAGAGGGAGTTTAAGGGGTGTTTGAATCTAGTTGGGAGCTCGGGCTGCAGTTTTCAAAGTGATTGCTTATTAAGGAAATGCCAGCTCCATTCCTGGCACAGAACAGGTCTCCACAGGCTCTTCAAGGACTAATATTTTGGGATTGTCAGTGAAGCCAATAGTAGAGTCTTTTAAAAATGGACAGCTCCAGAAGTCAATGTTCCCAATGCCGCTGTGGGCCATGCATCATGAATTAGAGCATTCCCAATACTTGCATCCAAATCAAGAAGTGGGCAGGTGAGAGGGGTTGGTCAGCATCTTGAAATGGTTTGGATAATATTTCCTTTCGTATCTGTAAGCCAAAGCAGGAGAGCAGGAGCAGCAGGGAGTGCTAAAGCTTCTGGGGCTTACCAGTTCCAGGCAGGGTAAGCACAAAGTAAAACATTAAATTGAAAAATCACTCATGTGCAAGAGCAATGAGTCTAGAGAGCTATGGAACCCAAACCTGGAAAATAAGCCATACTCCTATGTATCCTAGGATCTTGCCAGGCTCCAGGCTGGGGCCTCAGAGTCTGTATTGGTCACCCATCCATCCTTCCTCAAATGAGTCCCATATCCCTTGCCCTTAGCAGCCCCACAAGTAGAAAAAGAAAACCAGTGACTAAACAATGGGCATCTGGCCATCTCGTTGTCTTCTGCCTCCTTTTCCAGAGCTTCCACGTGCCTGTCCTTGCCCTCTATGGCTTGCCCCCTCTCCGCTTTCTCTTTTCATATCCTTCTCCCAAATTCCTCTCTCAGTCCTTGTCAGTCCTTTCCCTGCACACCTAGCTTCATTTCTGTTTTTATTTTCACATTTAAGTTACCTTCTGATCTCCCTCTGGTTTCATCTGGCTGTTTCCTGCCTCCTTTGCCCTTCGCCCTCCTTTCTCACCGTGCCTGGCCAATGCCTGGCTCAGACTCTGCTTCTAGGCAGCTTTCCTCTCTGGTTCCCCCTTCCCTTCTCTTATCTCCTCAGCTGTTTCCTCCTGGAAATACTCTCCTGATGCGGGAGCAGTTTGAGCACCTACTCGGGAAGCAGAGCAGGAGCTGCTTCTCCCACACTCCCGCTGAAGCGCTGAGGCTGTGGACCAGATGACTCCTGGGGTTTGATTTGCTTTTTCAATCCTTGGATTGTTATGAATCTAAGATCCACTTAAAAGAAGAGTCAGGGCACATTTTCCCACACCCCACAACAGGCAATTTTAGTACAAAGGATGGCTTAGCATTGAATTGCCTCAAACTCTCTAGCCTGCACATTGTGAAATAACCCCAGGACCTCTGTCCCAAGTCTCAAGGCTGAGAGTGGAAGGTGGACTGTTGTGGTAGCCAGCAATCACCTGCCCTCTTCACCATGCAGTCTCTATGAGTCACCAACATGAGTTGCACAAGTCACAGAAGGAGACTGAGGTCTTGAGAGCATAAGGGCTTTGCTCTGGACCTGAGGCAGGGAGTAGTATGGTCAAAGGAAAATGCATCCTATTTCTCCCATAACTAGGATTCATGAAAATTTGACTCCACTCACTATCACCCCTAGTGACCTAGAAGAATTCTTGCTTATAGTTACCAAAAGCTTAAGTTCTGCTGGCTTAGAAGTTTTGGTTCCAATGGCAGCCAGAATCCTGCCTGGAGACACAACAAGCATTCCATTGAACTTGAAGCTCTGAAATCCCCCTGGCCACTTTGGGCTTCTTATGCCCTTAAACCAACAGCATAATAAAGGAATAACAGTGTTAAGAGGGGCAATTAATACAGACAGGCAGGGTGGGGTATGGAGGGTAGGGGTGACTAGGTTGTTTCTCCACAATGGAAGTAAGGTTGTTTCTGGGGTACAGGAGATCATTTAGGGTACCTCTGGTTGTGACCATGTTCTTTGATTAGAGTCAATGGGAAACTACAGCAGCCTAATTCAGGCAGGATGGCAAAGGACCCTTCAGGAAGAAAGTTATAGGTCACTCCTCCAAGAAAAGAACCCCCAAACCTGCCAGGGTGCTGTCTGAGGGTGAAGGACATACAAAATGTAGAGGAAGGAAGTTCTAAATACCAGCAGAAAAGTGGATTGTAATTAACATGAGTGTTCTGTTTAGTTGTTATTAGCAGCAATGTGTTTGTGCGTAAATGCCACACATTAAGCAATGTTTGTGTTCCTCTAAAGTGCTTTCACGTTTCTGAAAATGCAAGAAATGTTTCTGAGAGTTCCAAGGATTCAAGAAGCCTGGGCGTATGCAAATCACTTCTCTAGGGCATCTTGCAAATGGAAAGCCTCTTACATTCCAGATAGAATAAACTTAGAAACAAAGTCATTGGTGGGGAAAGTAACACAGTTTAGGGAGACACAGCCCAAGTGTCTGAGACCCTAGGCACAAATCTCTGGGTTTTTCTTGCTGACCACCACCAAAATAGTCCTTACAAGATTTGAGAACCAGGTCAGGCAATGGACTCAAACGTGCTTGATAGCCATAAAGCAGTGTAAGACTATCAAGGCCAGGTTTTGCTGTTGTTGCTGGATGGAAGTAGCCATTCCTCCCCTGAGGACTGATTCCCCATGAGCCAGTCAAACACTGTAGGAGGTAGACTGTTCAAGCTGATGTCATGGTCCATGGCAAGTTTTCCTCCTCCCAGGAGCATCCTTCCCACCTTTACCTTGGAAACACATGTCTTGCAGTTTGGAAACTATTAACTCTTTTGTGTGGATTGACTAGAATTGTTTTCTAGATTTAGAGCTGGCTCACAAAAGGTTCAAGTCAAGGGGAGGAAGATGAACTTGCAGCATGCAACACTTGCCTTGCAGAGGGCAGACTTGCCAGGGTGTGGTGTTGGAGCTGAGAGCAGGCTGTATATAACCTATTCTTCTCCAAGGGCAAAGCTGCTTGGGTGAAACTCCCACGAGGGCCTTTTCTCCTAAGTGCCCCTACCACCAATGAGTGCAAGAATAAGTGTTTACAGTCCTCTAAGGAGTCCTCTAGGCTGCCGGAGTCCAGCTCAAACCCACAGAGCTCCTGATTCCAATGGAGACAGGTGTTGCTGCAAACTTCCACAGAGCCCACACCACAGTGACTACCATAGACACTAATGAGTGAAAAACTTTCAGGTTTCACATTGTTGGGAGGGAGGGAAATGTGGTGAAGTATCTTATCTATCTGATCTTTTTCCTCTTCACAGCAACAGCTTTAAATGCGGGCAGGTGGGGGGAGACTGCCAGCAAGTCCGAATACAGATGCACCAGCCAGCCAGGCATGTTTCTCTGGACCCAAGTTTTCTCATGAGGCTCACACGGGGCCGCTCCTCATCAGTCAGTCCTTCTGGTCCCCCAAGCTCTTTTTCCTCAGTGCACATGTCCTGTTCTCTCCCACATGCATTTGTACTTGCTGTTTCCTCTCCCTGGAATATCTTTGACCCCATCCCTGACAGTTAGGCCATGTAGTTCATGCTAAGATATTCCCAACGACTCCTTACTTAAAATTAACAGGCTTTCTTCTGTGCCCCAAAGTGGGTCTCGTGCACCCGTTGTCTGGGACTGTCCCAGGTCATTTCATGCACCTCTGTCTTGAGAGTCCATGTCTCATCCATAAGTCTAGGGACTCATGGAGGGCAGACACCTGTTCCAGCTGTGTCTGCTTGAGAAAGTTAGACACAGGCCAGCCTTGGTGACCCATATCTGGAATCCCAGCACTCAGAGATAGGAACAGGGGAATTGTGAGAGAAAGGTCAGGGAAGCCACATAGCAAATCTAATATCAGTGGAGGATTGACACAAAACCCCTACCTTAAAAACAAATGAAGAAAAAAATGGGCACAAGGTGGTTGTCAAAAAATGATGATTAAGTTGCAGGCGAGCTACTCTCTCCTTACGTGTGACGCCTCTGTGGATTCCGCAAGCAGGACAAGCATCACAGGCCTTGGGTTACCAAGGACTGCATCACTTGATGTACACTTCCCACTGCATACAGTCTTCCAGAACATACACATGTTGGTCTCTTGGTCCTTTCTGGGCTTTGAAAAGAAAATAAATCAACCTAAACACTACTCACTGGGATTGCTTCTTATGCTGAGAGCAGGTACTGTCATATGACTATGACTATGCTAATAGCGTCGCTAAAAATATAAGCCCTCGTAGTTACTGAGCGGTCTGGGCAGGAAACATCAACCCCTGAAGCAGGCTTGTGTTCCTAACCCAGCTCCGGGCTGTGTTTCATGGTTTACTGGGTGGCTAATGCCAACCAGACAGCGGCCATGTTTCACAGCTCCTCTGCAGCTGGGTGGGTTTCAAGGCAGCTTCTGCCACTCCAGCCAGTCCTCTGAGGGAGGAGTTGGGAAGGGAATTCTGTGTCTCTCATCTCCCTAGGCATCCTTTCTCTGTGTGGAGTCACTGGTTCCTCCAGAAACTTCCCAACTTGTTTCTCCAGGGTCTGCTCAGGACTCCCCTGTGAAATGAAATAGAAACTCTGTCCCTTTGTGTTACCTGGTAGATCTACCCGCATGCCCACTTTCAGAGCCTTAAAGCTGAGTAGGTGTTCCAAGAATTTTCCCAGTGTGCTCATCGAGGAGGAGAGCTCTTGGCCAGAACCTTCCACCAGTAGGTCTGAAAAATGGGACTAGGGACCACTGGCCTACTCCTCAGACCAGCTGGCAAAAGACAGTTTAGAGTGATTTGGAGTCCTCTATCATGTTGATAGAATGATAGAATCCACATGAACACAAAGGGCCCCTGTTAAATCAGCTTTAGCTTCCCCACATTCAAATCTGAGTGTGATTCTTAGCCCTGGCTCCATGCCGGGACTGGCTGGGCACCACTGTGGCAGGCAGTCCTGAACTCACATTCAAGGGCCTAGGTTTACAACTGGGATTTCACCCCCCCACCCTGGAAACCTGTGGTCCCAGACCAACACTTCACCCATCATCCCCTGCTTGTCTTCCTCTGTGCCTCCCTTACTACCTCTCCCTCCCCTCTATTTCCTCCATTTCATGTTCACCTCTGCCTCCTTGCTGTCCCTGCCCATCCCCTCTCCCAGTTGTCCTGTTGTTTTCCTGGCTCCCATTGTAGCTTCTGCCTCAGTCACAGCGCCCACGGCCTTTCTCTCCTGGGCTCGGTTCTGAAGTACCTCTTCATCAGTGTTCCCAATACTTCTCCCAGAGTTGAGGGTAGCGCCAGGACTGTGGTGACAAACGAACCTAGTCTAGATCTGAGCCTTAAAAAGAACCTTAATTCACATACAGGAAAGCTGAAGCCAAGCCACAAGGAGCGCTGCTAGGGACTGTTTAACTTGCACCATTCAGAAGCTTGATGTCCCTTGCTCTGTGACAAGTGCCCCACGAGTTAATAACCCTCGGATCCCTTCCCCCTGCGTGGATGGGAACCGCACTATTCTCTATGGACCCAGAGCCTGCCTAAAGCAGAGCCTGGATCCCCGACAAGAGTATCATCCTACGGGAGCTTTGGTGATCAACGGGCAAAGATGTGGAAATCACTCCTTCAGGCTTTCACTCCCTGCCTGTGTCCTTTTGGGTGTTTCCTAATCTCATAAAACCAGTGTTGTCTTGGGCTGCGCTTACAGGGGAGGCCATGGTTGCTACACTGAGCTCCTCTGCCCTCTGCTGGCCCCACCGAGAGCAGACAAACATCCTCAAAGCTGGGGGCAGATTTTACTCATTGTTTCTCTTGAAAGTACTCTCAATGTCATCTCAATGCGCTTGAAGCGGGAATAGCACGGAAACACACAAAACTAATTCTTTTTTAAACTTTCAGGCTTGAAGACTTTGTGTCAAGCCCTATGCCGGGCAATCAGACATGAGCCCAAGGAAGAAGCCAAAGGTTTGGTCAGTAACAGATTTTTTTTTTTCCTGAGCCATGGAACGAAAGGATTAACTCTAAAACCAACCCCCTCTAAGGCAGTGTCACTCTGGCCTTTCCCAGATAGGTTTGGGGATCTCTCCCTGCACAGGAACTGCCAAGAGAGAGGAAGCACATATATTTCAGGAACTCTGCCCAATTGGCAAGTTGATGCCAGAAAGTTCCAAGTAACAAGAGCTGGAAAGGAAAACAAAGCTAGAAGGCAACAAGTTTTAAAGCTAACTCTCCTCCTGCATGGGAATGGGTCACTCCAGACCCTATATTTACAATCAATGTCGCATTTCTAAAATGCTGCTGCCGGAATTCACGGACCTAGTTAGTTGCCTTTTCTCTCCTTCACATCAACAGATTTCTCTTCTTCGGGTGGAGAGGAGTCTCGTGTGTCGTGCGCTCCCTCTTGTGGCTATTCTTGGAATTGCTGTTGTGCCCTACCAGGACTTTCAGGGCTCCCAGTCAGTCAATCTCCCTGTCCTGGGAATCAAGTACCCTTCCTGACCGGCGACTTTCTCCCTGGTGGGGCAGAGAGACACCTGACTTCTTAATCCAGTGCCCACTTGTGTTCAGCTCTTAAAATACTTGCTTTTAAACATTTGTAATAAATTCTGACGCTTCCTACTTAATCTTCAATGAAGAAACGGTGGTCTCGGGGCCTGAATCCCCGCATTGCAAGTGGCTGGACCACTGAAGTTTCCAGCTCAATGTTTCCCTTGCAGCTCTTCAATCCTAATGGGTGTTCTGTAGCTGTCCTTCCACTTTGGGGCGCTGAGACTCACCTCTTCTCTCCCATCTTTTTAGACCAGTGTTTCTCAGTCCACATGGGCCATGACCCTTTTGGGGGTCAAATGACCTTGTCACAGGGGCCACCTAAGACCATCAGTAAAAATCAGATAATTACTTTTTGACTCACAGAAGTAGCAAAATAAATGTTGTGAAGTAGCAACAAAAATAATTTTAAAGTTGGGGTTGCCACAACATGAAGCATTGTATTAAAAAGGTGGAAGCATTGGGAAGGTTGAGATCCACTCTTACACATTCTCATCACAGAGTTGCCTGACCCCTGCTTAAGACAAACTCTAGTAGGCTGAGTGGTGCCCCTCTCCCCAAATTCGCATCTCTTTCCTAACCCCTAGAAATTCCCAATATGATCATATTTAGAAATAGGAGTTGGCTCAGAGGTTAAGAGCACTGACCACCTCTTCCAGAGGTCCTGAGTTCAAGTTCCAGCAACCACATGGTGGCTCACAACCATCTATAATGAGATCTGGTGCCCTCTTCTGGTCTGCAGGCATATATGCAGGCAGAATACTGTATACATAATAAATTAATAAATCTTAAAAGAAAAGAAATGGAGTTTGCAGATGTAAGTCAATTACAGATCTCCCTATTGGGTCTCCTGGGTCATCCAGGCAGAGACTATAGCCAATGAAAAGAATCCTTATGGGGACAGAAGAAAAGACAGTGGAGAAGACCATGTAAAATTGAAGACAAGCATCGAAGTGACACAGCCACGATTCCTGGTATACAGGGAGCCACCAGAAGCCAGATGGCACTTGAAGCCTTCCACCCTCTCATCTTTGAAGTGTGTCCTTTGCTGACACCTCAGGTTTAGATTTCTACCCCCACATCCAGAGCCAGAAGAAAAGACATTTCTGTGGTTTTAAGACCCTAATTTTGTAATGTATAATAGCAGCCATGAGAACACACGACCACTCAGCCATTCTCCACTTTCTCTGGCTCCAACAGGCCCAGAGAGCTGGACACAACTGGATGACTTCCACTCTACACTGGGACCAGGATTCTGGCCAACTTCAACTGCGTTCCTGGAGCCAGTGGCAGACATCCAGGTGCTTTCTCCCAAAGACTAGACTACTTGGGCCTCTGGGGTCTTCTTACCACTGTCACTTAGGGCAAGCTCCATGACGGTCATCAGGCTCCATCTTAATCAGCTAAATTCCAACTGGAAGCATGTTGCATCTCTTGTTGACCTGGAAGCCAGGCTTAACACTGCCATGGCAACGTGGTGGGCGGAGTGTGAAGGTTAAAATCTCAAGGAGTGAGATTTGTTCAAACCACACTTAAGTAGAGACAGGTGCCCATTTACCTGAGTGTTAGCAGCATAATGGTGAAGAGTTTGGGGGTATTTTCCCCCATTCCAATAGCATTATAGAAAATATAATATCTGAGTAGACAAGGTCAAAGCAAAATTCAGCAGGGGTGTTTTGTAACCACTCGGCTTTGAACCTGTTTCTATTACCATCTGCTCCACTTGCTGGGAGGGGTTCATCCATTGCTCCCACTTTCTCCCTTACCCTAGCTCGGTACCTCTTACTCAGGGAAACTTTCAGATAAATTGATGAACCAGTGTCATGCCTTGGGAAAAAAAAATAACCATTGGCTAAGCAACATTTGACAGCAGGAGTCACGGGAAAACAGATGTCAACCTCGGGTTCCTACCAAGAGGACTGGTTCAGCAGAAAACTGTTCTTAGATGCCACGAGAGGAGAGATGAGCCCCAGGCAGGAAGGATTCCTGCAATGTGCAAACGAATGCAGAAGAAACTCTTCTCTCTCCCCACTCCCCATCCCATGCTTTGGCCTATGCTCATCTAGTGCTTTGTCTTGTGCAGGCAATCCCCACTTTCTTCTCTTAAAAAGAGGCCAGACAATATTGTATGGGCTTTGTGCGTGCCAGGCAAGTGTTGTCTCAATGAGTTACAGCCCTGGCCCTCTGTACACTTTTACAACTTCATAGGACTGAGGCGAAAGCATGCACCCTGTCTTCTGAGAAGCCACAGGACAAAAGGAGAGACACACTCCTAAATAATTCTGAAGCAAGACATGTTACATGCCTACTTGTTTTCCATTAGAGCAATTACCTTATTGTTTGTCGGTAGTTTGCCTGTGTGTTAGTTCCTTGTTAAATAAGCTTTGCCTTTGTTACTAAAAGAGTCTTTCTTAACATTAGAGACATGCTTTCTTGTCTTGGTTTGCCCTGAGAACTGCCTGGATATATATAGCAACTTCCTGTAAAAAATACTTACAGAGCATCACATGAATGTGTAAAGTCAATCATAATCTAGCTATCAGCTTTATGCAAATGATTCCTAAACTTACACACACATCCCCTGCCTGTCTCTCTGTCTCTCTCCTTTCTAGTGTATTTTTTAACTACTACCTTTGTGTTCTTTGTGTGTTTCTTCTTAGTTCCTCTCTGTTATCATCAAATCAAGCCCCCACTCTAACTCAGGACCACAGTGTGTCTCTTGTAAACATTTCTAAAGCTTTCTGACCGGCCTTCCCATTGACACTTTTCCCCATGGGCACCACCTTCAGATTTACCCTGGACTCTGTGGTCTCGTTCAGCTTCTAAATATTCTGAATATCTGATCATGTAATTGTCTCCACTCAATAATCCAAGTAGAAATCACTGCAATCTGAGGGCATGGGAAGTCCCCACTCCTGATACTGACTTTTGAGGCCATTCAGAATGTCCTTCTCACTTCTTCGGTTTTGTTTACCACACACACTGCATGGTTCAAGGAACATGTGTGTTCATGGTCCCCTAAGTCTGTCTGCTGCAGTGCGGCCACACCCATCTCCTCTAGAGCCCACTCTACTCTGACAACTCTTCTCTTCCTATCCTCCACAAGGAAGGGGAGCTACTGCAGTTTGGTATGCTCCCTAAGAAAAAGCATTTTATGTAGCCTGGCAGTGGTGGCGCACACCTTTAATCCGGCATGCAGATCCATGCTGGTCTACAGGGTGAGCTCCAGGACAAGACAGCCACGCTACCCAGTGAAATCCTGTCTTGAAAAACCAAAAAAAGAAAAAAAAAAAAGGAACTTTACAAATGCAAAACTCCCTCTTCACGGAGAGTATGGAGATTCATAGAAATTCATTGCACTGGGAGATTGAAATATAGTATGAATCAAGATTCTGAATTAAATTCCCTGGGAAATTGCTGGGTTCTGGGGGATGGTAAAGATGAATGTAAAGTGTTGCTCACCTCTAAAAACCTCACACTTTACATCAGGAGAAAGGGAGATATATCCATATCTATGATGCAGGACAAAATGCATTCATTAAGAACAGATCTGAGAAATAGTTTATGAGGTCATGCTAGATGAGATGCTGCTGTCTTTAGTTCTGTCTCAGACAACAAAGAGCACTTCTGATAAAGAGACAGACAGTCAAGGTTAGCACTGTGAGTTGGACCAGAATAAGCCGTCATTTGCTGAAGAATGAGGGTCAGGCATTGTAGGCTGGGGTCAGTTGTTTTGAGTGTAGTGAGCAGTTTATGGAACAACCTGCAGTGTAGCTCCAGCATGAGAACAGGTTACCTAGATGAGACTGACAGGATGGTCATGATTAGGTCTGCCTCCTGGGACAAAGGTAAAACTGCAGTGGCCTTTGAAGCAGAGCCACGTTTCTCTCTTGAATTCTTGCTTGATGATCCAAGGCACTTGATGCTATTAGGAGCTAGGATTGCTCTGTCTCGTTCATTTGCCGAATGTGATCTTGACTCTCAGCTCATAGATGACAGGATCCCGCCTTGCAGGGAGGGGTGTGCTGTAGATATTCCACTCTGGGCTCAGCACCCTGCAGTCTCTCACTCTCTGCACTTTGACCAGTTGTGGGTCTCTGTATTAAGTGCT
Source organism: Cricetulus griseus (assembly GCF_003668045.3). Taxonomy (NCBI): domain Eukaryota; kingdom Metazoa; phylum Chordata; class Mammalia; order Rodentia; family Cricetidae; genus Cricetulus; species Cricetulus griseus. The sequence goes on along the minus strand of NC_048597.1, from coordinate 65,027,880 downwards.
ATCTACTGCAAAAAAAGAAGCTTCTTTGATTAGGGTTGACTGATACACTGATCTGTGCACATAATGATAAGTAATGATAAATTATTTATCAAAAGGTGATAAATTAGGAGTCAATTTAGCACTATGTCCATTTAGCATAAATGGTGATAGGTTCTCTTCTAGGGCATATGGCCTGTCTAGCCACGGGTTCTTTTCCCCAGGAACAATGTCAGGTACTAGTTTCAACTTGTGGAGCAGTCCTTAAGTCCAACCAAGGAGTCTGGTTACTGCTGTGACACTCATGCTAATATTTCACCAGTGGGCATGTCTTGAGAGTCAGGTCATTGTTATGACTTGTGGGTTCACATCTGGATAAAGCTGATAATTCCCCTTCCCTGGTAGCAGGCATAGAAACTTCCAGTTTTGAGAAAGCTAGCCGGGAGGGATGAAGCTTCCAGGTGATCACCAGCTTCATTTCTCTACGTTCCAGGATGCAAGTGTGTGGTACCGTCAGTAATAGGGTCTTACAGTAACATTCTGGAGGGTTCCATATAGCATTGCCAATAACTGGCAATGTTGGTAATCTATTGGGACCCCACTATAACATGAAAAATAAAAACCAGAGATAGATTTGGGTCTTCAAGCTGATGGCCAGATACACAAAGCAGCCAGCCACTTGCTCATACCTCTACCTCGGGCTGAAAGGGCTGGCCTGTCCTCAGTGTGGCTGCAGAATAAATCTCTCGTGAGATCCTTTGCTTCCTCCTTTTAGACCTCTCAAATCCTGGGATTAGGTGTAGGATCCCAAGTGCTGAGATCACCTCTGTGTGAGCTGTTTCTCTTTTAGACTAGATCAATTTCGTGTAGCTCAGTGTGCCCTTGAACTAACAGAGATCCATCTGCCTGCCTCCTAAATCCTGGGATTAGTGTATGCCGCCACCATCTGACTTCTGTGACTAGCTAGTATGACTGCTGGGATTAAAGGTGTGTGTCACCTCTGCCTGGCTCTATGACTTGTGGCTAGCTTTACATTCTGAACCTCAGGCAAGCTTTAATAAATCATAAACAATATATCACTACACCTCACTGACCAGCAACTCCAAAAGTGGCAACCTATTTTCTCTACTAGGTTTTTTTTTATTTATCCTGTGGTTTCTAGTAGGGACATTGTTGCATATAGGGTTATCTCTCTCTCTCTCTCTCTCTCTCTCTCTCTCTCTCTCTCTCTCTCTCTCTCTCTCTGTGTGTGTGTGTGTGTGTGTGTGTGTGTATGTGTGTATCCATCTCTGTCTCTGTGGTGTGTGTGTGTGTGTGTGTGTGTGTGTGTGTGTCCATTTCTGTCTGTCTCTGGTGTGTGTGTGTGTGTGTGTGTGTGTGTGTCCATTTCTGTCTGTCTCTGTGGTGTGTGTGTGTGTATCCATCTCTGTCTCTGTGGTGTGTATGTGTGTATATCCATCTCTGTCTCTGTGGTGTGTGTGTGTGTGTGTGTGTGTGTGTGTGTGTGTGTTTTAGGAAGCTTATATAGTGGTAGGTTTCCATATTACTTTTTCAAAATTTATTTAGTGTTAGCTATCCTTCCCCACACAGCCTCATCTATCATGTCCTCCTGTTGCCCTCTCCATTAATCCTTCTTGTACTATTATTCCCTTTAACCTTTTATACCACTGTGTTCTATCTTCACTCCCTTTAAATCTGCCAGCCATGGACCCTCACTAACTTCCTGATATCAGTGGGTATTTCAAATGGAGCATTTGGTGATTTAAATGCATTGGTGATCAACCCTGAGTCACCAATAATGCATCAGGGTTGCATTAAGGAAAGAAATAAATGCACTTCCCTTGGAGCCATTTAACCAAGATCAAGTCCAGCTTCAAATTCTCTCCACCTGAGTCTTCCATTTTCTGTTAGTTGCATGAGTGTGAATCCGTGCCTGCCTGGAAAAGGCTGGTTTGTAAATCTGTCTGTTCATGTGTTTGTGCCAGTTCCTGGGTCTTCTGTCTATGTGTTTCTTTCCCTAACAAAGGGCTTCATTCTGTCTTTATCAAACAGTCTAAAAAGCATCCCATGGGAAAGGAATGAGGGATAGTTCACAGAAATCTTTAACAGAGTTTTACAAGGATGGAGTCTCTGGCCTCAACTGATCCCAACTGACCCAGACTACAAACATCATCACTTATCAAGCAATATCCATAAATGGTTGCTTTCGATCTTTATGATGCATTTTCCAAAGTTGCTTTCAACTTCTGTATTTGCTGCTTTCAGCAGATGTTACATGTGCATTGCCTATGTCAGGGGCACAGAAGAGCACATAACTTGAGATTACAGCTGTGCATTAGCTTAGGTTGCAAAAGATGATTGCATGGGAAATCTAAGGCAAGTAAGGTTGGTTCTTACATTGTCCTCTTAAGAACAGATGGTGCTGAGAAGCCAAACTATGACCCAGATATTAGTGGGTTGGTTCTGCTCTCTTGACAAGTGTCATGGTCCTTGCAATGGCCTTTGAACTGAGCCTCATTATGTGTTATTGTCTTAGTTAAGGTTTCTAGTGCTGTGATGAAACACTATGACCAAAAGAAACTTGGGGAGGAAAGAGTTTCTTTCACTCACAGTCCCTTATAACAGTTCATCAACAAAAGCAGGGAGGGAAGGAACTCAAGCAGGGCAGAACCTGGAGGTAGGAACTGACTCAGAGGTCATGGAAGGGAGCTGCTTCCTGGCTTACTCTGTATGGCTTGCTCAGCCTGCTTTCTTATATACCCTAGTACCAGTACCATCATTCCAGGGATGGCACCATCACAACTGACTGGCTGCCCCAATCAATCAATAATTAAGAAAATGCTCTATAGGCGTGATCATAATGAGGCATTTTCTCAGTTGAGGTCCCCTCCTCCCAGATAGATGACTTGAGTTTGTGTCAGGTTGACATAAAACTAGCCAGCCCAACGGACCCCTGCCAACTTGATGTACAAACACATCATTTTTCAGTTAGAATCCTTCCTTTCTCTTTTATCCCCAATATGAAACATTAATATTAGTATAACAATATAAAATATAAATAACTTTTAAAATCTAGGACTTTATAAACTCAAACACATTAAAAGTTCAGTTAAAAATCCTAAATCCCTTTCAAAAGTTCGAAGTCTTTCCACTGTAGGCTCCCATAAAAATCAAAAATTAAGCTAAATACTTTCTTTTGGGGGAGGTGTTTTGAGACAGGGTTTCTCTGTGGCTTTGGAGGCTGTCCTGGAACTAGCTCTTGTAGATCAGGTTGGTCTCAAACTCACAGAGATCCTCTGCCTCTGCCTCCTGAGTGCTGGGATTAAAGGCGTGCACCACCAACACCCAGCTGCTACATACTTTCTTAATTCAAGAGGAAAGAACTAGGGCACAGTTACAATCTGAAAAAAAAGCAAAACCAAACTCCAGCAGTGTAAGTAACTCAATGTTCAATATCTGGGATTCATTTACAATCTCCTGGGCTCCTCCAAAGGGCTTGGTTGACTTCTCTGGACCGGTGTTCTGCTACAACATACACAGCTTGTCTTCTAGGCTCCAGCAGGTGCCACTCCACTGCTGCTGTTCTTTGTGGCTATCCCACGGTTCTGACATCTCCAAAATGTTGGGGTCTTCTGCTGCACCTTGGCTGCACTTTCAGCAATGGCCTCTCCTGGCCAAGTTTCAGATGCTCTCCATGAGCTCTTCACGCCTTCAAAACCAGTTCCTTCTGGAAGACTCTTATACAATACCAAGTTTGGCTGCCAGAGTGAGGTACAATCTAGGATGCTTCTGGAACTCAGCTTCTGTGTACTCTCAGGAAACACTTTCCAGATGACTTCACATCAGTGAAGTTGGTCTCTTAATCACTGATAATTTCTCAGCTCCAACTACACAGCATCCACTGCCCCGGTAACTCAAAGGTCTCACTTTAATGGTGCTGGTCTCTTGTTAATCATAGTTGACTCTTCAGCTCCTGCTGACCAGACAGCATAGATTCTTCACAACAATGGCCCAAAAGAGTCTTTGGTTCTCCATGAAACTTCAAGGCTAGGTCTCCATCATCTGTACTGCTCTCAACATTCTTATCTTTCAAGATACTACAGAACAGCTCACTAAGCACTAAACGTGTAGAGTGCTTTGCTTGCACAAAGTTCCAAAGTCCTTCCACAATCCTCCCCCAAAAAAACAAGGTCAGCTCTGTCACAAAAATACCCAGCAATACTGGTACCAACTTGTTTTAGGGTTTCTATTGCTGTGATGAAACATCATGACCAAAAAGCAAGTTGGGAGTATGGTGAGACTGTTATAGAGTCTGGGGACTTAAAGTTGGGCTTAATGCCTTCCTGCATTATGATATGGTTACAAGTCTGTGTAGGCCAAGGAGTGGAATGTGGTGGTTTGAAAGAAAATGACCCCAATAGGCTCAAAGTGAGTGGCACTATTAGGAGGTGTGGCCTTGTTGAAGTAGGTGTGACTTTGTTGGAAAAAGTATGTCACTACATGGTCCTCTGGAGAAGGGGAAAGCATCAAGATCTCCTGAGCAAATTGGGAACTCGGGAATGGGGGAAGGGAGCTAGAGAATGAGAAGGGGAGAAGAGGAGGGATGCAGAGGACATGAGGGAGCAGAGAGGTTGAGTTGGGGGAAGAATAGAAGAAAACAAGAAAACAGTTACCATAATAGAGGGAGACATTTTAGGTTTACAGAGAAATCAGGCACTGGGGAAAGGTCTGGAGAGCTACAAAGATGACACCAACTAACAATCTAAGCAACAGAGGAGAGGCTACCTTAAATGCCCTCCCCTGATAATGAGATTGATGACTGTCTTATATGCCATCCTATAGTCTTCATCCAACAGCTGGTGAAGTAGAAGCAGACACCCACAACTAATCACTGAACTGAATTGGAATCCAGTCGCAGAGTAGGATGAGTGAAAAGCAAAGGGGTCCAGACCAGGCTGGTGAAACCCACAGAAACAGCTGACCTGAACATCAGGGAACTCTTGCTCCCCAGACTGATAGCTCGAATACCAGCATGGGACTGATCCAGACCCCAGGAACATAGGTTTCTGTGAGGAAACCTTGGAAATCTACAGGACCTCCTGTAGTAGTTCAGTACTTATCCCTAGCATAGGTATGGTCTTTGGGAGCCCATTCCATATAGAGGAATACTCCCTGAGCCAAGACACATGGGGGTGGGCCTAGGGCCTATCCTAAAGGATACGATAGACTCTGATGACAACCTATGGAAGGCCTCACCATCCATGGGGAGCAGAAAGGATATGTGATAGACAGTTGGGGGGGGTAGGGGAGGACGGGAAGGAGAAGGGAACTGGGATTGTCATGTAAAACAATCCTGTTTCTAATTCAAATTTTAAAAAGTTGAAAAAAAAAAAAGAAGTATGTCACTAAGGGGCAGGCTTTGTGGTCTCAAATGCTCAAGCCCTGTCTAGTGTGACATTCACTTCCTGCAGCCTGCCAATCCTGATGTAGAACTCTCAGCTGTTTTTCCAACACCATATCTGCCTCCCTGTAGCCGTAATGATAATGAATTAAATCTCTGAAACTATAAGCCAGACACAATTAATTTTTTTTCCTTTATAAGAGTTGCCTTGATCATGGTGTCTCTTCAAGCAATAGAAACTTAGGTAAGACAGGAAGAAGCAGGGTTATTTGGCTTACACTTCCATATTGCTGTTTATCATCAAAGGAACTCAAACAGGGCAGGAACCTGGAGGCAAGAGCTGATGCACAGGCCATGTAGAGGTTCACTGTATTGGTTCACATGACTCACTCAGCCTGCTTTCTTACAGACCCCAGGACCACCAGCCCAGGTATGGCACCACCTACAATAGACTGCCTGCCCTTCAATTGCTACTTAAGAAAATGCCCTACAGGGTTCCCTTCTCACAGATGGCTTTAGCTTGTGTCAAGCTGACATAAAAGTAAACATGACAGGTAGCTCTAAGAGGCTTAATTCTTCATTTACAAGACGTACAGTACTGAACCTGCCACTAAGGCTCAGTTTCCTTTCCTGTCTGTTCCACCTCAGCTCCTTAGGATCTTGTCACCACTAGCTTTCAAAAGCTTTTCTTTAGTCTAAGCATAAGCACTGGCTCCCAGTGAGGCATTAATTTAATTAATCTTATCAACAAAAAATAGAAGTCAGATATGGGGATAAAAACATGAAAGATCAGAGAAACTGGGGAACAGCCACAGTCACTTCTTACCTCTTCAGTTCCTCCATCCAAAAGGGCTGAAATCGTCTCTCTGCCCAGCCTTACTACTTCCTGTCTCTTCTCTCTACAGTCCTCCAAACCTCTATGGTTAGCTAGTGGCTAGCTCTGCCCTCTGATGCCAAGCAAGCTTTATTTGTCAGAACACAACCAAAATATCATACAACATCTCAGTGAGGCTGACCGCAGCCTCAGCTGGAGGTAGGCTCTCACCACCTTGAGGCCACCTCTACCACAGCACTTATCATTTCTATTGTCATTACTTGCTCACGGGCACATCACTGTAAGTTGTTCTCATCTTTGTGTCATGCCCAGCACAGAGTTACTGTTTAATTAGCATGGTTGGTTAATTCTTGTCTTGTTGAGTACAGTATTCCTTTACCCCACAAACAAATTTCGTGAATCATCATTCTTCCAGTAGAGATAAGGGAATCTTGACTTTAAGTCATCACTCATGTTTAATTTATTCCTAATAACTGATGATTTAGATGCTATAGTTACTGACACAGAAAACTGAGGCTTAGTGAGTCCAGTATTGTAAGCCTTGTAATTGTCTGAAACCTCGTACATAAACTCAGAATGTCAAGAAATGTAGAATTAAACCTACTGGTCAAGTTCTATGGGGTAGGATAGAGCAGTAACAAGGCATCTGAAGACAGCATATAGCAAACACAGCATGGACGTGGCAGCCAAATGATGTGAGGTGGAGTAGGGCAGAGAAAAAGAGTAAGAAGACGGCATTCAATAGAACATGGAAAGTGGTAGCCAATCATTGTGGGGTGGGGTAGGGCAGTGTGGGAGAAATGGTGGTCAAGCAGTGTGGTGGGGTAAGGCAATGAAGGGGAATAAGAAGACAGCACTTGACAGGACATGGGACATGGTGGGAAAATACTGTGGGTGGGGCAGAGAGGTGCAGAGAACACTGGATTTCAAAGAAGCAAAGGACTGGGTTTGGCCAGGCTGCTTTGGTAGAGAGTGCCTGGTGGTCAGGTAGCCTGGTTTATGTGTCTGGAGCTCTGTGTGAAAGCTTGAAAAGCCATAAAGACTGAGGGTTTCTATGTAGTCAAAACCCAACTTGTGAGGGGCAATGAGCAGAGAAGAATCTTGGGCACCCAAGCATATAAAGGATGGAAGAGAGAAAGTGTCCACAAAGAGTACTGCAATGGAGAGGAAAGACAATTAAATATGAAAAGCAGGTGCTGTCCAGCTACTATAGAAGTTCCTGGAAAAATTAAAAATATAATTGGGTGTATACTCCAAAGAATCTAAGTCAGCAAACCACAGACGTGTACCTACATTCATATTTATTATGACACTACTCACAATAGCCACATTATGAAATCAGACTAGGTGCCCATTAACAGATCAAAAGATGGAAAAAAAAACAAGTAAAGTGTGCACAATGGGATATAGTCCTTCAGAAAGAAAAATTAAATAATACCATGTACTGGGAAATGGATAGGACTTGAGATCATACTAAGCTAAATAAGTTAGACTAAGGGAGAAAGGTGTCATACACTTTCCCTCATGTGTGAAATGGAGATTTTAAAACACAGATTTGAAAGCACTAAAGAGGCTCCTTGGGGACAAGGAGACAAGTTGTTGGAGGGACAGGAATGTGATCAAAATACATGGTATACATATATGGAAAATACTAGAGTGAAACTCACTTTTTCAATAAACAGAACAATTACAGAAAAGGAGGATTATAAAATGTCACAGACACATGAAGCAGATACAAACAGAAAAGCAGCCAATGTTTTAGTAGTGAAGTATGGAGTGCTGGCTGTAGGGGCATGAAAATGCAATTTCCATTAATTAAAGAGGAAACAAGTCTTGGAAACAAATACAATCTACTGCCTCAGTCCTGGAAGGATAAAAACATTGCAGTGGTTGGGGGTGGCCTGCCAAGTCAGGGAATGGTCACTCTAGTTAAACATGAAAATGTGGAAGTCATTTACTGAGAAAACCTAGCTGGTAGAATAGCTTTGTCTTCTGGCAGTGCCCTCTGCCTTGTTTCTCTTCTATTCTAGCTCCCTCACCTGCATCCATCTTAAGCAGTATCTCCTCCCTCTGATGATGCAGTGACCAAATGCCCCAGCTTTCCTGACCATCTGAGACATGACTCATCCCCCTGACAGAATTTTGGCAATCTATTTCTAGACATGAAACCACATTTTAGCAAGAGATACAGGCTGGCGCCTCGTCATCCCAGTCCTGTTGCTCAGTGTTGCCTTCAGGTTTTTCAGGGTAGACAAAGCAGAGAGGACGGAAGTCCTCTGGGGAGCACTTGATGTCCAAACCCTTGGTGTTTATCTTCCTAGAAGTCACCCTTGTCTGCCATTGAGCAATGGCCCCAATGGGGACAAGTTCTGTGTAAGCCCAACTGAGCTCGGGACTAAGGAGCAATTTTTATTTCATTTTAATTCATTTAAATTGAAACTGCCAATCGCTACCCCCTTGTGCCATTGACCATCTGAACCCCCAGTCCAACCCCATATCACTCCCCACCTCCACTCTCATGCCAGCCCTAGCGCGAGAGTGATATCCTGAGCCTTTCAGAATGGTACAAGCCAGATAGATCCCCAGGACGATCAGGTCACTGTCCCTGTGTACTGAATGGATGGTAATGGGTGGCACTGCTCTCTCCAAGAGGAACCATACAGGACAATTAGAGAGAGCTGAGAGTGAGTACGAAAATGTGATAGGGTCAAGATGAGACCCAAGGCTAAGAATATAAAACAAATGGAGGGCGGGAGGGAGAGGTGGAGCGGGAAATGAAGGAGACCAGACAGCACTGTCGACTTCACACTCACACGAAATCCCAGCAAGCTCCCAAAATTCCCACCCTTCCCTCCTTCCCCTCATTGCTGTCAAATTGGTAGAAGGACCACCGAGCATCTCCTAGTGCACACTCCTCATTTTGGTAGACGAGGGAACAGGGTGCAGATGACTGGAATCATAGATTCAACTTGTAGCTGAGTCAGGAGACCGAGTCCTTCTCACTCTCAACCCCGTGTCCCCTCTTCCCACCCCCAACCAGCTCCCCTAGAGGAAGCTGGAGCGGCCTCGGAAGAACTGCAGATAGACAATAACCAGGCAGAGGACACCCCAAAACAGACACCAGCGAAATGAGAAGAAGTTGTAGACAAAGCTGCCCTGGGCTTTCCTCTTGGAGGCATCGGTATAGGAGGCGTCCTCCTCCAGCAGCTTCTCGCTGGGCTTCCAGTGCACGATGCCTTCCTGGCAGGCCTCGCAGAACTCGCTGCGGTGCAGCCCGCTGTCCGGCCGGCTGGCCACGTGGATGCGGTACTGGCCGCCATCTTCGTCGTAGCACTGCTCGCGCAGGCTGGTGATGAGGTTGTCCACCAGGCCCTCGATGTTCTCCTCCAGCATGCTCGACTCATCCAGCCGTGAGGTGCCACACTGGTAGCACAGCTGCTTGAACACGCGCATGCGCACCGAACCAACACGCTGGGCACGGTCGAGGTGCATGTGGAAGAGGATGACTACATTAGCAGACTGCCAGGTGTGCCAGCACCAGGAGCAGTGGAACCTGCCAGGAAACGAAGAAGGAATAGAGCAGGTGAGACTCACGGACAGCCTGCGCTGGGGAGCACAGGAAAGAAATGGCCAGAGTATTAGAGACCGAAAATTGAAGCCCGATGTTAACCAGTCTGTGGATTCAATATCACTAGAGGTCACCAGCTACCACTGCTCCTGCTGGTCCCCCTGATGTAGTGATATATTGTTTGTAATCTAATAAATAAACCTTGCCTGGAGATCAGAAAGGCAAAGCAGCCAAGTCACTAAGGAGTTCTTACCTCTAACAAGGCTAAAAGGGCTATCCTGTCTCCATTAAACCTCAGCTCCTCTTCACCAAGAACCTCAAACTGCTCTTGAGACTGCACTGAGTTCCTGCCTTGCATTCTCTCTAGTGTGAGGGTTAAAGGCATGAGCTGTTTCTCTTCTAGACTGATTCGCTTTCATGTAGCCCAGGATGACTTTGAACTCACAGAGATCTATCTGCCTCTCTCTGTCTCCTGAGAGCTGAGATTAAAGGTGTGGCCACCACTGCCTGTCCTCTATGGCTTGCTAGTGGCTTAGCTCTGCACTCTGATCTTCAGGCAAGGTTTATTTGTTAGATTACAAACAATCTATCACCCAACTCTGGGGACCAGAGTAGCATGCTTAGGAGCCTAACACAGGAGCCACTGGGCCCCTAGCCAGCAGTCATCTGGAAGCTGCCTCCTGTGTACCATCCTACAGCTTCTGCCCTACTCCCAGCCTTGTGCAGAGTTGCATCTGGTCAGCCTGCAAAGAAAGTATGGCTCCTCTTCTCTGCAACTCGTTTCTCATTTGCTGGCTGCAGTGTGATGGTGATCATGCTGGACTTTGTGCTCAGATATCCCTCTGGAAGGGGGGCAGCAATGTCACTGTCTGACTCCTGAATCTTGCTTGCTCTGAGGAGATGACACGCACACTTAGATCCCAGCACATTGTAGGGCTGCAGTAAGCTAGCCAGAAAAGCAGGGTAGATAGGCAACCTGCAACAGACCGGATCACAAAGAACGATACTTCCGGTTCTTACACCTTGCTGAGTCATCCCTAGGTACCGCAGAAGTCCTGTGTGAGAAGAAGAACAGACTTTGTGTCCTCACATACCTACCCCCAACCCAACCTTCACACAGGCCACTTTGTCTAATCTGGACTCATAGAGCCACAGCCTCAGAAAGCTGGAGGGCAGTAGCCTGGCTCTCACTTGCCAAGCCCTGCTCCTCCTAGCCTCCGAATAGTGTTAACATGTGGTGGATCAGTCCTTAACTCCAGGGTGGCCTATTGTGCCCCTGCAATGGCCTCTTGTAAGCCCCTGTTTCCAAAGGCTTGTCCACTGGGCTGTTTCTGTCCTCATAGCTGGCTCTGCCCAAGTCCATTGCACAATGGCTTCAAAAGGACCTGTGATGAAGGACTCAGTTCAATCCCACCAGCACCAACTGTATTTTAAGCTCTACTCAACCACTGTGGAATCGCAGTGAAAGCAAGCCAGCCTCTGACCCTTGGAAAGCACTGAAAATATGAGCATAGAACAACCCCTGGGGCACCCAAGACATGGCCAAAAGGGAAGGGGAAATCTGATTGGTCCTGGATTGGGAGGCTTCCACTCTTCTCCCCATCCCTGTATGGGGCCAGTACTGTTGGGCCTCAGATTTAACACAGCTGAAAGACGAAAAGCAAAGAGCCTGCCTGCACAGGATGACTGTGCTTCAGTTCCTCCTGAGGCCAGCTGGTTCTAAGGCCCGGAGGGAGATTTGTGAGCCTTTTACACTGTCCCTAAACTCCAGAAGCCTCACATACTCACTCTCAGCCTTTTGAACACCGCCCTCCTTCGTGTTTTATATCTCCTTTACCTTTTAAAATAAGCCAGTCCAGGATTATATCCCCTGTCTCAAGCCAAACCCCTCATTTCCAGAAGAATCCGACATGGGTGAGCATTTAGGAAGAGATGAGACTGAGGTGTAGAAAATAAGAGATCACACAGCTAATTAGAGAGATAGCCAACACCCAGTGTCCATAACAGGCACCAACACAAACCTACCAACCTCTGTTCTCTGACCTATGTCAATACAGGTTCCATCTATTAGTTTGTAAGACCAGTGGCAAGGCTGCAGATGCCCAGTGCCCACCCACAGCCTGACTCTTTCTGCTCCCACCCTAGTGCTGTTCTCTACCCAAGAGACTTCACACCCATCCACTATGGACAGCCCAGTCTCTGCCATATTTTGGTCACACCTCCACAGCACAGCCACCAGGTGGTCTCATGTGAATCCAAATGCCCAAAGAGGAGAAACGGTTAGCTCCTGCAGGTGGGCTGGAAGCTGTGTGAGCAGGAAACTATGGCCCCAGTCCCAAATCACCATTCTGTAAGAGGGAAATGATGTCAGGGCTTTAGAAAGTCACATGGACACCTTGCATGGTGGGAAGTGAGGAACACTTAGAAGGTGGGAAGTCTCTATTGTCTGAGGCAGGTGGGAGAGCTAGCCCTGTGGTCATAAGAGTGGGAGAGCCATCCCTGCCCCCTACCAACTGCAACACTCAGGAGAGCACCTCACCAGGACAGCACAATAGAGACAACCCTGTTAGTACAAGTGAGCCAGCCCCGAAACTGTGAGCATGGGAAAGCTGTACCCATTACCCATCTGTCTTCTGGTGGCAAGGATAGGGGAGAGTTGTCCCCTCCCCACTGCACCCATTAAGGCCTGGAACAGGTGGGAAAACTGGTCCTGTGGTCATAAGAGTGGGAGAGCCAATCCTGTTATTGCAGGTGTGGGTGAACCAGACCCTGAAGCAAACATGGGAGAGCAGTCTTCATTTCTCATCTGGCGGGCCAACCCTGCAGCTGCCCAGGCCTACACCCAGAGTTATGACTTGGCTCACACCAACATCCACCCCATCTGTGATCTGCTGGAGCGCATAAAGGAACCTGACCCACAGACCCAAAGCTGAAGGATCTCCACAACACAGGACAACAACAGAATATCCAGGAAGAGTTCTAGTGAGGGCCCACCATCGGTAGTGTAGTAGAAACCAGAGGCCTCAAACCAGACCAATGACTTGCACATGAAGATATATGGACAAAGGGGTTTACAGGGTTACTCTCTGTAACACACTGCAGCTTCCATGATGAGATTTTTTTGTTTTTTTTTCCCTTTTTTTATTTTTTCCTTCATCTTTTAAATTTTGTTTTATGGGGGGTGGGTCACAGGGGTAGAAGGTGGATGTAAGGAGACAGGGAAAAGAATGGGATCAAGATAGATGATGCAAAAGACATAGAATTATTTTTCAAATACATCATAAAATAACAAAAAGAGAGAGAGAGAGGAGAGGGAGGAAGGGAGGGGTGGAAAAAGGATGAAAAGAAAGAAAGAAAGAAGGAAGGAAGGAAGGAAGGAAGGAAGGAAGGAAGGAAGGAAGAAAGGAAGGAAGGAAAAGAAAGAAAGGAAAGTCTAGGGAAAGTCCTGTCGGGGTCAGCAGTTTTATTGCTCATCCACGGATAGTAAAGTTGGAAGGAATTTAAGCAATGTGCTAAGATGAACTAAGATGAACCCCTTGTTTTGTAAATGTGAAAACTGGAAGCCAGAGAAAGTAAAGAACACACCCAAGTCCAAGAAGCTGTGGAACCATGTTCTCAAACATACCATGTGCTCAGTAACTTATTCTGACTTCCTGTCCCATTGCATTTGACTGAGCAGACAGATGCCAGAGCCCCAGAGCACAAGTTCCCCAACTTTGAGGTTGAGAACTCTGGCAATCCTCATGGCATCTCCTCTCCATCCCAACTACACCGAGCACCTGGACTTTCAGGGCACCTAAGTATTATCACTCTTAGTTTTCTGGGGAAAACTGAGACCCAAATGCAGAACACAATTTGCTCAGAGTAACCGAGGAATCTGAACTGCTGTGATTAGAAGCAAAGCCTCGGTGACCATCTGTTCTCTGCTTGCCGCCCCAGCTGACATGGAGGTGAGTCTGTGACCTTCTCCCCCGAGGCGGGGGGGGGGGGCACTGCCTGAACGACCCTCCCACCAGCCTCTCACCTGCCTGAGGCGTGCTGCTCCAGATATTGTTTCCAGCCTGGACCCAGTTCGTTGGGCTTGAGGTTGGGGTCTATGATGAGCTCCCAGCTGTCAGCTGGCTTTGCTACCTCCATCTTCTCATAGAAGACTTTCTTCCACTCACAAGTGGTTAGACTGGTGGACATGGTCCGATTGGCCTAGATGGGTATGTGAGTTCAATCTGAGGAAGAACACAGAAAGCTTGGGCAGATGCAGCTCAGCAGTCTCTGTGGTCCAAAAAGGCTTACCCACAAGACCCAGCTCCCTCTTTTGTCACCTTGGAAGCTGTTGCTATGACAGCCAGGCAGGTACCAGGAACCAGAGCTAGGGAGGAGGAAAGTCCCAAGTGGGAGTTTCAGGGTCCTGAACTAGACCATAGAGGCAAACTGAGTAGCAACACTGACCAGGTGGAAAAAGCCAGTAGGAGATGAGCCACAGTTCAAACTGCCCAGGGCTGACAGAGGTTCCCAGGCTATGTAGTGGCCCTGCTCACACCACTCCTCTTCTGCACTTTCTTCTGCTGTGTGCTATGGCAACCATAATACCCTAGGGAGCCCAGGAGAAACAGGATGGAGATGAGGGACCTGATGCTCTCACAATCCTGATGCGCTGTGACCACTGTTTGTTTTGTGCCAGGCACAAGCTACTTGACCCATGCATTATCCAAGGCAGATCAGGAAACTGGCTTACATAACCTCCCAAGAGCTCATCCACAATTCAGATCCAGGCCTTCCTAAACGATACCTAACTCTTTGATTATTGCAAGAGTACTAAGCTTCTAACAGTGATTAAGAGAGGAGTGGCATGCAGCTGTTCCCTGGCGAATTCTGGATCCAGTTGGTGAGATAGAAGTAATGTAATACACCATGAAAAGCACAATGATGGCAATTCAGACTACACAGTTGCAACATTCACTCCCTGCTCCCAAGGCTCACCAAGGCTGCTGGGAGGGGAACTAGTTCCTTCTGAGCTGCAGGCTGCTGCTGCCTCAGCTACTGCAAAGCAAGCAACAGAGCACCTCAGCTCCCTAATGCCCAAGTTAAATTCTTTAGAGACCAAAGGGACTTAACTTCACATTTGCATAATCATGGGAAGGTGACCCCCAACCAGCAAAGGGGAGGCAGTCTTGGGCAGGGAGGACACCAGAAGGTGTGGGGTTATACCTGGACTCTGCCCAGAATGCTGTGAGGTTTCTGTAATGCCTGTAGTTCATCAGTTGTCAGTTCTTTAACCCAAAGCTCTGCCTCCCTAGAACCGTGGAGACTGTAAAAGTGGGCAGAACTTGGAAGGGTTGTTAGGGGCTAGGAGTTATAGGTGCTGCAGGGTTCCAGATTTGTCACGAGCCTCCACCTGGTTTCCATGTGAGGTGAGGTTAAGAGCAGTGCCACTGGGTGTCCTTCAGAGTAGAGAAGTGGTCTTCCAGTAGCTTTGTGTTAACAGCCTCAGAAAAGATGAAGCTGTGTTGTAAAGCCATGAAGAACTACCAATTTCTAGTTTGTCTATTGGCCTCAACTCAAATCCCCACACTCCATCCCTCTCTTCCTTTTCCTTTTCTTTTTATTTATTTCCTTTTTGAAAAGGTCTCACTACGTAGCTTGGCTGGCCTGGGACTCACTATGTAGACCACACTGGCCTGGAACTCATAGAGATCCACCTGCTTCTGTCTTCCAAGTTGTGGGATTAAAGGCTTGGGCCACCACACCCAACCTAAATCTCATCATAGTGAATCAGGACAACTGAAGCCTAGAAATAAGTAACTGCTCCCAAAAGGAACCCTGGACTGGGTGGCTCACTGGGACTGCCCTGTAATCAGCTACAAAGCAGGTGACATGCGGGACCCTTGAATTCCCAGGAACTGAAGGAAGCTGAGAGATTTGGCCTGACCTAGAGCTATAGGCCATGGTCCAATTCTGAGACATACTATGCTATTATTCCCAGGCCAAATGGCAGTGAAGGAAAAACAAAAGGACAAAGAGAATTGCCAAGGTTCATCTGTTTTGCTTTGTTCTGTTTTCCTCTCAGATGATGCAATCCCCTTAGGCATAGGATCATACTTAAGTCAGAATGAAATCCTCCAAGCAGAGGCCATTGCCATTCATCTTTGTATACAACGAAGTTCTTTGCCCTGGAAAGTTTTTCTTGGGATATCATCAATGAGTGTAGCAATTACTATACAATGAGTGTAGCAATTACTGTACAACGAAGTAGCAATTACTACCTCAGTTTTCTCAGTGAGGTGCTGGCTGCGCCATTAAAAAGCTCTCCATGTGGGTGCATTGCTCACTGGCAACTCACAGTTCAGAGCTGCCTTATCATCTGGGTGATATTTGTTATAATGAACTAATTTTAGTCTTAGTAAAATAGCACTGCCCAACCCTATCCCACAAGCAAAATAGGCCACTCTTATACTTTTATATGGGATGTCAACTAATAAGTACTTTTGTAAAATGTCCATTATTCAGATTCTACTTGTTAGAATACCATATGACACATCAGTGTGGAAGCTAACATGACAAAGCAATGAAGAGCTGGGGAAGGATTTAAATCAAAATCATCTGGAAACTGCTTCCTAGAAAGTATAGCAGTGCCCTTCAGGGCACACAGTCGCTCTCTGCCAGCTCCATGCTGGGCCGAATCCCACCACAACTGGCCATTGTTACTGATGGGCATGTGCTAACCCATGGGATACCAAAAGTTCAAGTAAAATAACTTAATGGTGTAGTGAGAAGCCACGAGAGTCTGTTAAAGGATCTCAAGAATTTATTTAGGTACAGGATAGGGACAAACATTCACTGGTACAGAAACAACTAGACAATACTGATGATCCAGCTGCCTTCATCCAGTCGTTCTGCCCAGGGGTGAAGAGCATCAACAAACAGCAAGCTTCCTGCTTCATTCCAACCACCCGAGAGAGCATGAGAGAGAGAGAGAGAGAGAGAGAGAGAGAGAGAGAGAGAGAGAGAGAGAGAGAGAATGTGTCTCCTCAGCTTTTAAGTTTTAAAAGTTTCTAAGTTTTAAGACAAGAACACATCCTGGGGCTTGCTGCCCCAAAGGTCATTAGCTATATGGATTAAAATCCCACAAAATAATGGCTTATGATATTTCTAAACAAATCCAGGGAAACAAAAGCTGTGTTATACCTCCCTGTTTCTAAGTTCAAAGAAACTTCAAAGGTCCTGGGTGGGCCCCTTTCGAGTTATTTTGGAAAGCTTCTCCATCAACAGACCATAGCACTCAGGTCCATGATTCACTTTAGGTGAAAGTGACCTGTGAATCTTAGGATAGTTCACCTGGTCACAACAGTTCACAGGCATCCAACAGCGGTGCCTAGTGAGAAAGACATGTTGCCCACAGTGCCCTTTCATCAGTGAGTAGCCAGAGCAAACAGATGCTGGCCAAATTCTATCACCACTAATATATTCCAGGACTTCAGCTTTTCCTGCCTTCTTCCAGCCCCCATAGGCTCATAACAAGCTATGATTAGACAAGAATAGAGAGTTATGGTGTGCACTTACACACCAGGTGACTAAGGATAATGATGCTATACTGGATATTTCAAAAAGTTAGAAAAAAATTACTTTGAATATTCTCACCATAAATAAGTAATAAATTCTTGAGGCAATTGTCTTAATTTTAACATTACTCAGTATGGACATGGATCTAAATGTCACATAATAGCCTCAAATAATTTTTAACTTTCACATATTTATTTAAGTCAATTTCAACTTTTAAAAAAGCAGACTGCCTGGTCTATGGATATGTCTCATTAGTAGAACACTTGCTTGGATAAATAAGGCCCGAGCTTGAGCTCCAGAACCCTTACAGAAAAGAGTGGTCATGATATGTCTAGTTACACTCTACTAGCTACTTTTCTATTGTTGTGATAAAACACCATGACCGAGGCAAGTTATGAGAGGAAGGGTTGATTTGGGCCTACCATTCCAGACATGATGGCCGTGTGAAGGCGAGGCAGCAAGAGCAGGAAACTGAGAGCTCACATCTTGAATGGAGAGAAGTAGAAATGGCTCAAGCCTTTTAGCTCCCAAAGCCTGCCTCAAGTAACACCCTTCCTCCATGAAGGCCACATCGCCTAAGCCTCTCAAATAGTGTTATCAACTGGGGACCAAGTGTTCAAATGTCTGAGGCTACAGGAACATCTCACTCAAACCATCCCATATACCTAGGCAGAGACCCAGTAAAGGATCATGGCACTACTTATGGATGAGAAAACAAAAGATTAGGGAGGGAGAAAGGGGAAGCTCTATGCAAGGACAAGGGGCAGGAGTCAAGTGAGAAGCACTGAACAGGTAGAGCTGGTTCGAAGTTGAAGGACTCCGTCCCGTTTCCTTGGCTATATTCAGATGCTGCTACCTGAGCTGGGTATTATACACACAAATCATTATGATTCCACTCTGGGACAATGCCAGCAGGCATCGTGGTGTAGGGAAAGAGGAACATAGGGTAGCTTGCGCTAGCTTTTCAGGCATTCATTCTAAACTGACATCAGCCTCTTCCTGTGCTGATTTGGATGAGAAATGTCCCTCATAGAGTCATGTATTTAAATCCTTGGTCTCTGGTTGATGACACTGTTTGGGAGGTTATGGGAGTGCAGTCTTGCTGCAGAAAGTATGTGACCATGGCAGGGCTTTAAAGGCTTATAGTCTTACTCTACTTCTTGTTCTCTCTCCTTCCTCTCCCTCTTCCTCCCCTCTCTTGTCTCATGTCTCAATGACCAGCTGCCACTCCTGCTTCTTCACTTTCCCTGACTGTTGCCATGCCTTCTCCACCAATGATGGACTCTATCCCTCTGGAAGCACAAGCTAAAATAAACCTTTTCTTTCTGGAGTTGCTTTTGGGTTATGGTATTTCATCTCATCTCAGCCACCAAAATGTTCCCCACCCGAAGCAGCTAACTTGATAAAACAGTGGAAAGACATTTTAAAGACTAAGTTACTGTGCCAATTAGGTAGCAGCCATCTTGTGTGGCTAGGGCAGGGCTCTCCAGAAAGTGGTATGTGCTCTGAAGCAGCAGCTAGTACATGGTAATATCTCTCCTATAGCCAGGATCTACAGGCTCAGGAACCAGGGTTAGAAATGGAAATGGTCCCCAACTCAGGTAAATGGCAACCCACTTGGAAAATTTATGTTTCCTGACCTTATGGTCTGCTGGCCTAGCACTAGCATTCCATTGAACTGGAAACCAAGACTTCCTCCTGGCTACTTTTGGCTTCTAACACCCTTATGCCAGCAACCTAAGAAAGTAGTAATGATGTTGGGTGAGGTGATTAATCACGATTACAGTGGGGAAATTGAATTGATTCTCCAAAGTGTAGATAAGGAAGACTATGTCTGGAGTACAGGAGATCCTTTAGGGCATCTCTTGGTGTCATAGCATCCTGTGATTAAAGTTGTTGGTGAATTACAACAAGCCAATACAGACAGGATGACAACATGCTCAGACCCTTCAGGAATGAAAGTATGAGTCATTCCTCCAGGAAAAGAACCAAGACCTGCTGAGGTGCTGTCTGAGGGTGAAGGAAATACAGAATGCCAAGAAAGGTGGTTATGTAAATATTAGCGTAAGTCACATAACTAGATGCAAAAATGAAGACAGTAATTCACGACTGTTTCTGTCCTATTTTGTGTTTTTGCATATAGTTAACCTGATAGTTGCAGTTTCTTTTCTATATTTCTACATTGTGTAATGTAACATCAATTAAAGGTAAATAAGTGGTTGAGTGTTGCAAGTCTGTATTATTATATTTAAGTTATGTGACACTAAAAGATTAAACATTCTTCAAGGGACTTGGACACTTTTTCAAAAATACATATTGTGCCCGTGGTTATATTTGGGATAGTGATATTGTGTCTGGTAGAATTATGATCCTGTTTTTATTATCTTTGGAAATTAAACATGACATAAGGAGATGTGATTGGGTGTCAATTTGATAAGGGGTGGACTTGTATGGCTAATATTGGTGCCAACCTGACTAGATCTGGAATCAACTAAAATACAAGCTGTTGGGCACTTCTGTAAGGAACTTGCTTGATCAGATTCTTTGAAGTGGGAAGACCCACCCTAACTCTGTGTGCCACATTTTGTTCTCAGTCCAGATAAAAGGAAATGTGTGATTGCTTTGAACACATTAATGATAAACTCCAGTCAACAGTAATGTACTGGTATCACATTAAGGAAAAAGATCAAAGTATTTCCTTTGGGGTCATTTAACTAAGACAGCCCAGATCTGAATTCTCTACTTTGCCCCCTCCCCATCTGCTGTCCTCCACCTATCTGTTCTATGAGTCTGAATCTATGCCGGATAGAAGGCCATATTGTGAATCTCTCCCATATCTTTCTGTCTGTGACTGTCTGTCTGTCTGTCTGTCTGTCTCTAGCTGTGTCTGTCTGTGTCTGTCCTGTATGTCTATGTCTGTCTCAGTGTCTGTCTGTGTCCATGTCTGTCTGTATCTGTGTGTGTGTGTCCCAAACAAAGGGCTTTGCTCTGTCTTTATTGAACAACATAGAAAACAGAACATGGGGAAAGAATAAGTGATTCTTTACAGAAATTGGTAGCAGTTTTATAAAGGATTAAGTCACTAACTCCAACTGGCCCAATAATAAACAGTATTACAAACATTGTTGTTTATCAATTAATATCTATATGTTGTAGTCAACATTTATAGTGGATATTAATTTTATAAGATTGTTTTTAATCTCTATTTTTGCTGTTTTCCGCAAATGATTAGACCATGCATGCATTACTCTGGGTCACGGGCATGGAAGAATACATAACTTAAGATTACAGCTATGCATTAGCTTAGGTTGCAAAAGTTGATTACATGGGGGGATGCAAGGCAAGTAGGTTAGTTGTTAAATTGCTCTCTTTAAAGGCAGGTTAAACAAACAGGCATACAATGGGATAGAAATCTTAGGTGAGGTTCAGCAAAAAGTGCCAGTCTCTTAGCATGCAAGAGATGTCTTTATCATAAAGCATCACCACAGAGGTGGAAGGAGGAAGCATCGCTGTTTATCTACTTGCTTTCACTTTAGCAAGCCTGTGGCTGCTGCACTCTTTCTCTGATATTAGAACCAGCTTTTTGGGGATTGCAACAGAGACCAGCAGCTCTCCGGGGAAGAATGCTGGGCATCCGCACCAGGGTGGAACTGCTGAGACATCTGCCTTGTGGATGGAATAGCTACTGGTAAGACATCCTTTGCTAGAACATACTGTGAGTCAATCTAACAATGTGTGTGTGTGTGTGTGTGTGTGTGTGTGTGTGTGTGTGTGTGTGTGTGTGTGTTTTCTTTCTTCTTTTGAGACAGGGTTTCTTTGTGTAGCCCTGTCTGTCATGGAACTCACTCTATAGACCAGACTGGCCTTGAGTTCACAGAGATCTGCCTGCCTCTGCCTCCCAAGTGCTACCACAACCCAGCTGCAAGTTAAAATTTTTGAATTAAAAAGCAAATAGAATTTGTCCATGTTTTTCAGCATTCGCTATATACTAATTTAAATGTTAAGGATGTCGGGAGGTGGTGGTACATGCCTTTAATCCCAGCATTAGGGAGGCAGGCGGATCTCTGTGAATTCAAGGCCAGCCTGGTCTACAAAGCAAGTTCCAGAGCAGCCAGAGATGTTACATAGAGAAACCCTCCCTCAAAAAAAAATTAAAGAATTATTTAGATGTTTCTTTTTGAAAAAAAAAAAAACTATCTCAATAGGGTTACAAATTATTACCTATCCAGGACTTTGCGTTGTGGGCTGTAAAATAACTTAGTGTGGATAGCTAGTGTCACTTGCAAGTTCCTTTAGAGTTAAGTGGCATTACAAGCATGGCCAGGGAAAGACTCAAGTCCTGGGTAGCTGAGTGGGTGAGGAACACTGGGAACAGTAGGTGAAGGAGCTGGCTTCCAGTAGTTAGAAGTCTGTGGTTCCAGTGAGTGGCTGAAATCTCCAGAAAATTCCAGTGAGCAGGAAACCCCCTGTCTCAGCCCCACTTACTTAGACTGGAGAAGTCAGAGTCACTGTGGTAATGTTTATAGACTCTAGAGTCACCTGGGAGATGGACCTCTTGGCACACCTTTGAGGGGAGGTCTTCATTTCATTAGTTGAGGTGGGAAGACACACACACATGCCACACACAACACACACATCATACACTAACTAACACACACACACATACACACCACATACACATACATACTGTACACACATACACACCACACATACAGAGCACACACACACACACACACACACACACACACACACATCACATACACACACCACACACATAGCACATACAACACACATATCATACATTGCCACACACACCACACACACACACACACACACACACACTCACACTGTAGGTGGCACCATTCCCTAGTATCATGCATTCCTGGGTCTTTCTTTGCCTCCTAATTATGGATGTAGTATTACCAGTTACTTTAAGCTCTTGCCACGGTGGACTCTATGCTGGAAGTGTGAGACAGAATAAGCTCCCTGGCCCTAAAGTTTCTTCTGTAGACTATTTCATTACAGCAACAGGAAAGAGAAGCTAAGACAGCATGTATTTGGGGGTAGGGGGTTGTCCCAGAAATCACTGCTGTGGTCTTTTCAGTTGCTGGAAACCAGAGCCTGGGGACAATAAGCTTCCCAACCAAAGCCTAAGGCTGGTCAACAGTGGAGCTGAATCTTGAGCCAGCGCTGTTTGCCTGGTCTCATTGCAGTGGAACCCTGCTCTGCAGAGATTTAAAAAGCCTCCATAGCCATCCACAGTCCCAGGGCATGACCTGAACAATGCTTAGGGACAGACAATTCTACCTGTCACTGAAGGGTAACAGTGAGAGTAGGGGTGTGCCCATTCCACAGCCTCAGTAACAAAAAAGCCAGTGAGTTCTAGGTGACAGCCCCCCCTCGGTGGTTTTTTCTCTAACTCCACCCAGAACTTGCAGTATCACCCCAAACCTCCCAACTCTGAAAGCCTAATTGTCTTCTTGGACTATGTTTTGCAATAGGAAAGCCGTGCACAGGACTGCGAAGAAATGGAGGCCGGAAGTTCCAAGGAGTGGCTCTGCCACCTGAGCTCCAGCCTGGTCACTTCCCAGCCCAGCATTCTTAGCTCTTGCCATTTGCTTGTCAAATAAGGAGGCTTTTTCTTGTTTTGTTTTTCTTTAGCCAGAGAAATTGGTGAAGACCAAAGCTCTTGGATCCGAAAGTGCTTTTCTGACCTAGAAATTGCACTATGTTCACTAGCAGTATTATTATTTGAAGGCTTTGGAGGGCTCTAGAAGAGATTGGCCTCATTTGACTGAAAATTGGGACAGGACTTACAATTTCCTCGTTTTCAGGGAAAACTGGAAACCTACAATTCAAAGGAATGCCAGAGTGGAAATTTAGGCTCTCAAGTAGGACCTCAAATCACACCCAATATACCTCTAGCCACTTGGGGTGAAAGGAATTAAAGGAAGGGAAAAGACTCCTATGGGAGCTAAAAAACAAACAAACAAAACAAAACAAGCAAAACAAAAAATAGTGACCCAATTTACACTTTCCTGGGAGTTTAAGAAATTGGGGGAGGGTTGGCTAAATAACCACTAATTGTCCTATACTGCCACCTCGTGGCTATTTTTTAGGCTGCACAAGGAAAAGAGTCAAAAACGGGAAGCAAAAAAAAAAGAGTTGCTGAGAAGGAAAATGAGTTTAGGGTGAGCCCCCAATAGGTTATCCCAGAGTCTCTTCTGGCTGTGACGGCTTTTACAAGTTCAAATACGATGAACTATCATACTTTTAAGTTCCTGTCAAGGGATGTCCACCAGTCTTGAAATAGTCTGTTCTATAAAATCCTGATGCTTTCTATTCCAGAGATACCTGACTGATTTTGACTCGTCCTCATATCTCTGTAACCCACATGCTAGCACTCACCTTTCTGTTCCCTGATGTTTATCTGTAGTGAGACCCACTAATGATATGAATAACAAAACTAGTTAGAAGGGGGAAGAGAAACATCCACAGACCTTGAGCCAACACCATTACCTTCTTCTCCCCATTCTCTGAAGCAAGAAGCAGGCCAAGCCTGGACATGAGAAGGGATTCAAATCTCAAATCCCTGGCCCTCTAGTGGATGGGAAAAGACTGGTGCCCTTTATGGAAATGTTTTCCCAAGTCTCCCTCAGAAACAGCCTCTCTTCTGAGTTCATGTCCCTTTCAAAGGTCATAGATTGAGATTTTCACCCTGCATATCTGAGAATGTGGCATGGGTTCCCAAAAGTTTTCTTGCACATGCAATTAGTGTCACACTTTTCTTATTGCTGTGACAAACATACCTAACAAGGAACCTAAGGGTTCCTTTATTCAGTCTAGATCCCCAGCCACTCATATCTAGGGTGACTCTTCCTGTCTCTATTAACCTAATTTTAGCTAATTCCTCAAAGCTATGCCTAGAAATTTGTCTCCTGAGTAATTCCAGATCCAGTCAACTTGATAGTCAATGTTAGCTATTTCAAATCCACCCCTTGTCAACTTGACACCCAAACACATCGTTTTTAAGCCATAGCCTTCCACTCCTTGTCCGCACAGGCTCGAGGCCGTTTCATAGTGCAAAATGCATTCAGTCCAACTGTAAACGTCCCCATAGCCTTTAGCAGTTCCAACACTGTTTAAAAGTCCAAAGACCGAGTTTCTTCTGAGATTCAAGGCAATCCCTTAGCTGAAAACTCCTGTATTTATGGTTGTGAGCCTAGCCTTTAATGGCTGAACCATCTGTTCAGCCTGTAAATGCCTCTAAAATTAAGAAGAGGAAAAGAAGAATCAACTATCTATATAGTTTTAATACATGATGGTACCAAGTAGGTATTCCCATTTCAAAATGGAAAAATGGGGACATAACAAAGAGCGACCTGACCAGATAAAGACCAAAACTTGCAGGGCAGACATGAAGCTCTGTGTTCAGTATCTAGAGCTTGTGGTGTCATCTGGACAGCAAAGAGCAGGCCAGCCCTGCATCTACAGCCTTGCCGTCCATAACACACACAGACTCTAGAATCCGCTCTATGTCTGCAGCTTCCCTTAGCAGGAGTCCTGTGGTACCAGCATCTCCATCATTCTGGGTGCTCCACTGCAACATTAGCGGCTGCGTCTTCTTCCCAGTGTCATGTAATGGTCTCTCAGGTCTCCTGGCCACCACACACTGCCTGGCTTGACTGGCTTTTAGAGACTTTGGTGCAAGCCTGCATTACTCTTTTACCCATTCATCTTTCATACCTTCAAAATCAGAGTCCTGTAGAGTATGCTGCCAAGTTCTACTGCAAGAAGGATGGAGCTTTGTGCCCTTGAAAAAAAAGCTGTAGTGGCCTCTGTGTGCCTCGATGGCTGAATCTGTGAACAGGTCTTCCTAGGTGGCCATTTTGGACAAGAAACTTCTTATGTAGCATTCTCACTCAGACCCTCATCTTCCCAATGACAGTTGTACTTTCACAGGCAGGAGCCTGTGATTGGTGGGGTCTTCCCCTTGGATATTATTGTTTTTTACTAATAATCCAATGCAGAGCAAGCAGTTTCTATTTGGTGTTACTGATCTCTTTAACAATTACAGCTGTTTTCTCAGCACCCATCTTACCTATAAGTTTAAACTCTCTTCTTTCCCTTCAAGCAATCCATTTTCATATTTACTGGCTCCATTATTGCTCTTGCTCACTGTAGACCTGGATCAGAGCAGTGAACTGTAGCCTGGATACCACCCTATCTCCAGATTTTCCTTCATCAAAAAGATGAGTCTATTACTTCTTAATTCAGCCTTATTTACATTCTCAGGACAAAATACAGTCAGATTCTGTCAGAATATCACACAAAAGGCCTCTGCCCCAGTTCCTGATCATACATACCATGCTCCCCCCTAAAAGCTTATGAGTTGGGCCAGCCCTGTCAGCATGTCTCTCAGCATTCTGGTCTAACCATCTACCACCAGGATGGCCTGTTAAATTCTGTGCATAGGATACAGGGCTACTCTAAGCCAAAGTTCCAAACTTTTCCACATTCCTCCCACAAACCAGTTGCCAAGGTCCAATGACCACATGGTCAGGTGTATCACAGTCACAGCAATTGAAGGACCACTTCTGGGCACCAATATTCTATAGTAGTTACTATTATCTTTGCTGTGACCAAATGCCCAACAAGAAAAAACTTAAGAGGCAAGAGTTTATTTCAGGTTACAGGTCAAGGGAATACAATCTAGAATGGTGGGGAAGGCACGGTGGCAGGAAGATGGGGTATCTAATCACATTGTAAACTCAGTTAGGATACAAGGATATACAAAAGATGGTGCCCTTTCTCTTTTTTTCAGTGTGTGTGTGTGTGTGTGTGTGTGTGTGTGTGTGTGTGTGTGTGTTGTTGTTGTTGTTGTTTGCTGTTGTTGTTGTTGCTGCTGCTGTTGTTGTGTTGCTGCTGCTGCTGCTGTTGTTGTTGCTGCTGTTGTTGTTGTTGTTGCTGCTGGGGACCAAACCCAGGCCTCACTCATACTAAGTAAGTGCTCCATCTCTGAGCTACATCCCAGCTCTTTTTTTTTTTTTTTTCTTCAGTCTCAGACCACAGTTCATTGAATGGTGCCATCACACTTAGGGTAGGTCTTCCCAGCTCCATTAACCAAATCTAGGAACTTGCTCACAAACATGCCTGAGGTTTGTCTCCTGGGTGAGTCCAATCCTGTTTAGTTGACAATCTATATTAATCAGTACACGGTCATTAAGATTCATAGGCATTACCTAATGTGGCTGATGTCTTTGTCTTTTTATTGTGGTTTTTCTTCAGCATTTTAATTTTTCTTTTGTGTTTAATTGGCATACAATAGTTCTACACACTTATTGGGTATACATGTGCTTTGGTCCTTATAGAATTGTAATAATCAGATCTGCATATCCTTCAACTATGTATCACTTCTTCACAATGAAAACATTCAATGTCCTTTCTTTTACATATTTTTGAAATATCTGCTACAATATTGTTGATAATGGTTATTGCTCTGTGTGTTACAACACCATAAATCATTCCTCCTACCTGCCCTGGGCCTGTTGGCCATACTTTCCCTATTCCTAACAAAGTGATCTCTGGGTTCTGCTGAAGCCATTCCACTGCAAATAATAGATCCCTTCATTTATGTTCCATATTTTTTATCCATTCATATGTTTCTAGGTACTAGGTCATTCCCACTTTTTGGTTACTGTGACTTTCACTGCAATGAATGTGGGGTGCTAGTCTATGATTCTGTTTCCTTTGGATGTGTATACCCAGTCAGATTGCTGGATCATCTGATAGCTGTATTTCTAATTTTTGAGGAACTTCCACACTGCTTTCCATAATGGCTCTACTAATTTACATTGCTGAGAATAGTGTGTAGAGTTCCCCTTTCTCCACACACTTTTTTCATGTTTCTCTTGACCATAGAAATGCCCTGATAAATGTCTATGTATGACTATACCATTTTAAAATTATTATAACTATTACCTATTAGTGTAGACATGTGTGCAGGCCACAGTGTTTGGAAATATTTTGTCTCATTTTATAGGTTGTCTGCTTGGTATGCTTACTGTCTCCTTCCCTGTGCAGAGCCTTTTTAAGTTGGTGTAGTATAAAGGAGGTTGTTTACACATATACTTGTGAGTGCACACACATGTATACACATGCACACACGGGGAGAGAGACAGAGAGAGAGAGAGGCCCTCCATCACCAGTAACTGTTTTGTTAAATATAACCAGTTACAATTTTGGTTTAATACTGAAATGAATTTTGCTTCAAAGGTCATAAGTTGTGGGAAAGCTATGGTAAAAAGTGTGTTTATTCCTTATAAAAGTCACAAAGTTATCAGCTCTACTGATCTTCTGTGAAATGCAATGTATGCACTGGGCAACCTTTTATTGTAGTACCATAATTTACTGTGAAACTGATAACTCAGCTATTGTAAAATATTCTCCAAAGTCTAATGTTATTTTTCCTACTTCTTTATTTTTTTACTCCTGGAGCAGGAGCCACAGTTGTGAGCTTCCTGATGTGGATGCTGGGGATTGAACTCAGGTCTTCTGGAAGAGCAGCAAGCACTCTCTGCCAAGCCATCTCTCTAGCCCCTCGTGTTATTGTTCCTTTCAGTTAGTAATGCAAAATAGTCAAGTTCCTATGCATAAATGCATTTTTACTTGCTCCT
This sequence comes from Cricetulus griseus, assembly GCF_003668045.3. Lineage (NCBI taxonomy): Eukaryota > Metazoa > Chordata > Mammalia > Rodentia > Cricetidae > Cricetulus > Cricetulus griseus. The sequence goes on along the minus strand of NC_048597.1, from coordinate 64,999,867 downwards.
TTTGAGGGAGCACTGCAAAAGTGTCATTACTTAACAACTTCACACTTGATTTTAGCCAAAAGGGGAGCAGTGTTACTATTTACCAATTTTCAATAATCTCATTTAATAGTTTGACTGTAGATATTTTCCCCTTTGTCACTTCAGGGATTAGTAAATGACCCTTTTTACATATTTTAAATATAAAATATATAATATATGAAGTCTGGCTGCCAGCATAAACTGTGCTCTGGTTCCAGGATATAGGAACCCACACAGACTAGCCCATGTAAAGAGAAGGTGCTGGGCATGGCTACCCTATTATAAACAGTTGTAAGAGATATTGAGTCCCATGGACATGTAAGTCCAGGAACCTCCAGATGATAGCAAGCTCTGTAGAACGCAGTATTGGAAGATCGTCTTCTTCTGAGTACCTTGCTCTGGGGCTCTGCCATCAATGTGGCCTGACTAGTGTCCAAGGGTCAGCTCTTTCTGGTTTCCTTCCCCACTTTTCCTCATGTCTTCCTGAGCATACCTCTGGAAAAACATGAGACAATTTCTTATTAATTACTGCTGTGAGTGATACAAAGAAATGAAAAACGAGATGCCTAAGTTCTAACCATTGACTGAGCTTGACATTCTACAAACAGCTGGGTGTGGGAACTCAGGCAAGCTGGACACTTAGTTATGTGACCTTGGAACTGCCATTTTGTCACAACTAAATCCTAAGGTTGGGGTAAGGAGGATCCTGGTCCCCATACCTGCCCAGACACTGGATGGCATGGCAGCAGACCTAAATTCCTCAGACACTTCATGGGTCAGAAGAGACACTTGAACTAAAGGGTTCTCTCTACTGTGTCTTCCAGCCCCTGAACAGCTCTGCTTGTGTCTACTCAGCCACATCTGTAAGTCTACTACTGATTTAGATATACACAAGCCCCCAATGCCTTCGAAAGTTATTGTTTTAAAAGATTTGTCGTCAGCTGGTGGCAGTATCTTAGAAGGTTCTGGAAACTTTAGCAGTTGAGCCTACCTGGAGGAAATAGGTCACTTTGGCGCACGCCTTTGGGAAAGTGTCTTGTCCTTCTCTTCTCTTGGCTTCCTGACTGCCATGATATCCTGTCTCACCACAGGCCCAGAGTTAGCAGAACCAAGGATGATGGACAGAAACAGCTGAAGCTGTGAGTTTAAAAACATCAACCCTTCAGTGCTGCACTGAGCATTCTGCCACAGCTGAAAGAAATCTGTGTTGCTCAGTTGTCAATCTTGCCTAGGATCATCTGGGAAGCACGAACCTCAGCTGAGGAAATTCTGACCTGTAAACAAGTCTCTGGGGCATTTTCCTCATTTATGATAGATGTAGGAGGGTCCTGGGAAGATGGGCCGGGTTGCATCAGAAAGTCATAGGGAACAAGCCAGTATGCAGTGTTCCTCCATGGTCTGCTTCAATTCTTGCCTCTAGGTTCCTGCCTTGAGTTCCAACCCTGACTTCCTTCAATGGTGAACTGTGATCAGGATGTATAAGCCCAATAAAACCTTTCCTCCCCCAAATTGCTTTTGGTCAGTGTTTTACTACAAATTGCTTTTGGTCAGGGTTTTACTACAGCAACAGAAAGTAAACTAGAACAAAAGCAAATACAACACACGCCTCAGCTTGAAGTCCTAACAAACCTTTGCCTCCATGATGTGGAGAATATCAAGCATAGCCTGGTTTTTGAGACACCGTTTTTGGTTTTTAAATCTGAAAATGCATTCACCCATGCTTTTGCAATAAAATTTTCTCTTCCCTCTGCTCTGGGCTGTCCCCTTAATTACTTTGCTCAGAGATGTTTTCTTTTTACTTATTATTAATCATCAGCTGGCTGTAGTAGTTCCGTCTTTGATCTCCCTTTTGTCGGAACACCACCCTCCCTGTCTGCTCCACAGTCTCCCTCATAAATAGTAATAATACAAAAACAGACTCTCAGGAGCAGAAGGAGCCTAGGGCCAGTCTCCCTCAGGCCTGTGAACTGTCATTCCTGAGGCTGTCTATTCTGTAAGTTCTTCTGCCAGGTTTCTATGGGAGCAGAGGGATCATTTTCTCCCTTTTCAAAGAACAGGGTGAGTTGAGGCCCCGAGCTGGCAAGTCCTTTAAAGTCATTTTCAAAGGAAACCTGAGCCGCAAGGCCGTGTGGTTGGCAGAGGGTGGTGTGACTTTCTGAAGCTCTCTCTGGGGCTTTGGGTGGTCAGCTCCTCCAGCTTCCCAACACGTGCTCAGTGCCTGCTGCAAAGTCACTGCCAAGAGCTGGTCAGTGGGCACATGTCCCCTCTCCACTGCCACCCAGGAACAGGAAGGGGATGCCGGCTTTCTCTTCTGGGCCCATGACCAGAACCACATTTGTCTTCCCAGTTCTCAGATCCTGTCAATCAAACTCCGTCCTTGGGGTTTTCTGAGGTAAAATAAAAGTGGATGCCAGCACAGGCCAGTATGAACCTACGTCTGAATCATGGATTCAGAAATGGTCTTGTTAACCCAGTCTCCTCTTGGATAAGCTGGGACAGAGACCTATGGCAAAAAAAAAAAAAAAAAAAAAAAAAAAAAGGTGACCCAATGCACACAGGAGGGGTGGCAGAGCTCCAGCATGGGGGCAGAGGCTTGCTTGGCCTCTGGCCAATCATAAAGCTTCTAAGTCTGTACTTGTCTGTCCATCACCCAGGAGACACCAAATGCTGAGAAATGTATGGCTGCAGCCAGATGCCTTTGGCCTGCCCTGGGGTGGCCAAGTGAAGAGAACTTGTTTATGAAGCCAGAGCCAAGATAGGACCTCTCACTTGAGAAGAGAATCGTCAGCTGAGGCTCGGAGGTAGAAGGGACTACGAAACGTTTGTGTCTAAAGAGAAAGGGCTGGAATGCAGAACGCAGCCCAAAGCTGGGCAAGAGTCTGCTCAAATCCTCCACTTGACCTTCAGGCCCAGTGGCTGGGGTGTGCAGCTGATCCTGTGCTCGGGACAGGAATAGACAGAAATAGGACACACCCCAGTCTAGCCTCAAGTAACGCCCCTCTTCAACATCTCACTGGCCAGCAGCCCCTCCCCTCCTAGAGCATTTCCCACTGGAACATCAACACAGGAGGCTGGACCTACGCCGATGATCTCCATGCAAAGATAGATCCACAGAGAAATCTCTCTTGACTTTTCAACGTTTTATTCTTATGTTTGTACAGCTATATTTTACAACGCAATAATGCAGTTTAGACACAGCCAAACCCTGTCTCCGGAGTAATTATAACAACAAGCATGACGCACAATGTGGGAGGAGTCAAACGTTCCCAAAGAGAGTTTAGTTAGTGACAACTTCAAGTCCCTGTGTCTGTCTACACTTCAAAAGGGGATGGCGCAAGTTCGTCCATCGTTGAAAACTTCCGTGAAAAAAGGCACCGTGAGGACACGTTACAGGTATATACAAACTGAAAACTGGAACAAAAGTATACATTTCTCCTTCTGCAACTTTTTTTGTCCTTTTTTTTGTTTTGTTTTTAATACACACTTTGTAAATTGTAAACCTTCACTTGCAAAAAAATACAAATACACTGAGGCATTTTAGACAAAATATTTTCTTACTTATACAGACGCAATACTTAAAATAGTCTCTTAAGTGCTCTTTCTCAATAGATTCTCAGATCCGTGTCTGCCTGCAGATACAAAATCGAGCCTTTAACGCAGTTTTATATTTTCAATATATCTTTTTAGGTTTATATATTTATATTATATTATATATATATTTATATATTTACAACTCTGCCATATATTCCTTCACCTTTGGTTAAAAAATTAAAGCCCTCTCTTGGACAACATCCTGAAGTCTTGTCTTTTAAAACAATACACATTTACATACAAAAGAGATTTCTGTTCCCACAGAAGGTTTACATTCCTCGTGTTGCAATCTGTCACATCAGAACTTTCGCATTCTCCCCTACTTTGATATAGAAAATGATTTTGCTTTTCGCTGACATGGTTTGCCTTACACATAGGAGAAGAAGCAATAGTATTTTCTTAATGTCTTATGGCAGTGTGGGAAGGGGAGCTGTCTTGGCTCCCGGTCCCGCAAACCCCGCGCCCCACCCCCACCCCAACTATGATTTGCACTAGTGGATGAGAGAGGCACTACATCATGGGATGACCTTTGTAAAGTATTACAGCATCCTTCGGGGAGGGTCTGAGAAAGGGCTAGGGAGAAAAGAGTCAACACTCCATGCTTCAGCAGGCTTTGGGAAGCTCCGGAGGCAGGTCAGCAGCCGACACGCGGTATTGTACCTTGGTGTTGGTGATGGCGCCGTGCTTCTGGCGCAAGTGAAGTCGCAGTTGGCTTTTGTGACGAAAATGTAGGTTACACTTCTCACACTGGAGAGACACCAGAAGCAAAGTGTTAGCCATCATCGACTCGAGAAACGTGTCATTTCTCAAAGACTCAGAACAGAGACGTCTCTGTGAGGGCGGGGTGGAGGCAGCTCCTCCCTTTCACAGGGCAGGTTTAGGACCCATTTGAATCCTGGCTTCCAAAGGAGGTTAAGTATACTTTGCACAATTATCCCTGCCTTCCCTCCCAATGTGTCACTTATGTTCCTGGGCTTGAGATGCCCTTCCCTGACTTAACTGCATGATTACAAGTTTTAGCCAAAAGATAAATTCCGATGCAAACTGATGTAAATCTCATATTTACAGCCTTGCCCCCACAATCATTCTAGTGTATTAATGTCCTCATCAGGTGGCTAGTACTTTGAAGTGACTACTTCTCATCCAAACTTTGTAGTCTTCTACGATCTAGCAGAATGCACCCTCAGAAAACTGTGACATCAGTCTGAATGCAACAGTACTGTTGGGTTAGATGGCCTAAATTCATGGAGATTCTTGAGTCTGGGATTTTTTTTTTTTCAAATGATAGAGGTCCACTGCAACTATGCCACCTATTGCTGTGATCCTGACCATAAAGTCTATTAAGATCTTGGCTTTCCCATCTTTAAGGGATTTGGGCCAATCAATGCCAAATGTCACTTTCAGTTCTTATTGTCTCCGTAACTAAGATTCTAGCAGATCATGCCATAGCTATGAGCTTGAACAACTCAAAGCACTGAATGAATTAGTTACCTAAATATAGCCAGTTCATGAAGTAGGCACTATTTTTTTTTTGGATCAATGTACAGATGAGGAAACTAAGGCACTAAGGATAAAAATAACTAATTTGCCAAGAGACAAATGGCAAGTACAAAGATATTTGAAGCCTTAGAGGCAAGTGGACAAAAATGGCCACACTTTGCCAGTTCCCATTTGGGTGTGAGCCAATCATTCATTGATTAGCCCAGCAGCACCTGAAGCGAGCCATTGATTCCTCAAAGCAGGCCCATACACCATGTAAACAAATCAGTGAGGTTGCAGTCCATTTATTTGTTATTGGTGTCCTATATGAAAGTTAAATTTCACACAGCTCACTACGTCACAGTTTTAGCTTCCACAACTTCAAAACTTAACCAGCAGGCTGTAGTCGGCTGAGACTTTGCTCTGGAACACAACCATCCCAACAGCCTGTTCTTAATGTGGCATTAAGCATGTAGGCATCTGCTCTTTCTTTTGAATTTCATTTCTTTTTATTTACGTGTGTGTGTGTGTGTGTGTGTGTGTGTGTGTGTGTGTGTGTGTGTATCTATATCTGCACCAAATTCATGCAGTTACACAGGGAGGCCAGAAGAGGGCGATGAATCCCCAGAACTGGAATTGTAGGTGGTTATGAACCACCTATAATTGTGGAGTGCTGGGAACTGAACCCACATCTTCTACAACAGCAGCAATAACTCGTAACTGCTAAAGTATCCTCTGGTGCCAACCTGCTATTTCTTGAAACAATGTTTTCTAGGTTTATATTTGGTTCTGGTTTTGGTGTTTTTCTTTGCCATGTTTCTCTGGTTGCTTTCCTACTTCCAAGCTCTGCTTTGACATCTTAAATACTCTTAACATACGTGTCTAGTACAGAGAGGTATGATGGAGATACTCAGTAGGTACTTATGGAATGAATGAATGGCCCAATTCTATGTCTCCTTTCCTAAGGCCCAGGTCACCCAGACCATCTCAAAGATGAACACACTGAGACCCAGGAGTGACTTTGACAATCAGGCTCAGATCCAGATCTCATACACATTACTAGTCTACTGTATGCTGGCATCGGAGCAAATAGCTCTGCTGCTCACTTGCTCCACCTCCCTCCCTCCCAGACCAGGCAGCAGCCACAGGATTTACATACATGGTAAGGTTTCTCTCCTGTGTGAATGCGCAGGTGGCTCTTTAGAGTCTGAAGGTGCCTGAAGCGGGTGCCACAGATTTCACAGGGATACGGCTTCTCTCCAGTATGGATGAGCACATGGGCGCGAAGGTGGGCCACCTAGAGGAGGAGCACAGTGTGAGAGATGCTGCCAGGGTACACTGCCAGCCTATGGCCAGGCCTTCACCCCCACAGCGTCCCTTCTCCATGCTGCCCTGCTCACCTGCACAAATCTGGCCCCACAGGTTTCACATTTGTAGGGCTTTTCTCCAGAGTGAATTCGAGTGTGGGTCTTCAGGTTGGCCGGCCTATTGAACTGCGCTCCACAGATGTTACAGCGATAGGGTTTCTCACCTATTGCCAAGACAGATGGAAGAAAGGAATCATTTTAATGGAGATCTACACTGACCTTAATTTCAAGGCAACTACTCTTGTCCAAGGCCACTTATGCCTTCCCTTCTCTACGGGGAGATCAGAAAGAGAATCCAGGGCAGTGGTTCTAAACCTTCCTAATGCTGTGACCCTTTAATACAGTTCTTCATGTTGTAGTGACTGTAATTTTGCTACTATTAGGAATCGTAATGTAGATTTCTGTGTTTTCCAATAGTCTTAGGTGGCCCCTGTGACAGGGTTGCTCTTGACCCAAAGGGCTCAAGGCTTGCCAGTTGAGAACCACTGATCTAGGGCCTATCATCCTTGCTCACACACACACCTGCACACCCAGCAGGGGAAAAGACTAAGAAATAGGCAGTGGCACAGTGGAAACAATTCTATTCATAGGACACAATGGGGGAGGTTTCAAGAAGCCCAACCTGCAGAACCAGTGCTGTCATTCGGGTAGACTGCCTGTAGGCCTTGAGCAACACACTGTCCTTCTCTGGGCCTCGGTTTCCCTCTCTGAATGGGAAGGGCTGATGTAGATGACCTGGGAAGACTTCAGGCTCTTCCCTTGGACGGACTGATGCAATAATCCGCTCACTCACCAGGGAGATACAATCAGGCTGCTCTAGTTTCTCCCTCAGAACATACTTTTCCGCTTGTTGCAACTACAGCTGTATTCCATTTGCAAGCAAGGCGGGGTGTGGGGCTGAGCAGAAGCTGGGCAGAGGAAACCAATCTACGGCTGAGCCTTCCACCATGGAAAGTTTCGGGGATAATGGGGCCACTGAAAGGTCTGAGAACTAGTTAATGCCCACAACAACGAGGTTGTGAAAAGTGTCCTGGGAAAAAGAATGTAAGTTGGTTGGTAAGTCCTTGAGGGGCTTTTATTTTTAGCTGGCTTTACCCAAACCCAATCCACTTTGCCTTTATCAGCATTAGTCTCCTCTCAACCGGGGGAATTAATATTTCTGACCCCAGCAAAGGCAGAGAGGCAGGACAAAATCTCAGAGGAAATACAAAGAATAAGCAGAGTGGCAGAGATAAGACAGAGTTAAGTCCCTGGTTCAGTGGTTCCCAACCTTCCTAATGCTGTGACCCTTTCATACAATTCCTTATGTTATGGTGACCCCCAACCCTAAAATTATTTTTGTTTCTGCTTCTTTACTATAATTTTGCTACCACTATGAATCATAATGTGAACATCTGGTATGCGACCCTGTAAAAGGACCATTCAACTCCCAGGGGGTCACAACCCACAGCTTGAGAACCGCCACCATAGGTGAAGCCAGGGTGGGGGCCTGCCTCCTGCTTTATTCCAATGAAGTCCCCAGTTTTGTCCTAAGATCACTGTCTGTAGCCCCTAACTGGAACACTCGCTGTGGGACAAGGCCATACCCGTGTGGACGGTCTTGTGGCTGGCAAGGTTGCCTTTGTAGCGGAAGGAGGCCTGGCAGCGGTCACACTTGTACGGTTTATCGCTGTGCGTCTGCAGTGTGTGCCTCTTGAGCGAGGCCTCTTCAGAGAAGCGACAGTCACATTCATTGCAGAAGAAGGCCCCATTCTCTGCAGAGCGTGAAGGGGATACCATGTCAGCATTAGGAGGCAGGGAAAAGCTCAGAGGCATCCCTCAGCTGGAACAAAGCCAGTGCTCCACCGGACCCCAGGCTCCCTAACCAACACTCTGGGAACCCATATGACCAGTGGGGAAGACAGAGAAAGGAGACAGATTGAATCTCAAAGTTCAGACACTCACTCTAGGGCTCTCATGTGGCCTCACCAATTTGAGGACACCTTAGCTATTTTTTTTCCCCTCCTGGAGCTCTGAGAAGGCATTCTTATCAGTCCAAGGTTCAACTTCTATTCATTCATACACAGCAGCCCCGGGGCAAGACCCGTTAGCTCTCTAAGCCTCTCTGAGTCTCTTATCTCCAAAGTCAGGCTAATAAGCCCTGCCCTGCCTACTCACAGGAGCACATTATATAATGAAAAAGAAAGAATGACAAATTATGGGGACATGAGACAATAATGGATCCAATCCAATTATTCTTTACGTCCCTACAGGAGGGATTAATGATGAAGAGTCTATGGTCATCTTTGCACCGAAGATAGGACACTAAAGAGGGTGGAAACAGAAACAGAAGCCCAGAGGCAGGAACTAGAGTGCAGGACAGTCATCTGAGGTCAGGCAGGCATAGTCACTATTCTCTCTCTGATTTGTGACCCTGTGCCAAACTGCTCGCAGTCAGCAACTTCTTTATTTTGTCACAACTATTTGAGAATGGTATGTCACCACAATTTAACCCTGATTATATATTTCCTTGGTCACAAAAGATAGTTGTTAGAGCTAGGGAAAGAGTGAGATTTTTTTACCAGGTTAAAAACTGAGGGAGCCAATACTGACTACATGGAAATGTTAATGTAACAGTTAAGTTCAACTAACTTAATTCAGCAAACACTTTCTAAGTACCTCCTCCAAGCTAGGAACCAACAAAGGCCTGTAGAAGACACATGAATGACTAAGGCCAGATGTTTCTCCACAGCCTTCTAAGAAACACTACCATACACCTAGGTCGGTACAGAAGTTTTGGCACAGACAGGCTGAGAAAGCTCTGGGGGTTCCAGCAGCCCTGAAGGCCACCTATGCTGGTGTGAAGCTTAAGACTGCTCGGCCACTGCAGTCACCAAAGCTCAACACCTACACCTGATAGCTTGCCTGGATTAGCCGGTCCTGGGAGATGGGGAGGGAGGGAGAGTAACTAGTGTCAGAGATGGTGAGTACCAATGGACTTCTAATCCAGGCCGTGTTCCAGAGACAGCAGCACAAATAAAATGGAAACACAAATCCCCCACAACAGAGGGGCCTCCCTTCCCCTAGGCATCAAGAGGAAGGAAGAGAAAGGGACTCACCACAGCTAGAATCCGAGTACTCTGACTGAGTCTCTCCCATTTCCTCTGGGAACGTGGGGCCAGCAGTGTGGAGGCACATCTCTGTATGCTGTGGGGACTGAGAGTCACAGGATGTGCACTTTGGGGGGTGCATATAAAGCGGCGAGTGGCTCTCACTGCTGCTTCTAGGAGAGCCTGTCAGGGACCTGAGGACAGGAACAAAGGGGGGGGGACATCAGCACCCAGCCTTGAAGAGTGGTCCACATGGTCTCCATGCTAACCACTCTCTGTATGCTCAGGCAAGCACACAGCCCCCTGAGCCTTCTGCAGTTCTCAGGCTCCTAGCCTCCCCACACCCTCTCTTCTACTGCCTGGAGTCAGCCAGTGCCCAACTTCCACTTCTGGGCCCAGTTGCCTCTCCTCAGGCCAGCAGTCCACAGCCTCTCGGTCTAAAAGAGGGGTTCCCTGACCCATCAAGACCACAGGAAGTGCCTTGGGGATTTGTGGAAAGCTTTTCTCCCACAGAAGGCAATGCTCTCTCTTGCTATGGAAAACAAAACAAAATGAAACAAAAATACAACTTCCCGTGTAATATGCTTCCTGATTCAGGCTAACACTCTGGTACTTATCCCCCTCAGCACTTCAGACAGAAAACAAAACAGTCTTGCACTCTGCATCCATCAGAGGCTCTGAACCTCAGAACTGTGCTCAGGTAACCCCTGACCTTAGACCCAGGACCTCTGAAATCACCTGTTAACGATGTTATTGAGCCGGCTGGCTTGAGGGATGGTAGAGTCCTCCCCACTGGCACTGAGCTTAGTTGGGATCTGGAGACCAAGGTTATCAGGCTCCAGAGGTGGCTGCCCGGCAGGCTGGACAGGGTAGGCGCGAGGGGAGAGGCGGCCCAGCTCTGTCTGCTCCGAGCCCTCTGGTTTGGCATTCTGGTTGAGGCTGTTGAGCACAATGAACTTATACTTCTTCCAGTTGCAGGCTTTCGGGTCAGTGGGGCTCTTGGCTGGAGGGGAGCCAGAGGCCTGAAGGATGCAGGCGTTCTTGCTACTGCAGGATTCTGTGGGTGAGTTGGGCTGGCAGTCGGATTTCTGGGGACTCTGGGGACTAACCAGACCCTTCCGGTTCAAGGGTGCATTGGGGGGCTCGAAATGCAGGGCGATTTCATCCTCTGAAGACGGTCTCTCCTCTTTGCTAGCCTTGTCACAGGGGAAGTATGGGGCATTCCGGGCAGAAGGGGCAGCAGGCTTGGGGCCCTCAGTCACACTGAAGTGCATGTCACTCCGTGTGTCCTCTGGAACCGCCTCTTTGGGCAAGTAGATGTTGCTGTGGCACAAGCTGAGGGACACCTCCATGGCTGGCCTGCTGTACTCACTGGGGACTGGCCTGGCACTGTCGCAGGAGAGGGTCCGTTCCTTGGGAAAGGGGTTAGCCACAGGCATGCGGGCATGGGCATCTCGTGGCTCCTCATCAGCGAAAAGGAAGCTACTGAGCGGGAGATGGCTGTACATAGGATATGAGGCTGGTGGTGTCGACAGGCCACTGTACAGGCTAGGGGCAAAGGCTCTGCTCTCACAACCCGGAGTATTTCTCAGTGGCAGGTTGTTCTCCACAACCTCACGACCTCTATAGCCCATGATGTCATGGGGCATCAGCATCCGGCTGTTCAGGAACTCTTCTCTGGGTGGTTTAAGTGCAGGGACCATTTCTGCTTCACTGTGGGGGTTTTAAAAAAGATCCAAAATTAGACCTGTTAAAGAGGTGACCTTCCAGTGACACTGTTATATAACCACATCTATGCTGGAGTCAGCTAGACACGGGAGATGTGACTCTGGGGTAGAAAAGCACAATTATAGGGCATTTATACTCAGAAGTCTAGCAATCTGGACTATAGTTGGGAAAACCAAGGAAGATGAGCTACTCATATACTCTGCGTCTGACTGGGCATGACCTTGTAAACTAGAGGCACATATGATTTAGAATTTTATAAGTGACATAAAGCTTTTAAGTCCTTATCTTATTTCAAGCAATAAGTTGCTTGAGCAAAATCATGCAAGGAAAATCAGGCATTTTATACACGTGGAAACAAGGAGGGAAGAATATATGCAATGATGGTACTATATATTCTGAGTATATCAACTAAAAGACCATATGTTCAACAGATTCACTGGGAAGTTCATGGAGGCAGTGACCAGTGCAAAAGCCCTGGTTCCAGAGCAGCCTAGCCTGCTTTGCAAACCCAGCTCTGACCTGGAGCAAGTTGCTTAGCCATTTGGAGCACAAGTCCTAGCCTGTAATAAAGTACTCCCAAATGATGGCAGTGATGAACCCGCTGCCATTATCACCCACTGGAGACAAAAACATTGGCTGCAAATACTTAAAGGGACTTATGTGGGTGAAAAAAGTGGGACAGCTCAACATGATCTCCACTAACAGAGCTAGAATGAGAGGGCTACCAGAGCCAGATTTTAAGAGGCCATAAAGAGGGACTTTCCAGCTACCCAAGGTAGATGGTATGGCTCTGAGAGCTTGAGTCCTTAAGGAGTCCTTGGAAGTGGTCAAATACAGATTGGAAATCCCTTCTGTTAAGATAGAAGGCAGCTTCCCTAAAGCTGCCGAGTCAAGTGATTCTGAAGCACTTTAGCTTTAAGTAGCTGCTCCATTTAGCAAGGCTCTCCACTTCCTTGGCTCTCAGGATCCTCACCCTTTGGTGATGTTCATGCCTCCTGGGTGAAAGGGTAAGACCAAGTGAACTCAAGGAGATTTGTTGATGATATAGATGAAGAGCAACGCAGCCGTGTAAACTCAAGCAGGCGATGCTCTGGTAGGGAACTAAGTAAGGTACATGTAGAAATAGTTACCATAGAAATCTAAAGGAGAACTAGCCTATGCATACAAATGTTAAGAGAAGGTCAAAAGGAAAAGCAAAACGCTGACTGCCAAACACAGATGAGCTGAGGAAGTCATAAAAACCTCCTTGGGAATGGCGGGGTGAGTGGAAGGAAAGAGACTAAAAGAAAATGGGGCAGAGGTGGGGGGGGGCAGAAGTACCCATGACATATACATCTGGGCTGCTGCAAGGAATGACATCTGCCTTAAGTACGTGAATCAAAGGAGGACGCGCGCAACCACTGTAGAATGGAGGGTGTGATGTGTCCCAGAGGCTGTGAAAACATGCACGATTTCTGATCTGGAACTGCCTTCTCTGTATCCACACCTTCTACCAGGAGGCAGCTCACCTGGCCTTGATGAACTTCCTGCAAGTGTCCACTACATGCTCCATCTGCAGGTACATGGCGGTAGCCATCACAGCCATGATGTTGCCTTCCCGTAGGTTGAGCCTAGATGTGTACATGAAGTCTAAGAGGATGCAAAACCCCTCAGGGTTGATCTCAGGATCCAGATTGATTACATTAAGGTTGCATTTCAACTGGTCAGTGAAGATGCTATAGAACAGGCCACTGTAAAACAAACAGAAGGGGCCACTGCAGTGGTCACAAAGCATCTGAGGGTCTTTCCTTCCCAGAGCACAGGTCCCTAAGCTCCATGGCACTTACTGATCACTTCTACTTGTGGAAAGCCTAGCAGATGCTAGGAATGTTTTGAGCATTTTCCATACTCACACTAACCTGTGTTCTCCCTAATCCTATGAGATACGTACCACCATGTTCCACTTTTACAAACAGGGAAAGGGAGATAACAGAGCATGGGAAGTAGTCTCAGAATCATAGCACTGCTTTCCCTTTGTCTAACTTAGCCCTCACCAGCAGTCACTATTCTTACTTTATGTTGCATATAAGTATTTTCCTTGTTTTACCACGGTGCCCTCATTTTAAATGTCTACTGCATAATGAGCGAGTTAGGGATGGGTAACACATAATGATATAACCATATTCCACCACCTTTCTCAAAGCCCAAAGATTATGAGAATGTCAATTATTCTAGAAGATTCCAGTCAAATCCCAAGCCATGTCTTCAGGTCATGATGTTGTCTATAGTTAAAACGAGGATTCTAGACTTGATTGTCATCTCAACTCTACTCTTTCTGGGTGGGTTACCAGAAATGAGTCAGACCTCCCTTCCCAAAAAGCAACTCTTCAACCTTGCATAATACCTTTAACTTAGCTGTACCTTGGTTTCCAAATCTGCCAAGTAAGAAGAGCACCGTGTGTGCTTAATAGGGTTGTGGCAACAATAAAAAATGTTAGCGATGTATACTGATGCTCAGCACACAGTAAATACTAAACACTAGCTATTATATATATATATATATATATATATATATATATATATAAATTTCTGTTCTTTGTATTTTAATTTTTACTTATTTAGTGTGTGTGTGTGTGTGTGCGCGCGTGCGCGCATGCGCGCGCACGCACGCATGCACTATGACAGGAGAGTGGAGGACAATGTGAAAGAGTCACTCCTCTCTCCTTCCACCATTTTGGTCCTGAAGTTGAATTCAGGTCATCAGGCTTGGCAGCAGGTGCAATTATCCACTGAGCCATCTCACCAGCTAGCCCTTCACATTATTTTTTAAGTGCTATTATTAGACATTGGTTATGTTCTCTAATTTCAATACAGAGCCATGCATCACTACATAAACCTGTGCCTTGCTTTCATTATCTTTAAAATGGAGACAGAATGCCATCCACAATACACAGCTGGTAAGAAGAGCTTAGAAATGACTTAATATGATATTGCCCGGGAAACTTGAAATTTGGGAAAATATGAAGAATTATCTGGCTTACTCACTCTATGCTTAAACCATGGACACATAGTTACAGTATAAATGAAGTACAGTAATTTTGGCATGGTGGTTCATACCTATAATCCCGGAACTTGGGGTGAGAGAATCAGAATCTCAAGGCCAGCCTTAGCTAGGTAATGTTTTCAAGGCTAGCTTTACATTAAACCCTGTTTCAAAAAATAAATTTTTAAATAAAGAACAGTTACAGCATAAAAGGGCAAAAGCTGTCAAGCTTGGTTGAACTACTTAGAAAGCCCCTTTTGCTTTTCATCCTCACACTGGTTAACTGACTTTCTTTTAGTTAACCAGCATGTGTCTCCCTACTGGCCTCAGACACATTGTGTCTTTCAGAGTACATTTCCTCAACCACTATGCCTTCAAAAGAGAAACTATTTTCTAATGGTATTCCTTCAATTGTTTCCCTGGAGTCCAGAGCACCAGGCCATGTGCTGAGATCTGTAAACTAAGGGGATGCTGTCTCAGACACAGGGAACAGCCTACATATTCTTCTCACCGGCTGCCAATCCTAGCTCCCCATTTATGCAGTCACCCCTCACTCCAGGACCACTCACCTGCAGGCCATGAGAACTGTTTTATGGGCTCTGAACTGCTCACGACTAACCACAATGACAACGTCAGTCAAGATGTCCCGACTCCGGAGGCGATTAAGGTTAAGAAGAACATCACTGGCATGGCGGGTGAACTGGATACAGCTGTCAGCCGGTGAGGCCATTTTGTCTTCGCTGAAACAGAAGTTAAACTCCTATTAGTCCTCGAGAACCACCCTGCTTACCAGGAGTACCAAACAGATGGCTTAGCATGCTAAGGTACAGAATGCAACTCAGGTGTCTAGTGGACAATTCATAGCCCATCTCTGGACATTACTATTCATAGCTATCAAATGGGGAGAATAAAGGCTAGGGTAGAAAGCTCTTTAGGGGAAAGGGGAAGGGAAGGACTATTTGTTAAGTGTTTTTTCCCACATACTAAAGACTCTGCCAAGCATTGAGAGGCAGCAAGTATGTTGCAACGGAGAAAACCACTCTTGGAGAGTTACCCAGTTCGCCTTGCCTTTCACCAGCTCTGTGACTTGGAGCGTGCCGTTACTGTTTCTGGGCTTTGGTTCTCCAAAATAGGAACAACAATACCTATGTGGTATTTAAAATTAGAAATATGTACCTAGACCATAATAGGTTTTTTTTTTTTTAAAAAAGGGGGTGGATGCAGCTATATCATTTCATTATCCATCCCATGCTGTGAAATTGTGAGTTGTTTTGTTCAATAGTTTGAATACTTAGCACTAGCACACCACTGGCAGAACAGGTAACCGGGGCTAGCCTGAACTAAGAATGAATAAGGAGATGAATGAATAGTGCCATGGGACTGTATTAAGTCTGTTGGTACAGGGGCAGAAGGGTAAGGACAGAGATCGGTATGTAGAGAATTCACTGTCCTTCGTTCATTGAGTGAAAGGTGGCAAGCTTAAAAAAAAAAACACGCAGGGGTAAAATTCAAAAGAAATAAATACATCTACAAATATTATAGCATATAATTCGATTTACTTACCCAATGCCTTGCTTCACAGTCCAAAATTTTGCTTTAAAACTGTAGAGAAGAGAGCAAATGGAGATTGACTAAATGAGTGGAAGATTGTCCACTCCGGTCTTATTTTAGGACACACATAGTTAAGCTTTGCTTTGATAGCTGCAGCCTGCCAGCTGGTGCGGTTTTCCCACAAGCTAGCAAACATATTCCATCTCTGTGCTTATAGAAACAACAGGCACTCAAAGCCATTTGGGAACAATGTCTTATCCTTAGTGCTGGGAATACCACTGCATACATTAATTACATATACCTCTATACATTTATTTCCTTTCACAGGATAAAAAAAAATATACATCAAAAGACCATTTGAGTTTATGGGAAACAAAAAAATAAGTAGTTCTTTCAATATTAATGATAATGATTCTTCAGGGACCTAAAAACATTGGATGCTATTCAAACCCATGCTAAAAATATTATCTTTCAAGTCTTAGAATGATTCCACAAGGCTGATAGGGCCAATATCTTTATCCTTATTTCACTGGTGATGAAACTGAGACCCAGGGTTCAAATGACTTGTTGAGCACAAACAGCCAGGCAGTGTCTCCTGATTCTCTGGAACACTTAAGAACGAATACCGAGACTACAGAATAAAACCTGAGACATTGTGTTTGTGCATTCCTTCAGTATCTTTGCCCTCTTTTTCAAAGTTTCCTCTCCCTCTGCTTCCAGGTCTAAAACTAGACAGAGGACTGACCATAGCTTCCAAGTTCGGGCTTCTCCTGGCTTCTGAAAGATTTAACTGTGGGGTTTAGCTGAGAACTAGCCAGGGAGCCTTAAAGAGATCTGATGAAGCATGTACTCTTTCCAAATTGGTTTCTCTAACACAAAAATCATGAAGAGCATAGGTGCAAGCCTCTCCTTTCTGATGGAACCTGGGCAAGCAGAGCAATCATCTATTGGAAGTCTGTTCTCCCATTCAAACAGCACGGCCCTCCAGGGTGGCTTTCCGGGTGAAGGAGCCTAAGGCCAGCGAGGTCATGTTGGGCCACGTAGATAGTTGATGGCCTGGCCTTAGGTCTTCTGGCTCAGATTCCTGTCCTCTTTCCAAGTCAGCCTACGTGCTGGAGAACACACAGGACAGCAGCACCCTGAGGTGGGTGAATCTCAGTTTTACACTCCTTCCCCACACAGGCTTTGCCCCATTCCACAGGGCTGAGTCTGACCAAAGGAGCGCTCTAAATAGAGGTTTCCTGGGGTCTGGAACCACTTATAGTTCTCTGTGGTACCAATGCTAGCCGGCAGTCTCATCAGCTTCAAGGTTAATACGTGCATGTGAGTGAGTGGGTAGGCAATGGGGGAAGAGAGAAGACAAAAAGAACAAAAACAAAAGCAAAAACAAAACAAAACAAAACAAAACAAAACCGATTTCTTCCTGAATCCATCCTAACTGCCAGTGAGTACACAGATTCCACTTGATCCTCACCCAAGTTCAACGAACTGTCTCTTTTGGAAATAGATGCTGCAGACACGTGAAGTTTATTTACTAACTTTCTCCTGCTCCCCCATGGAAGAGATCCACAAACCCTTCTGGAATTCGTGGGCTGAGCGTCAACCACCAGCTCACTTGTGGATTCCAGTCACAGACTTTTGGAACCACAGGAAGCCCAGATTTGCCATTTCACCATGACAAGTGGCAATGACTCACTCCAGATGAGAGGTCCTACCGAAGCAAACAAAAAAAGGCAGCCCTGCTGTGACCACTGTCAGACTGGCCTTGGGCTTTTTACCTTCAGCCTGTCTCCTTCTACAAAGAACATGCACAGACAAGAGCAGCCCGTGTTCCATGGAGTCACTCCTCAACACCAATTCCTGTCTCTGAAAGCCAACTGTTCTCAGCAGATCTCACCACAAATCCCCAAGGTGTGGGGGGGGGCTAATGTTCGAGCCAAATGCCACCGCCCTCCAGACACTGGACCAGCATTCAGCTTGTTTGTTTTACAAATCACTCAGCCTTTTCCCATCCACTATTGTACCTTATCTTTATCATGGCCAGGATTCACTAGGAAGGAAACCGAGGCTTTCAGAACAAGCGCTTGCCCAAAACTCAAAACCATTTTCCAACAATGTTCTATGCAAACAACACCAAGGAGAATCAGGCCAGCAAGAAGAACAGAACCACAACTGGATCCCCGCTGAAGTAATCCCCAACTTGCACCCTCTCCCTCCCTGGGCGCTTTCCTTGTGTGCATTCAATGAGGCGGTTCAATAACGGAGCTTCCAGTGGGAGGAGAAAGGGGGGAGAGGAGAGAGAGGAAAAAAAAACAGGCAAAGAAGGCAGCAGAGCTGGGAACAGGAGAGAGAGAGAAAGAGAGGAGAGAGAGAGAGAGAGAGAGAGATCTGAGAGCTAGCCAAGAAGTCAATGCGAAGACTCCATCCTGTCCCTTTCCTTCCGGGCAGGGGTAGCACTAGGCAGCCTCACTCGCCTGCTCACACGCACTGACACAAACCTCAGCCCGCCACCTGGCAAGCCTGCGCAGACTCGCTCACCGCACCTAGCTGTACCTGTCTTCCTGGGACCGCCCACCCCCTGGCGATCGGCTGGCACCGCTGCCCATCCGCCTCGAAGCCGGGGAAGGTGCGGCCAGGGCCGGGTTGTAGGACTGTAATGGCCCTTAATTTGGTTACATTCAAATAAATATTTTCGTCCACGTCGGTAGCTAGTATTATGTGCGTCTCTCTCTCTCTCTCTTTTTTTTTTTCCTGTTACTCTGTCAAAGCAGGGGGCCACGAGGGGAATGGCACGGCCCTCTCATTCCCGGAACGTAGTCGACCTCAGCTCTGAGGATTTCATAGAACACTCCTGCCCAGCGCGGGCTCCAACGAGAAGTAACTTTCCAGGAAGCCGCGGCCTGACAGCCCAGTCCGGGTTTGCTGGCTGCTTAGCGCTGGCCGGGGACAGAGCACCCTTTCCCCCAAATCCGCCATCCACACGGGTTCTGGCTTCCAGGCCGGAGTCCACCTGGTCCCCATCCCTGCCCCCAGAAAGCTAAAAGTCCCAGTGTGAAGCCCAAGAGTCTGGAGACAGTCTGAGGCTCGCTTCATGATTTCCAATTTGCCACATTCTGGCAACTAGCAACTGGCTGAGCTGGTGTTTGTTTGCTTTTGTTTTGTTGTTGTTTGTCTTAGGGTTTTGATGTTATTTCTTGGGGTTTCTTTTGGTCTTCTTGTTTGCTACCTCTTTCCCTGCTTTAGAAGGGAATGTATAGGTAAGAAGTCAAGGTCAAAAAGACGGAGTCCCCGGGACTAAGGGTCCCCACCCTTGGGAGACTTGGCCGATTGGGGAGAAAACTAACCCTGAAAGAAAACTGAGCTGAAACCCCTTCCGCCTACGTTGGCAAGAAAGGGGAGGTTTCCGCCCAGCCTCTTTAGAGCCAGAGCTACCAGGCTGAAGCCAGACAAGCTCTGGGATTTCAGAATCTTATTTTCCTGAAACAGTAGAGACTGCAGTGCAAACTCTGATACACAGCAGCATTGCCGCGCCTTCCGAGGAATGACGCTCCCCCCCTCCACACACACACACCACCACCACCGTGGCCACCCACTAAGTGCTCTCGGTCGCCTTGCTTCTTCGGGGTGGATTCCGCACAACCTCGGCCACAGACCTTAAAGTAGCGGGTTGCATCTCTGAGCCGCACAGCCGCCTTTCGGAGGCGGAGGCGGGGTCAGACTCGCGTCCCAAGATGGGTTCTCTCTGGTCTTAAGAGCCTGTTGTGAGTTAGTCCTTCGCCCTGGGCTAAAGGCGACAAAAGGAATTTTATATGGGACAGAAGTGAGTATCTGAGGAGTGCCATCACAATGGTGTATTTACCTCGGGCCGACGCTAGAGAGAGCCCTCCATCAAGGCTTGAAACTACAGCGCGCTACTCGCCCCGCCCCTCCTTCCCATTGACCTAGTTTGGCCAGCGTCTGGATTTCCACTCCTCTCCATCCAGGATGGTTGTTAGATTATTGGTAATCTAATAACTCCAATAGCTCGCCGAAGAATCTAAAGAGGATCCTGAAAGTGTAAATCACTGTCTAGGGACCAGGAGTTTGACTAAGGCGCGGTGGGGGGTTGGGGTGAGGGCTGACGCATTGAAACCTGCCTCTGGGCTCCAGCAGGAGTGCTCTTTCCTAACAGGGTGCTCAAGTCTAGCCACCCGGTTCTGGCGATAATGGGTAGACTCAAAGTCTTGCTTCTGTTCTGGAGTCAGGAAAGGACAATACTGATGCTCTTGCCTCTGGGCGGCGGTGACACTAAAAATCAGAAGAGATGTTGCTCGTGCGATGGCCTCCTCGGCTGCATGAGCTAACCAGAGGACTTTATGTCCTGACTTTTCATTTCTGTTACATGTCCTGCCTCCGAACTCTTGTAAGGCCGCAGACTTCGAGGAAATAAAATAAAATAAAGGGATGTGTTTTATCATCAAGATCTGAAGAACTGAAGGGACTCGCCCCGTGAGCCTGGCCGAGACAGCCTCCAGAAGTCTGCAGACAAAACCACCAAACCATGTCCTTCAGCAGAGATCTCTTCCCCAATCCTGACTGAACTGGGATCGGCCTTGGGGTAGGGTCGGGGGGAGTACTGTGGGGCAGGAGAGAGACGCATGATCTCCCCAAGCAAACAATGCCTTTTAAAATTCGATCTAGACAGAAGTCAGCCAAGGTCTTTATTCACGTTAATGAAGATGGAAGGCACTAACTGTCCTTGGAAAGCGATGAGTCAAACTTGACCGCGCTTCAGACACGTCCCCAGATTCGTTTCCAATCCGAACAGAGGCGCATTTCTCCGCGCGGCGGCCTGGGACAACTCCCGCAGTGATAGAGGATGAACTGGATTCCACCCGGCCGGGGCGGGCGGGGGAAGACAGCTGTGTCTCTGAGGTGAGGACGCAGGCCGCCGCTAGAGGTCGCCCGCGCGTCAATGCAAGCGGGACATCTCAGTTAAGAGCTTTGAGAAAGAACTTTACTCAAGAGATGGGGCACAAATTCTCAAATAGTGCTCTAGTTATTCACAAACCCCTCTGTCTCTGTCTCTCTCTGTCTCTCTGTCTCTCTGTCTCTCTCTCTCTCTCTCTCTCTCTCTCTCTCTCTCTCTCTCTCTCTCTCTCTCTCTCTCTCTCTCTCTCTCTCCTGCTTTCTACCCAGGCCACTAATTAAAGGATAAACGGATGGAAAGAGAGAGTCCGGAGGTCAAGCTTGCAGGCAGCTGGTCAGCTGGTGCATATCCCCAAACTACGTTAAGAAGTCCCCGGCCACCAAACTCAGCACAAGCATGTGCTACAGCTTTGAGAGGCCCCACCCCCTCCGCACCTCTGTAATCTCTCCATTTCTTTTGTCAAAAACCTTACGCTAAAGATCGGTAAGGAGCGGTTTCCAATGTGCTCTGGCAACTCCAGTGACCTAAGGTTAAACTGTTCCCCCATGAACTGGGATAAACTCCTTTGATGAATTCTTTGGAATTCAGAAACTTACTGTTCGGCCTAATTCCACAACAGCAATGACGAGGCTTAAATCCTAAAGCTCCCGAGCGTTTCGGGTATCATCTTTCTGCTACCAACTTTTTCTGTGGAGAGACCACAGATGTCCTCAAACGCAGGACCGCTCCTTAGTTGAGATTTAAGGCTGAGCGATTGTGATGTGGACGGCGTGAGCATATGGCTTTCATCTGTCCTGTCAAAACTCTGGATGTCAAATGCCAAACTCATTTGAGAATGCCCTTCCCCGTCAGTACTGGCATTTGACCAGGGTCAGACCACCACTCCGAGCAGGAATCTTGACCATAACTAACCACTAGGTGGCAGACTAAGTCCGTTCAAGAATCGCCCTCTTAGCATAGCCTTCCACACACAGTACCAGAGGCTTTTTGTCTGAACCTTGGCGTGGGGGTGGGGGTGCTTCCAAAACTGAAGTCGGAAAACATTTAGTTGAGCAGATGTAACTCCGTTCTTCGGTGCTCGTGCCTCTAGCTAACACGGAACCGTTTCAGGAGCTGCTTTCGGGTATTATTTGGTTATCTGTTCCCCTCCTCCCCTCCTCAAAATTGGCTATGCTCACTTTCAAAAGGAACGACACCTGAAAGTATTAGAGACATTCTTGCAAAGAAGAGAGGGAGAGGGAGGGAGGGAGGGCGAGAGAGACAGAGACAGAGAGACAGAGAGAGAGAGAGAGAGAGAGAGAGAGAGAGAGAGAGAGAGAGAGAGAGAGAGAGAGAGAGGCAAAGGTCGGGAATAAGCGGGAAGGGGGAACCGGGGTTAAGACCTTGACCCACTGAGCAAAGCAGGGGAGGGGAACCGAACCGAGTAGGTTCTTTGGGGGATGCTACTGGTCTGGAAATGGGAAGCACGAGAGGTCAGAAAGGAACGAAAAGAAGCCGGCCAGCAGAGCCCTCGCGCGTCGCTGAGGTCCCACTTGTTGCGCAGTGTAGGAAACCGGCACGCGCCACACTGCTTTGACTCCCACATGGCTGCAGCCCAGCCTACCGCTGCTACCTGCGGTCCACAAGCCTCTCCCCACCACCCCGACACACGCCACCACAGCCCCCAGGGAAACTACAGCACTTTCAGTCCCACGGTTTTTCACACCAAAACATTTCTTTTCTCAAAGTCAGACCTTCAGCAGACTTCAGGTACCCTGAGCAGTCAAGTCCGAAGGGGAAAATAGCTACATCAGCCCAGAGAAGTCGCTGCCAAGTCCTCCCCTACCTTCACCCCTGCAAGGTGTCCCTTAAATTATGAGAAGGACATGGCCTATTATGACACTGTGCTCGCTTGGAAAACAACGTGTTTCTATCCTATTTAAGAGATTAACTATAACGTATTTATTTTAAAGGTTTCATCTCTCAAATTTTTTGAAAATCTCTCAGAGTGATTTGGGACCACATGCCTAATTACTGTCATTTCACAGTTATTTTTCAAATATTTGGCTTTTACCAATAGTTTCGCCCACCAAGGGGTGGCGCTGCCGCACCGCCTCCCCTGATACTCAAGTTTTTTTTTCACAACAGAGTGGGATATCCCCAGCAGGGGACAGAGGGAAGGAAGGATTTTGACATCTAGTCATGGCATTTACTCAACCCATAACTGGAACTCCTCCTCGGGGCTCACTCAACGACAACTTAGAAATCTAGGATGCCATTCCTGACCACCAAGCCCAGAATAAATTCGTCTTTTCAAGAAAATACTGCTGTAAGCCCTTCAAAACTGAGGAGAGGAACAGGGTAATTAGCGAATACCCGCTTTTCCTGGCTGTCTCTTTCCTCCACTCACTGAGTTGTTGTGAACAGCATCCAGCCTTATTGTCGGTACCAAACAGACCCTTAAAATCACTCAACGCCTGAAAGTATTAGAAAAGAAGTTCTTCCAAATAGGATACTGGAAACTTCTATTTATAAACAGGGGGTTGGGGGTGAGTTGTCCATCTACAGGTTTCTATTTTGGCCCCAGGACTGAACTGCAGTCATTTTAGCAAGAGAAAATGTCCATCTCCTGGTGTTTTCTCTACATTTCCTCTTCCCCTGGGACAGATATCTTTCCTTTTTCATTAAAATCGGGATATAACGAAGAATATGATTTCACCTCACTCTTTTGAGCTCATGTTTGCTACCTCCAGGAACAGCGTGTGGACTGGGGCCAGATGAACTTCAACTTGGGCTGCAGATTTACGAGGTCCTGCTCAAGTGCCAAAGGCTCTTGATAGTAAATAGTGAGCGAAACAGATTCCTGTCTCCGGGTGGGTCGGACTGCCCCCTCCCCGATTTTCAAGCTATTTATTAAAACCACACACAACACCTCGCAAAGAAAAAGGGAAACCAGCGAACTGCAGAGGAAGCCAGCGGCATAGCTCAGAGCCACAAACTGTATTTCTAAACAGCCCTCTCCGAGGATCCCTTACTCCTACCCCTCCCCCTCTCTTTTCTTTCTTTTTTTTTGGGGGGGGGATAGTAATGCATCCACTGGCATAGCAATATTTTCCTCCTGGGAACTGTACAATGTTTGTAAAAAAAAAAAAAAAAGACAAAGAAAATATCACTTTTTTAGGGGGTTGGGGTGCGATGCTTGTCTCTACGGCTTGTAACAGCTCCAGAAGTCCAGCCCCGGGTTTGAGGTAATTTCTCACTATCCCTAGCACCAAAACTAAATCTCTCTCTACGGGAAAGAGCACAACACAGAGGTTATTTATTTTACTCTTTTTTAAAAAAAAATGTTGATTGGTGGTGGTTTTTTTTTTTCATGGAAGAGTTTTAAAACTCCTTTTTGCAACACTAGTTCCATTTTCGCCAGGGTTCCAATAACACGGTATTATAAAGGCAACGCAACCCACAGTTCTCAAGACATTTAACGTTCACTGTTTCCGGCAGGGTTGGCCTCTAGCTCCCGCTGCCCCCCAGGCAGCCGATTTCCTAGGTTCCAACTCCCAACCCACTCCCTCTCCGGGCCGCCGCCGCCGCTTTTCCCCATTCCTACTCCCTCGAGGAGAGCCACAGGTTGCAAATCCAACCAACCTCGCAATCTGTTTTTGCAAAATCACTCACAAAGATCCCCCTTTCGCACCCGCTCCTCCCGTCCGGGGTCCCCCAGCCAGAGTCACACAGTGCCCTTCTTCCCTCTCTGGTCTTTCACATCGGGAACGCGGACTGGGGCTCTGTTTTAATTCCTTCGCCCAAAAGAAGGACCTTGGGAATCTGAAGCTTGGAATCCGCTATAACCCAGGCCCATAGCTGCCTTTTTACACAGCTTGCACCAAGGGGGAAAAATGAAATTAAATTTAGGAAAGGGAGGGGAACTACCGCTGAGAGCCAACACAGTCACGCAGCACCCAAAATACAAACACCGCGGCCGCCAGAAATCCCGCCACCTCCCCGGAGCTCTGGGCTGGCTGGCTAAGATCCCCCGGGTCCCGCACGCTGAAAGCGCCGCAGGTGCAAAAAAACCGCGCACCCCTCTCCCGCCCACCCCCCAAAATCCCTGTCCCGCCTTCAAGCCTCCTTCCTCGGGCTGGGCAGACCGAGCGCACCCGGGTTCCCGACTGCCTCGACTCACAACCAAGAAAGAATAATTTTCAAAGTATTCAACATCCCTGCCCCCCCGTGCAAGCGAAGCCTCCCCCAAACACTCTTGTCTCTCCTTGGGAAGATCACGGCTCTCAAAGGAAACTGCAGACACGCTACTTCATCTGGCTTTATGACCAAAAAGAAAAGGGAAAATAAAACAACCAGCCGAGGAGTTGGCTTGCATTCCCCCCCATGCCGACTCCCGGCTCGGCTGCAAGGCAAGGGACTGTGCGGGGCCGGGGCCGGTGGCCGGCCGCCAACGCGGGCACCGGGAGAACTGAGCGGGGAGGGAGGCAGCGGCGGGGAAGGCAGTTTGCAAGCGAGCAGAGAAAGCAAGCCAAGCCGCGCGAAGCCAGCGGGGCCGCCGCGGTCCGCCCTCCCAGGCCGCGCAGCCCAGCGCCCGCCGCCCCGCGCCCCAGCGTCTCCAAACACCGAAACAACACCGGGCAGGGCGGCACAGCCTCCCCGAGGCGGCCGAGGCGCTCCAAGACAGCAAAAAAAGAAGAATACGTATGCGTAAAGCTAGATCCTACAGTGGGAGAGACGTGGGGCTGATCTTCGGCATTTATTTTAACACCTGACAGCTAGAATCAATAAATAGATACATTTATATCAATAGATACACATAGGAAACTTGGAGCCAAAGCATTTGGCAAAAGCGGAAAAAAAAAGAATTAAAAGGTAAAATCATGATCATGAGCAGCGGCGGCGGCAGCGGCACCAGCGGCAACAGCGGCGGCGGCGGCAGCGGCAGCGGCGGCGGCAGCAACAGCAATAATCACCTGGTGTCCGGCCTTTCCTAGAAACTTCTTGCATCACCACTTCTAAGAACCCCAGTTCTAAGAATCAACAGAGCTCAATTCTCGGAATTTGAGCTGCGGGCTTTACCACTGCTCCGCAGCAGGGGAGGACTCGGTGGCGGCGGCTAGACCCTCGGCGCCCTCCTGGCCGGCACACGGCCTCGGAGCCACGCCGCTGGCCACCATCCGGTGCCGATAGAGCTTCCCGCAGCACCGCCGCCCGGAATACCGAGGGTCCCACAACGGGCGAGCGCGACTAGCAGGCGACCCTCCCTGCCCCCAGCCGCCGATGGAACGGCCCGCTCCGCCGCCGTCACGTGGGCTCCTCCTCCGTGACGTCGCCGTCTTCGCTGTAGCAAAGCTCGGCCTCTGGAATTCTGAGAACTAATTTGCTATTCGGTGACATAAGAGGGGGAGTGCGCTTCGCTTTCCCGGGGTCTGGGGCTAATTCTTCCTCTTCTACCCATAAACTCGGCTCCTCGAGCTAAATACACAAAAGGGAGCGAGAGATTTGAGCCGTTGGAACAAGTATGTTAAGAGGCAGGTTTAGAGAGGCGAGTGAGAGAGAAAACAATAAATGCCACAGCTCCTTCCAGCTAGAATATTAGGCACCACGAGAAAAATATTTGCCAAGCAGTTTTCGGTGGGTTCATTTGTTTTCTTTTTATTTGGGACAAAGTGTGTGTGGGGGGGAGGTGAGGGCTTTTTTTATTTTCCTTTTGGGGTGGTGGCTTGGGATTGCTTTTTTTTGTTGTTGTTGTACTTTGATGATTTAGAGGATTTTTTTTTTTTTTTGCTTCTGATTTTTGCCTTTTGCAAGTTTGTGGTGTTATGTAAATCGTAGGAACGGTCACCCGTTGGTTTTATTGTCTCTGTGTTCTTTTCTTTCCCTTTTGAATCGCTCAGGCATTTAAAATATGCATTATTTCAACCCTAATACCATTGACAGAAGCTTAAATTTTTTGGCCACCTATGACAACCTCAACCTCCACTCCCCCCCAACACACACACACACACACACACACACACACACACACACACACACACACACACACACACACACACACACCGCCCTTGTGTAGTTTCCTTTTCCTCTTGGACTTTTACTGAAGGGAGGTTTTCCTGCACTTGAAAGAGATGTGTAGAAGGATTTGGTTTGGTTTGTTTCTTTCCAGGACAGCAAGTGGTGGGTTTACTTTTTCTGTTACTGTTGACTCTTAGGAAATTTCTTGATCTTAGAAATGTGTGTGGGGGTACGTGTTTGCTTGTCTGCTACAAGATTCTCTGAAGCCAAATACATGTTTGTGTTTTGCTTTTTCTTAAGGTCTTGAGCATATTTTTCCTACCCCCAACCCCCACCCCCGGTTCGTTTCAAGGTCGTTGGGGAAAAAAAATCTCTTCAGTATGTGTTGAAGGGATCAGCCTGAGGGAATTCTAAAGGCCTGGCTGCCAGGATCACAGATACTGCGCGTATTGAGAACAAGCTGTGCTACAACTAGGCGCACTGCACGCAGCCGGGTCTTCTCGGCTCTGGAGGCTCTGGAGCAGAGCTGAGAGGAGGAGGGGGAATCTTTCTTTCCCTTCTTTCTTCCTTTATTTTAGGAGGCGAATGCAAGACAGAATCTTTTTACTGTGGGCCCTAGTTTGTTTGTTCGTAGCTGCCAGTTTCCCTCTTTAAATGTTGGTTGGGGCTTTTTGCCCTCCTACTCATCGCTGAATGAGGGAGACTCTTGTTTCTTTTATGTCTGTCTCATGGAAGAAGGGTGTGAGGGAAAAATAATATTCGGATTCTTTAAGAATTAACCCAAAGTGTTTGGAGCAAAAGAGGCTTTCAAAGGTCAGGCTGTTCTGGGCTTTAGCTGTGAAAGTCCTTCAAGTGGCTCGTTAAATCATGGATGGGTTCTGAAAGGCTCTGCAAAATGTCTTCACATATTAATTTCTAATGAATATCTGGGGACCACAACCCCAAATGTGGGCTTTAAAATAGGGATTGTGAGCAGAGCTCTGCCACTGCTGATTGTTTGGGTTTTGGGGGGAATCTCTGCCCCCTGAAAGGTCCTATAAGAAGTTTCAGTTATGCTGTTGTTAGAGCAACACACCACCACTCAAAAGGTCATGTCATAGGTTTTAGAACTGACAGAGTTTTCCACAGGGGTTGGAACTTACAAAATCTGTTGTCTGTCCCTGAGAAGTCTGAATATCTTAATACGTATTGGCAGATGGATAACTGCAGTCCGGGTGGAAAAGCTGTCTTAGGGAGGATTTTTGAGGCATACACATAGGCCTAATCCTACCACTATTGTGGAAATGAACGTTTTACTTCCCAAGACACATGACTGTCAAATGGGTCCACGCTGCCGGGGAGCAGGGTAGCTGCTTTTGGGTTTTGTATTTAGAGTCACCATTCCCTCTCATTTTAGAGTATTAAATAAATCCCATTGGACCAAAATGACATCCCAATTTTTCTGAAGTGATTTTCTTTGTGCAGCTAGCTATCTACCTTTTCTGAATAGTAAGTACTCCGGGTTTCTCAATTCCTGTAGCTTTGCAACAGAAACTGTATGGTTTTGCTATATTGTTGTTCCTATAAATGGAATTGCTTTTATTTATTTATTTTTGATTATTTTTCTCCTCAAAGTGGCCGTGTGCCTCATCCCCTGACTCCTGTCCTTAAGCCTTATGGACTCAAATATCTTGTCCATCTTGTGTTCCCTTTGCCACTCCACGCTTAGCCCCATGGGGGCGCTGCAGAGCAAAGGGAAATGTGCTCCCTCAGGCAGTCGAGCCAGCCAGAGTGGGGGCTGGGAAGGAATTTACCCTTCTCATACCTCAAGCCCGCTTTGATTCTCTCAAGAGTTTCCGGAGCAAGAGCCCACCGGGCCTGCTTATAGATAATTACCCTATCACCAGAGGCCTTACATCCTCCCTGGGATCGTGTGCCAGAGTCTGTATTACCCTGCTGGGGTTTTGTTGTTTGTTGTTTGTTGTTTTTTTTATCCTCTCTCTCACTCTCTGTCTGTCTCTTAACCCCTACCCCCCATCAAAGTGTTGATTTGGAAGAAATTGACCAGAACAGAAGGAGGCGCCTACTTTTTGCGGAGCTTCTTTTCTCTCTACTGAATGAGTGTTGAGGAAAATTGTGCACTCGCCTTTCAATTTCCTCAATTCCTAGGAAAGTAACTTTATCAAGTTTTATACCAATTTATTCTCTTCCTGAATGTCCTTCCTTCTCTCATTATTGGTCTCTCTCCATCACTTCCTCTATGTGGGCTCCCTGAATTCTACAGTGCTATTATTGGACTTTTAAAAAATGAGACAAATATATTCGGATTCTCTTAAATTATCCTCATGGAGCCCACACAAGTGATTCCATGCCCTGGGTCCTAAGAATTATGTCTGCAGACTTGAGAACACTGTATCAACTAATGCCATGATTTAATGCTTCCTGGTTGCTAATACGCAGAATAGAGGGCCTGGCCAGCTTCCATGCTGACCCATGGACTCGGCATAGGAATGGGTCCCTGAGCATAGCTGCTGGGTAAATATAAGCTTTATTACAAAATAAAATATCCCAGTACTAATATTACACGTGTTTAAAGTATGGAACACATTTCACACACAGTTCCTTTCACAAAACCTTTCCCACAATCCAGCCATATTTGAAAAGGAACCCAAGGGGGATAAACAATGTCCTGTCCGTGTCCCCCCCCCCCCCGTAGGCTTTGAAGTTTGCCCCACCTGTTAGGAGTTTCTGGGACCTCCATAGGTCTCTAAACTGTCCTATCCCAGGATTGTAGATTTTAGGAGAAGGAGCCTTACAGATAATCACTCCTCTAGTCCCTCTTCCCCAAGGCTAGACAGGTCCCATGAAGGGGTATTGCTAACCTAGAGTCTCAATTGAAAAGAAGTCTGTGTGGTTTGATGGCCCTGTATCATTTCTGAAGCTCAGGATGACCGGACAGACTGGGCTTGGGGGTGTATATCCTGTTTCTTGCAGAATGGAAGAAAGTAAGACTCATTAGACCCCCTGTAAACTGCAGCAGGTTCTGAGAACCAACTCCAGATCATGCCTATGGGAATGCGTTTGGTCTTTTGGGTTTGGTTATGTGCACAGCCTGGGCTGTAGAACTCGACACTACTTTTAAAGAGTCCAGGGAGATGTTTGTTAAAGTTTGCCTCTTTATTCTGTTTCAGACCACTCATTTAGAGCTGCTACAAACAAGCCAGGCAATATCTGTAATTGCAGCACTTGGGAAGGTGGAGGGGAAAGGATTAGTTGTTCAAGGCCATCTTTGGCTGCATAGTGAGTTGGAAGCCAGCCTGTGCTGTATGAGAACTCACTCATCCCTGAAAAACAAACTAAACAAAAACAAACAAAAAACCAACCTGATGAAAGCACCTTTGTATATTATCCTTAGACACAGGATAAGGCTTTTGTGCATTTTAAAGAATAGAGGGGTAGTAGAGTCAGGGACATTGAGGGAAGAGGAGGAAATAGAGCAAAAATGTAGAACTATTGAGACAGAAGAGGACAGACAGACCTAGACAGATTCCTAAGTACCACCTTCTGGAGAGGCTACAGCCAATTTCATTTTCTCCTCCTGCTCAAAGCAGGTTCGTTCGCTCATTCATCTCCTCCTCCTCCTCCTCCTCCTCCTCCTCCTCCTCCTCCTCCTCTTCCTCCTCCTCCTCCCTCCTCTTCTTCTTCTTCTTCTTCTTCTTCTTCTTCTTCTTCTTCTTCTTTTCTCTTCTTCCTCCTCCTCCTCCTCTTCTTCTTTGTCACTATCATCATCTGCTGCTTTTTAGCAAATCTTTCCAGCCTGACTTAAGAATTTTTCCATCACAGTACTGATTGTCCGTGTTTTCCTCGCTTATTTAGACGGCCATGAATATCTGTATTTTAAAATAGAGAAGTGCTGGGGACGGGAACACGCGATCATTTGGTGTTTTGCATTCGATCACTGTTTTGAGTAGCAAGGTTTTCACTTCCTATGAAACCTTAGCATGGGGAAAAGCGGAAACTGGACTGTCAAGTGAGAGGGATTCGTGGAGGAAGGGACTGGAGTATTTGTAAACTCAGAGTGGCTAGCCTGCCTACCAGGCTGCTGCTCTCACTACTACCTGAGGCTAGGAGTGGAAAAACTTGATTTACGTGTTGTGCCTGCCTTTTTTTTCTTCTTCCTCCCCATACCGCCCTCTGTACACCTGACCATGCCCAAGCCTATCTGAAGCTGGCTTGGTGGCAGGGAAAGCTGGAGAGTGGAAGAATGTGCGGAGGGGAGGGAGGGCTGGTACTTTTCCATTCACCATCTCCACAGTGGCTTTTCTTGTTTATTTCAGCCTCCGCCCGCAGAAACTTTTTCAGCTGCCTGAAATTCAAGTCATTAAACTGTGTCCCCTGAGGTCAGGCTGCCGAGGCTGGGTACGTGTGCCCTATATGCCAGTGTCTATGTAGTCTGTGCACACACAAAGAACACAAACCTGGCTCTGAGGTACATAGAGTGAGGGAGAAGAAAAAACCTGGGCTGGCTGCCAAAGCTCTTGGTTTCTAATTACAACTCTGCCTGGAACTTTTCACCAGACAAGGGGCAAAGCCACTGTGATGGCTCGGTTTCCTCGCCCGTGTAAAGGGACGGTAGCCCAGTGACTTGCAGGCTACCGTTGTGCTTCAACTTCTATGACTCTGTATCTAGACATACATTTATGTCGCTTTAGAATTGGGGGGTGGAAAGGTCTGTTGTGTGTCTGTGTCTGAGGTGGAGCAAGAGGTTAAAATGTAAGCTTCGGAGTAAAGGAAGGCAGTCCTCAAATACTCACCTTATCAATTTTTAACCAGTTGTAGACCAAAGTCTCCAATTGTGCTGAGTGAGTCCAAAAGCCAAAAGCCAAAAGCCAAGTGAACTTCCCAACACTGAGGACCCCAACACGCAGGTTCTGAGGCCCGGTGCCCTTGCTTTCCCT
This sequence comes from Cricetulus griseus, assembly GCF_003668045.3. Classification (NCBI taxonomy): domain Eukaryota; kingdom Metazoa; phylum Chordata; class Mammalia; order Rodentia; family Cricetidae; genus Cricetulus; species Cricetulus griseus. The sequence continues at coordinate 64,968,179 of NC_048597.1, read as the reverse complement.
CACTCATGGTCAGAAGTAGCAGACACTAGGTGCTTTTTTGCCTTTCAGGGTTTTCTTTTGTTTTTTTCCTTTAATATTCATTTATTCATTTTTGTTTTGGAAAAGGGTCCCAGTCAGTGATAGAAATGGAAGGACGGTTGTAACCTGGGTAGTCTTTAAGCCACCGGGCTTCTTGTGAATATGAGAAATATTTCATGACATAGGGAAGGAGGCAGTACGGGCAAGCAAGCAGCTTCCAGGATGTGTTAGACCAAGCTGGAAAGGAATGACACCTCCTTTCTATTGTTATTTCCTATACGTTTTTGTTCTCTGGTCTTTAGAAAGAAAGGCCTGAAGTCTCTTAGACATGATTGTCTAAATAATCTATGACCTTGTCCTGTCATCATCACAAAATAATACAGTTCCCTTAAGTTGTTAGCGCTGCTTGCCCTACCAGCCTTCCACCACTTGGACTACATGAATCCTGGACCTGTGTGTGAGCCAATTACATTCCTTCAGCCTAATGCTATTGAGAATTGTGGGAAAGGTGCAAGAGTCCTTCCCATTAACCAGGCCAATGTAACTGATCTTATTTTAACTAGAAGTTGAGCCTTAGACAGAATGCATTCACCATGTACACTGTCACAGAGTTGGATGTAAAGCTCATGCCCAGGTCCTGAACTCGCTATGCTTACTGTGTGGAAAGAGAAAGCAGGCATAGGGTGGGCGGTCCTGTACGAAAGCTATTTTACACATCAGTGTTAGTGGAATCCTGTTAGGGGTGTGCTCACAAGACTGAGAGAAGGTCATAAGATGCAGGTCTTATGGTCAGGACCATAGAGTTACACGGGACTGTGATTTTGCTACTCTCAATAAGTCTGTGGCATCTTACAAAAAGGCATCCTAACTCTGTATATGTGGGTGCTTAAAATGTAAGATTTGAAATTCATTTGGCCTAGAAGCAATGGCCAGCAGCTGGCATATCAAGTCCTCAAACCTTAGTTTCTAATATTTGAGTCAGGTTTTCTCTATGTAGCCTTGGCCATCCTGGCAGTCCTCTGCAGACCAGGCTGGCCTCAAACTCAGAGATCTGCCTGTCTCAGCCTCCTGAGTGCTGGGATTAAAGGCATGTTCTACCATTGCCCAACAGCCTAATATATTTTAATAACAAGGAAGCAAGAAAGAAGGCTCCTTGGAGAAAGGGCTACATTTAGACCCAGGGCGGGAAATCGACTAAATAAAAATGAAACACCATGGAGTACACAAAGTACTTAATTCTGAAAACAAATCTACAGTCATGGGACTTCCCAGAATATACAGGACCCTGGTGCAGAGCTCCTGTACCGAAGAAGGACAAATCTGGGCAAAAAAAAACAGAACACTATTTCAGATTATTATCTAAAATATGGAATAAGCATCCACAGGTCCATGTGATATAAATAAATTATTTCTAAAAATTAATAAGGGGAAGAGAAAAGACAAATATGCAAAAATCCAAATAATTTATATAGGGGAAGCATGAATCCTAACTCTTTATAGACATTTATTTGCTTATTCACCCATTCATTTGTGAGTGTGTGTGTGTGTGTGTGTGTGTGTGTGTGTGTGTGTAGGTCATAAGACAACTTGTTAGTGTCAGTTTTCTTTTTCCACCTTTGGGGTCTGGGGATCAAAAAGTCATGGGGCCTGTTAGCAAGCACCTTTATCTACCTCGTTATCTTGCTGGCCCATAAACCCCTATCTCTATGTATAGATTTCATAGAACCTTTTCCCAAAGATACAGTATGTAAAACTGAGTAATGGAGAGTTAAAATGAAGAAGTCTGGCAAATCCCGTCTCAGCCTGTGAGCAAGAGCACTGCCAACAAAAATAAATCATATTGGTATTATGTTCCCTTCCTAGATATGATAAAAGTGGAGTTTTATATTTGTGATCTTTTTTCCATGCCTATAGCTAATCATAAGAAAAATACCAAACATACTAATAGGAGTATCCTACAAAACACTTTCCCATCATCCTCAAAACCATCTGGGGGGTCTGAAACAAGGGAAGTCAGAGGGACTGATTTCTCTTGTCACAGCCAAGAGCAGCCTAAGTGAGATGGCAGCCAAATAGGGGAGCAAGCTGGATGGGATCATTGGCTAGGAAAAGCCGTAAGAGAAACTTAAGCAAGACTGAATCAATGATAGCACGGCAGTGTTGTTTAGAAACTACCAACAGCAGGGGAAACTAGGTGCAGGATCACTCTCTGGACCACTTCTTCACTTTTCTATTAGTGTAAAATTATTCTTAGAAATAAAGCCTATACTCAGAAGATAATATTTATGTGTTATTTTTTTAATGTTAGAAACATCAAAATAATGACCTGGACCTCTATTGGATTCAGATAGGATCTTATTATCACTCAAAGTAGAGTCAAGACAGTATGTTTATTTATTGTCTGTACTATATATTTATTCATTCATTCATTTGGTTCTTTGAGGCAGAATTTCCCTATGTAACCCAGACTGGCCTCATGATCCTCATGTCTCAGCTCCCAGGGTGACTAGAGCCATCAACTAACTTTCCCAGTTTTTCTGTTTATTCTCCTAGCTCCTAAATTGAAAGCAACATAGCTTTTGTGTGCCACCATCTAGATAAAGAGCCATGAGAACACTAGGGAGACGGCCAAGGCCAAATGTAGCTGTAGGAGCAGATGACCCAAGCCTTTTCATCAATCCACATGCTTAGCATTTCTCTGTGGAAACTCTCCATGGAAACAAAACTCTCAGTAAACCTGCCATCAACCCATATGGGACACATGGAACCTAGGGCTTTGTTACTGAAGTTGTGGGAGCCCTCAACATCTTTCCAGAGTGTCTGATTTTATTCAGTAACTCTAGTGGAACTCTAGGTCATCAGAGTTGTAACTCTGGATGTATAGACGGGCATGGACTGAACTGCCAGCCACGAGCTTCCCTTCATTAACCTCATCCAACCTCACAGTCTAAATGGGCAAAGCCTCTAGCTTAATCTTTGTGATTAAACTGAGCTATATAAGGCTATTTTCATACAACTATGCTATATTCTTTGAGCATATTCCCCCCCCTGCCCCATTCTAGTCTCATCTTTTTACTCACAAGTTCTATGTTTAGAGAAAATCCAGAAAGGTACATAGTTTACAAAGACCACTTAGGGAGTTTTTGTGGCTATGTTCCATAAGATCTACACTGAGTCAGCTATTTAGCTATTTAGCCACAATGTCTACTTTAGTAAACCGACAATTACTACAACATCATTATGCTTAATGACTTAAAATGTCCCATTCATTTCTAGTTGTTTGTCAGTATCGGAGACTTCTAGTTCTAAAACATTCAAGTTGAGCGTCTCTTTCCTTCTCTCCTTCTCTCCTTTAGCTTTTTCCACATCAACCAGCCTCTATGTCAACTATTTTTAGGCTTTGAACCAACTCTTACATTGTATATAGAACATTTAAATAATTCTTGGAGAAAAGTTGTGAGACAGCCCTACTGTGACTAATACGACTTTTCCAGAAGCCTAGCTGGTCACATGTGTCAACAATCATAAACACAGTCATGCCCTTTGACTCAGTACTCTACTTCTAGGAATACATGCTTTGGGTATAGTTGAACATGCAGGAAAGCAAAATCTTTGAATGAATATATACCTGTTAGTATTGCATCAAATAGCAAAACTTTAAATTTTTAATCTACATGTCTGGTCATGACAGGGTTGGTAGAAAGGGTATTAGGTAGACAATGGTTAAGTAACTCACAAAATACTTAGGCTGAAAGGTTGAGATTGAATAATATATATGGGGCTGGGTGTGGTGGCCCATGATTTTAATCCCAGCACTCTTTGAGAGGCAGAGGCATGTGGCTCTTTGTTGAGTCCAGCCAACCTACACAGTGAACACCAGGCTAGTCAGAATGACATGGTGAGACTTGTCTCAAAACAAACAAACAAATATGAATGGTAAAAGACTGAATCTAGATACACACACATATACCATTTATAGGTCCATATAATATATTTACAACTATATTTAAAAATATTTATAGAAAGTAGACTAGATATAAATAAGAGTACACAAGTAACAAAATGTATAGTGGCTGCTTTAGGTTAGTAGGATTATGGATAAACTATTGTTTCCTCCTCTATCCTTTGACTTTGAAAATGTCTAATGTCTATCACCTGTCTCTCCAGCTCACACATGGAAAACCCCAAGTGAAGCAGACAGTGAGTTGCTCCATTCCCAGTTTTGAATAGTTGATATCAAGTTGCAGTCACTCACCTCTGTGAGGCTCACAATGAAAGTGAGAGTGGCCTGTGCACTCCTGGGGAGAGAGCCCTTGACTCTGAAGATACTGGCTTCTCTGACAACCTTTTCTATGGGCATTGACTGCAAAGAGAGAAAATGAATCTGCAGATCTCTGCTCTGTCTCCCGCCCCCTCAATGGTGTGGGTATCTTGTTTGTTAGTGCTCTACAGAGTTTGCAAATGTCAAAGGGTTTCCTGGGTGCTGTGCTATCCTGGCAGCTAAATCCCCAAGACCCTCTGGGGTAAACAGGTGTTTATTTTGATTCCTGATAGCATGCTTGGCTAGCAAATGTTGAAAAACAATAGAGATAAACTATTTCACTGTGTTAGCACCAGAGAATCACAGAGCTGTTAAGAACTTTGGGGATTATACCATTATCAGAGTCACTGGTTTTCAAAGAAGGGCACGGGAGTAGACATCAGTATCTAGATGGTGAGAGCCAGGACCATGGTTCTCATAAGACGCTCCTATCTTAAATGATCGGCACAATTCCTTGCTTCTTCATTCATTTGATTCACACATTGAATTCACACTTGGACTCCCACGTTCAAACTCACACATTCTATTAACCTTTTGTGAGGCAGGCACTGCACTGACTGAATAAAGTGTGGGCTTCTGACAACAGGTGTTCACCATCAACTGAAGATGTAAAGATGCAGAAAGGTGCTGAGATGTGTTTGGGTAACTGTACAAAGATTTGCCCCAAATGTTCTGATTCAGTTCCCAGTAAAAATATGACCTCTCAGAGGCTGTTCCCTGACATGACTCTCATATCCGGGTGAGGCACTGGCTCCGTCATGACAACATCAGCCCTTTGAAGTGCTTGCTCTAGTATTTATTAAGACTGAGTATCACCCAGTCACCTCTATGTACCCTGTGGAAAATTCTAACTCTCCGTGTAGAGAAAGCACTGAAGATGCTCACAGCCTCAGCCTTCTCTACCATCAGCACCATTTTGGCTCAGCTTTGAGTCCATAGCAGCACAGCCAAGAATGTCTTGGGGTAACCCCCAAGGAGAGTAGAGCCCTGTCTTAGCTCTCCCTTGCACTTTCAACCTTGAAAAGTCTATTACTCTGAGCTAAGTGTTCAGATTCTACTCAGTTCTACTATAAGCAAAGATTGCCCAGCTTCATGTTGTTCCATTGCCCAGAACTTCAAGTAACATCCACATCCAGGACTCTAGAATCCAGAATTGTTTACAGCGGAATCTGTGCTGTTCATCCAAGGTCAAGTTCACCTCAGCTGTGTAAGCATTCCAGAACTTTGTGTCATAAACCATAGGTATTATTTCCAGGTGCCAGCCCTGCAATGAGATGAGTTTTCACAGCATTTCAGTCATCAAGACCCAGCCTGCCTCAGGTTGGACCCATTATCCAGGAGCTGTGACTTTTTGTTTTCTGTAGCCAGGCAAAAATAAACAGGATATTATAGCAATCAACTTCCTGTTCCTATAACAAATACTGATGCAATAACATTGAGAGAGAAAACATTTATTCTGGCCAGGATTTTGAAGTCTGGGGCTGGTTCACTGAGCCTGTTGTTTGGGCTCTGTGGCAAGACAACTTATCATGATGGAAGGAAATGGTGCATTCACTGCAAGACTGGAAAGCTGAAAGACAGAGGTCACACCTCTGATGAACTGAAGCCCTCCTAGAAGATCTACCTCTTAGAGTTTTTCACCTCCTAATGGGACCCTTTAACACATGGGACCATTGGGTGTCCTTCCCGATCCAGACTGCACAAATACAAGGGCACATACATAATGCCCAGCTGAGATTTTATCATTTATCCAAAGTCCAGCAGCTGTCAGTGTTTCAACATCAAATTGTTGAGATTAACCTTGCCATTAATAAACACTGATACTAACATTTCAGAAAAATACTTAACAGAAAACAACTAATAATGATGTTTTAATAAAGCCCATAGTTTAGGAAGGTATGTTGAGAATCGAGGAAGTGATGCTTAACCAAAACAAGATGAAGCCCTTTGGGCTCTCTATCTTCTTTCCAATCTCATATACCAAAATTTCCACACCAGACCCCCAGGAATCCCCCAGAGAACCATGCACTGCACCCATAGCCTTGATCTCTGTCTTGAGGTATAAAATCAGGGCTAAGGGGGCCTCATTTTTGTTTTCTCAGCAGATGTCTGACAGACGATGCTCACTTAGAAAATGTTGGCAGAGTTGAAGAAGGAAGAACTGAAAGAGAATTCAGTATGAAGCCGGAGGACCCACCCAGGTTACAGTTCAAAGCTCCACAGTTAACTGAGTTCTCTGGATCTCAGTTTCCTGTTCTCTAACAGGACGACTCTATGAAGGGAGACCTTAACAGGCACTTCATGAGGATTAAGGGCAACAGAGAGAAAGGCAATGATGGTTCAGAGTGGTTTGTGATTGGCTAACTAGGTGGTAATCTGCCCCAGTCACAGGAAGGCATCACCTTATTTGATAACATACTCTGCGATGCACACTATTTCTAGAAAAAAAACGTATTTCAAGTGCCCTGTCTTGACTTTGTAACCACCCTGAAATACGATGATTTCACTTCCCCAAATGCTTTAAGCCTTTAAATACTGGAAGACATACATTTCTGCTAAAGATAAACACTGATCCAAAGAGAATTAAAAAAGATCATCAGAAAGTCCTTTTGTTCTTGAAATGCAGAATTGGAAGCGGACCATTTTCCTGTAGTGGGAACTGAAATCCAGTGTTAGATCCTTGTTTCTGGTACCTCCTTCCCCTTTCTCCCTCCCCTTTTTACTTTAGCTCCTCCCTACGCCTCTTCTATACCCAAATAGGAAAACAGCCGTTGTTTTCAGCTAACTTCACTCTTAGAAAAAGGTACAGTGAATTTCCAACAGACTAAGCCTATGTTCTAAGATAGACAAGGTAGCTGCTTACAATGTTTTCAAGCAATAGAAGTGATGAGTGAGTTCTCAAAATGACAAGGTAGGATAACTATCTACCCTAAAACCCTAAATGATGGAAAGAACCCTGGTCTAACTCCATCCCATGAGAGAATCTCTTAATCTCTCCCTTTCATCTCTGCAGCAAATACAGAGCCATCCCTAGGACATTACAGCAAATAAAAGAGGATCTTCATGGGGGTTACAGAAAATAACAGCATTGGTATTGAAGGGAGAGAGTCAATCCACCAACTGAAGAAGGCAATGATGAAGCAAATAAAACAAGGGATTTTTGACATCAGCTATAGTGTAAAGTCAAAAGAATAATAACTCAAAAACCCATATTGCTTCTGGAGAGATAACTTGGCAGCTAAGAACATTGACTACCCTACCAGAGGATGTGGGTTCAATTCCAGCACCCACATGGCAGCTCACAGCTGTCTCCAGTTCCAGGGGACTGAACACCCTCACCCAGGCAAAACATGCAGGCAAAACACCTATGTATATTACATTAAAGAAAACATTAAAAAAAAAACTACCTTGTGAGGCTGGGGAGACCGATAAAGATGAGTAAAGTGCCTGATGCTTAAGTGTAAAGACCTGAGTTGGGATCCCCAAGAGCCATGTGAAAATCCTGACACAGGGGTGTGGATCTATAACCTAGTGTGCATGGGAGGACAGAGAGGAAAGGCAGGTAGAGTCAGGTCCATCCTCGGATGCTGACAGTCAGTCTGGCCAATTGTTGAGCACTGGGTTCAATGGCAGAGCCTGTCTCACAACATAAGATGGAGAATATTCAAAAAAGACACCTTATTGTTGACTTCTGGTTTCCATACCACGTATATGCATGCATATTCCCACACAGGTGCACACATACCCCGCAACACACACACACACACACACACACACACACACACACACACACACTTAATATTAAAGTCCATCTTGGAGGCCAGAGAGGTGGCTCACTGGATGAAATACTTGGGGACACAAACATAAAGACTGGAATTCAGATATTCAACACCCAGTCACTGTGGTGTTCATCTGTAACGCCAGTGTGTGTGGATGAGTGAAGACAGGCAGATGCCTACAGCCCAATGGCCAACAAGTCTAGATGAGTTGAAGAACTCTGGGTTCAGGGAGAGACCTTGACTCAAAAGATATGATAGAGAACAGTCAACAGAAGATAAAGGAAGATACTCCATGATCAGCCTCTGTCTTCCACATGTATGTGATACAATGCACTCATAATTTATGCACATGTGTGTATGCTCACATGAACATACATATACCATACCCATACAAAATAAAACCAAATAAATAAAATACTAATTTAAGAAGCCTTTCTTTTTCCTCTCTCCCTCTATTTATTTTCCTTAAATATGGGCCCCAATTGTGCCTGGCAGCGGTAGTGACACACGCCTTTAATCCCAGCACTCAGGAGGCAGAGACAGGTGGATCTCTGTGAGTTTGAGGCCAGCCTGGTCTTCAAATTGAGTTCCAGGATAGACTCCAAGCTACAGAGAAACCCTGTCTTGAAAAAAAGAGATTGACCCCCAAACTCATCATGTAGCCTAGACTGGCCTTGAAGACCTAACCTTGTTCCTCTACTTCTCAAGTTCTGAGATTAAAGGTGTGTGCCACCATGCCAGGTGCTTCCCACACTGTGTATAATCTACAGTGAGTACCTAAATGGAAAAGAATATTCAGAGTGACACAAGACTGGATTCCTAGAACTTCCAAAGGGGGGAAGGTGGCAGGCTATAGCATAGCATGAGAACTCCCACAATTTGGAGCCTGCCTACTTGCCTGTACTTGCCAGTTTGGTCAGCACCAAGCCCATGATTAATAGAGCACTTATTTTTGGATTCCTAGAGGTAAAGGTGCAAGAATATTGGTGTATATGGTCTAAAACTGAAAATGGGTGCACCGGGACAAAAATTAGGATCCTGGACAATGGCCATATCGGGCAAGAACAGCCATCGTCCACTATGGTTCAATTTTTCCTCTTCCCAGTCATCCCATTCCCAACACCTTTCACCCATACTTGTGGCTGCCTTTTCCTACCCCAAATGAACCTATGTCTAGGGGGAGCAAAGTCAAGGAACTACCATAAAAGGTATTCCTGTCTCAACACTGGAAATGGGAAAATGAGATTGTCCAAGAAGAGAACAGAGTACTGTAAAATCTGTGGAGTTTAGAACAGATACATGTGGACAAAGTGGCTGTACTCCACTATATTTCCTCAACTGATTACCCACTTGGTTGTGCTTTTCAGCAGGGGATTTACCACAGAGACGTATCTTCAGGACTTACTGAATGAGCAGCCACAAGAGTCCAAAACACAAAAGCTAATTATTAAATGTGCACCTATTATACATTGAATTCTAAGCTAGAGTCTAAAACCCACAGACTCATCTCTGAAGGAGCTCATGCTCTACATGAGGAGATAAGCATTCACAAATTGAGTGTCCTATCAAAATTGTGACAACTGGGATACAGGAGATAAGTAGAGAAATGAAACTAGGGAAAGCCGCAATTTACCCAGGTATACAGGGGTATCTGTTAAGTAAACTTTAATATTAGATTTAAAAGAGGAGGCTGTGTTAGCCAGGCCAAAGGTGAGAGAGAACATATTCAGGCCAAGGAAATGGGAGTAGAACATTACAGAGAGCAAATTCATGGCATGTTCAAACAGCTGAAAGGCGTGGTAGAAAATGAGTTAGGGAGAGAGTCAGGAGGTAGATCTTAAGGGTCTTCACAGACCCTGGTTAGGACAGGTTATTCCAAATGCATAAAAACATCATGTAAGGTTTTTAACAAGATGGTAGCAAATGGACTTTTGTTTTAAGAAAATCAATTCGCTCACTATTGCTATGATAAACAACATGACCAAGAGCAACTTGGGAATGTCCTGACTTACAGCTTACATCATCAGAGGAAGACAAGACAGGAACTCAAGGCAGGAACCTGGAGACAGGAATTGAAACAGAGACCATGAAGGGGTGCTGCTTGCTGGCTTGCTCATCCTGTCCTTCTCAGGCTGCTTTCTTGTGCAACCCAGAAAAACTCATCCGAAGGTGTCACCAACATCAGTGGGTTGAGCTCTCACACATCAATCATTAATCAATAAAATTACCCAGAAGCTTGCCTGTAGTCCCATTTTATGAACTTTTTTTTAAAAGATGTTTCATCTTCTCAAAAGAGCCTAGCTTTTGACAAATTGTCAAACAAGCAAAACTAACCAGCTCATCATTCCAACTGTTTAATAGAAGAAAGGGTCCTGAAGAGGATTTTTAGCAAGGATCCCTGGTGGGAGATGAACTAACACAGACTAAGGAATTATTAGCCTTGTAGATGGTGAAACACAAAAAGACTTGAGTTGCACACTTTCAAGTGAGAATTGACAGGATTTAAGAACAGATCAGACTGAGCTGAGCTAGGTGGAAAAAGGAGAGCTAGCAATAATAAATCTCAAAATCTTTGACAGGGCAGCTGGATGACTGTTTCTATTTACTCAGAAACAGGGTAAAAGTACTCTATTAGGGGAAAATTATTCAAAACTCAGTTTTGACCATGATATGTTTAAGATACCTCTGGGTAGATATTTTAAGAGAGGCAATCGAATATTCAAGATCTGAATTAAAAAATGATGCCAGTTTGGAGACACAAATTTGGAATTCATCAACTTTTGATAGTAGGAGAAAGAGAATTGATTTTTGAACCAGACAAGTTTAAAAACAAAATCATCAAAAAAGAACTAAGCCCAAAGTAGTGGCCTATTCTTGCAATACCAGCCTTTAGAAGGCTGGGGAGAAATGTCATGAGTTTAATGCTGCCCTAGAGCATGATGAATTTTAGATCACTACAGTGTGAATCCAAGTATGTGATGATTAAGACCTTTTTTATTTTCTTCTCCTTAGACCCTTAATCTAGACCTGTCATGTAGGTTAAACAGTTTACCCATCCAATACATGTTTTGAATGAGAGGCAACTGATGAATAGGAACTTGTATAAAATTTTTTGTAATATCTTCATTTCTCTTTCCATTTTTCATGCAAACACATTTACTGTGAGTATACTAGGTTTCAGTTAGAGTACACATGGTTGTGAAATTGTTCAGTCTTTAAAATATAGCCCTGCTATTGCAGAACAACAATTACCATGACACAACAACCCTAAAGGTACAGTATTGGCCCAGAAAACATGGCAGTAACCAACAGCTTTCTAATTGGACTTAAGGCCCACTCAGTAAGAGGGAAATCATGCTTGGTAATAGAAACCTAGCCAACTACTCTGGGCTGATGAAGTCATGGTGATTGGAAGAGAACTTACAACCACTGTTTTACTAAACCACTATAATCCCTAACATTCCAAGTGTTGGTTCTTAGGCCTACAGAGAAGAGTAGTCCTCACCCCTCATTAAGGGAACTTTTCTTGCAACAGATGGACAACATTACAGAAAACCACAACCAAAGAAAATCCAAAATTTTGGAGCCCTGTCTCAATGGATACATCTCCAAAACAACTCCCACAGCAAAGGCTCAGGGAACATTTCAGAAGAGGAGACAGAAAAGATTGTAAGGGCCAGGAGTTTGTTGTGAGATTGTGACTCTTAGGAATGTCAGAAGTTACACCCATAAAGTCTCACCAACATGACTGCCTAAACATGAGCTAAACAAGAACAACAATAGACAAACATACCAAAGTGGATTGAGGAAAGCCCAGGAGGCCTTGCAAAGAACTACAGACAGCTAAGGAATGCAGGGAAAAAAGACTTCCCCAGCCAAGAGCACATCAATTGGTTATCCAATATCAAATCTTCAGTCATGAAAACAAAATTATACAGACTGAGCAAGTTGTATTTAGAAATACATATGCATGCATATATATATATATATATATATATATATACAACAATTAATAAAAAATGGATACATGAATTTGAAAGAGAACAAGGAGGGGGTATATGGGAGGTTTGCAGGTAGAAAAGTGTAGGAGAAAATAATGTAATTCTATTATAATCTCAAAAATTAAAATATTTAAAAATATATAGTTATGCTATGAAGATTGCTATTAGCTGCTATCCAACATGGGTAGGCATATCTGTGTGTATACAGTTGCATACCTTCCATCAACAACTATTTAATGTTCACTGACCATGTATACAGAGGCTTAGCCTCTGTCCCTTGGTACCCCAAAGCTGATGCAAGGGGGAGGTATCAACAAACAGAAGCAGTGATCACAGCTGTCCGAGACAAGCAATATACTTCAGTTGAATAAATTGAATGTAAGTATATGCTGCTTTAGACTAAAAGGTTGTAGGGAGCTTCTTGGAGGTAAGAGATTTGAGTATAACATGAAACAAAATAAAATGACGAACAGATCTCTAAAATAACAGACACAAAACCAGGCAGCAGCTTTGAAATAATTAGTCTGTTTTTAATCATAGTACCCAGTATGGACTGTTACAAAAAAAATTTGTATTTATGATTTATTCAGTCACTGTAACAATCTTATAAACTTGTTGGTGGTATCTTCCCTGTCCCTTTCTTATAGACCAGAAACAGATGTGCAGAAAGGTCAAGCTCCAGTAAGCAGAACTGGGACTTGAACTCCGAAAATCTTCAGCCTGCACTTCATTCTTACTCTAGACTCTTATGAGTGAAGTGCAGAATTTCAAAATGCAGGGCCCAGGGGAGGAGTGTGTAGGGAAACTAATTGCATCTCTATGGTCTCCCTGTGTGGTGGGTGTCTTTGCCTCTCAAAAGGAAATAGTCTGATTCCTTTCCGGGAACCTAGTGGTTCTCATTGAGCCATGCTAGCATTCTCTTTCAGACTCTGCTCAGATTTTTGTCCCTAAGAACCCATGGAACCCTAAGAATCCAGAGCATCACCTGTGAGTTCATTAGGTAGCTTTTCTGACAATGGAAAATCCCAATTAATATCTTTGCCAGAATCTTCCGGTTCCTCTTACATTTGGCCGCCCTTTCCTGTGTGGTGAAAGTCAATATTTAAATATGAAATCTGGCTTCAGTGTTTTCAAAAAATTAATTCCATTATTAGAATTAGTTGAAAATAGGCTTTGTGTCTGTATGGAAATGGCTAGGAACAAGGCGGCCAGTAATACCCTAGGTTCAGTCTATTACTGAAATCACGACAAAACCCTGTACTGCACTGGTGGTCACAGCAGGTACAGTTCAGTAAGTACCATATCATAAGGCACAGTTTAAGACCCTCCAGGGAGGCGATACAATCAGTATCCAGGAAATAGGACCGGCTGTATCATGAAACCAGTGGCAAGCAAGTCACATGCTAAAAGAAAGATAATCAAAGTGATGAGCGAAAATTCACAGCCAGCTCGACAGCCTCTGGCAGCAAGGAAGGGCTGGGCTCCCAAGCACCATTGGATTTGTTTGTGCATGTCCAGTCAGGGTTCCTGGTTCAGAGGACTTTGTATTTTGTTCTTTTGTCTTCCAGATTCTATCACAGCTCTTAGGGGAGCTGTGGTCTCAGCCCAGAAAGGCAACATTTAAAAAAGGCAATAAGAAAGAAAGACAGCTAAAGCTTTGGGTGCAAGAAGACATTTGGCAAAACAATTTACAATGAACAATTTACAAAAAACAATGGACAATTTACATATGATTTTTTAAGGCTATAGATGTTTTCAGTGAAAGACCCCATTCCTAATTGTTGTCACATCTCCCTAAGTGTCGTTCCTACATGTTAGACATCATTATTTCTTTCTAGGGCTCATGCTTTGGTTTACTCCTTTGTAGAAGGGGAAAGAAACAGCTACCATGTAGGTAACATATTGAGGACTTAGGGTAGCAAGGCACAGTGATATCTTGGAAGCATTAATGCAGAGAGTGGACTTTCTTATGCTACCATTATCTCAGCCTTCTGTTTAAAAGGGGCTGGGCTAGAAAGAGTCATTGAATGGAACCTTCTAGATCACATGAGGATGGTAGAGGAGAAGGAGGGTGAGTGCAGAGTGTGCCTTGCCAGTGTGTGAAGGCACATAGGACCTTAGAGAGAGAGATGGGACACTGAGAACACTTTGATTGGGAACTCGCTTTGCTATGGCTTTATAATGCAGTGGCTCATATTATTCCAACCATAGCCACATGACACGCATACCTACAAATACCTATAAATTGGGAGCCCAGGGAATGACCCTCCCAGTTAGAGGGACAACAGCAGGTGAGAGGGAGACTGCAAGGGATGTGGCACTGAACACAGATTCCCAAGTCCACACTCCCGACTTTATACCATCTAATCAATGTTTTTCTTTCTTCCTTCTTTTCTGTTCTTTCTTCTTTTTTTGCAGTTTTGGGGATTGAAGCTTGGGATTTGTATATACCACTGAACTACATCCTGAGGCCTCAGCAAAGTTTCTATTTCCTGGCAAAAACCTCTTTCTTGAACTTTCCATGGTACCTTCTGAAAACAGTGGTGGCCCAGGAAAGAATGTTTGTTTTAATTATTTGAATCTGCTTATGCATCACGGTGTAACTTTCCTCTATGTGGCTCAACTGTGAAATCTGAAATGGTTCAGTGTACCCAATGACCCGGTCTTCCTTATCTCTAACCCTCTCTAATGGGTGAGTCACGTGGAAGAAAAACCATTGTCCTTCTTTGCCTCCAAGTACAAGTGTTACTTAACTACAGAAATGATAACTTAAAATTGCCTATGTATGTTTCTTATGGTCTTCTGAGGCCACTGAAAAGTACTCTGCTTCCCGTTTCCTAATTACCGGCACACAGGAGGTGCTCTACAAGTTTTCTTATGCATTAATTTTTAATACAGGATCCCTTAGCATTGCATACATATTTACAGGTTAGGAGCACCTCTGTGCATCCATCTGTACATCCATCACCCATCTGAGTGAACTTATATATTTACTCTAACTGCACGGTTGCCATGCTATTCTGTATGCACACACAGACCTATGAATATACTTAGTAACCATTGCTAAGTCCTGTTAAGTGACAGGCTATCATCCCAAAGATCTTATTTTCATTCCACTGATTTGAAAAGGAAATCTGGTGTATAGGAAGACCAGAAGGCATCACTCCCAGCTATATATTTTTTATTTGCTCTCACCGAAAATATATGCCAAATACCTGCTTTTTTAAAAAACAAAAACCAAAATGTCATCATGTACAGCTGGATAAAATACCCACAGCACCAGGCCTGGATAGGGCCTGGTTGCAGATTTGGGTGCACCTTGGCCCTGTTTCCCACCTTTAGAATGTATCTAACAACCCTGTCTGTTACCTGCTTTGGCTCCCACTTTAAATGTATGTGCTTTTTTTTTTTTCTTTTCCACATTCAGGCTGCTTAACACAGCACCATCGGTGCTTAATTGTTGGCATTAAGGTGTCTGAAGGGTCAGCTTCATGGGAAGGATGCCTGCTACAGAGATGAAGACCCTCCTCCCAAGACTGACGCCAATAGCTGTGTAACTGTGGGTAAGTTAAACAACCTTTCTGAGCTTGAGTCTGTTGGTCTCTAAAGAAGGAGGTACCAATATCTAACGCGAACATGTATGTAAAGATGAAAGGAGAAGTGATTCCCAGTGTGTAGGGAAGAAAGAGCACCTTATTAGGACACTGGCCACATCCTTGGGAAGGTGTGTCTTCTATCCATCCCCGCCCCAGGCCCCTTACATTACTTTTCTATCCGAAAGCCAGATGAAGGATCCCTTGACTAGCCACAGATCTGGATCTCCCCTCCTGCTTCCCTCACTACTGAGTGAGTAAGTATAACTATGTATCTACACACTCAAACTGCACCAATCACTGCAATGGCCCAACTCCTAGAGAGCAGAATACTTTCCATTAGTCACCTCATTTGAACTTTACAACAGTCCCCCGAGAGTTACAAGCCATTGCCACTTTGATAGATGTTCAAGCTGAAGGCCAGAGAGGTTAGTAGCTAGATCACTGTCATAGTTCAAAATTCAGGTCCCTGACTCTGAGTCCCCTGTGAGTTTTCTGTTATATCAACAACCATGGGGCTTTATCACTTACAAATGAAAGGCAATGGTATTCTGGAAAAAATAATGTTAGGAAGATAAATGTTGATGGTGGAAGGTCAGTGGATCCAGTCTTACCCTGTGCCATCACCCCCGCTCTAGAAATCTGTTCTGGGTCCCTCTATCCTGAGAAACCCTGCCCAGAATCTCTCTTACTCTGTTCCTGTCCATGACATGGCACCTAACTCAATTCCAAATGCTATTGTTATGAGTCATAATATAAATATCTGATATGCAGGATATCTGATATATGACACCTGTAAAAAGGTCTTTGATGCCCCCCAAAGGAGTCTTGGCCCACAGATTGAGAACCACTGCTCTAGGTCTACAAGGTGATCATCTAAAGAAGATGAGGGCCTAGTCCTGTACGATCTTGTTCAAAACCTCATAGCAACTGTGTTCCATCCAAGACTGAAGACCAGGCTTCCACTGGAACTTTTCCGATCAAACTGACATCCAGTTAAATTACTTGAATTTATTATTCTATGGGAAACATGCCCAATATTTCCACACATTCCCTTCTCAGTTGACACCACAACCCTCATAAGTAAGGCTCCGATGCTTAGACAAGAAAGTGCCATGCACAGTGTGGTGACATGAATAAGAATGGCCCTTAGGCTCATATGTTTGAATGTTCAGGTCCCAGTTGGTGGAACTGTTTGGGAAGGACTGGGAGGTGTAGCTTTGCCAGAGGAGGTTGTCACTGGGGGTGGGCTTTGGAAGTTTTAAAAGCCCATGCCAGGCCCAGTTTCTCTCTCATCCTCCTGCCTACAGATCAGCAGGACATAATCTCTCAGCTACTGCTCCAGGGCCATGCCTACCTGCCTGCTGCCATGCTCTTCGCCACAATGATCATAGCCTAAGCCTCTGAAACTGTAAACAAGCCCCCAATGAAATGCTTTCTTTTATAAGTTGCCTTCATCCCGGTGACTATTCACAGAAATAGGATAGTGACTAGGACACTCGAGGTCACATGGCTGACATGATGGGTCCCCAGGCCTGTCTGGCTTCATGACCTCCTTCTGCCACAGCTGATGCCTCTCTCAACAGCTGAGCTTCAGCACATCAGCACCTCCACAGCACAAGCAAGCACTTTAAGCCCTGCCATTGCCCCAGTAGGTTAGGACCCTTGCATCAGTGTGTTAGTGCATGGTTTAACTTTGAATCCATGTGTGGACTTTGGAAGCAAACTGCCTGCCTTTGAATCATGATTTTGACACTCATTAGCTACTGGCTTTGGCCCAACCAACTTGCCTAAACCCCGGTTTCCTCATCCATAAATGAGGACAACGATATACTTCCCTCCAGGGAGTAGGATTAAGTAATGTTATACTTATAAATCACTAAGCATGGCCTCTGACATGTATGGTATATGTGCGGTAAATGTTAAATGTAGTAGGGAAATGGAGGAATTTGTTTTTAAACCTCGGAGCTATTTTGTAATATAGTGTCTTAATGCCTTAAAACTCGTTCCTGTATAAGTCAGAATTCAAGCAGGAAAGCGGAGCCACAATAAGTGATGCAGAATTAAGAAGTTACTATGGGAGTTAGATCTTCTGCAAGTGATACAACGTCACAGACACACATCAGCAAGTCCTGAAACATCCTTTGGAATACCAGTGATAAAGAAATAATAAATACATGTGTGTATTATATGTGGCACATAAATATATATATATATATATTTTATATATGTATAATATATACATATATAAAAACACTGCAAATAAACTCACTAAAATGTTCATAGTGGAATTCTTTGAACAATGAGACAACAAGGAGTGCAATTTTTAATTTTACTTATTTGTTTTCTAATTTATATATTGGATGGCTGTTTAGAAAACAAATGATTTATTAGTATCTATTATTCATTAACCTCTTAGTTTTCCTAGGATTTCGTGCCTTGAAAAAGTTCAACATGAGAGTGGAGAGATGGCTCAGCAGCTTGGAGTGAGCGCTTCTCTCACAGAGAACCTAAGTTCAGTTCCCAGCACCCACCCAGTGAAAGCTCACTTGTGACTCCAGCTTCAGGAGACCAGATGCCCTTTTTTAGACCCCACAGGCACTTGTAGGCACATGTGTTCATTTCTATACACAGATGCCCACACACATATATAATTTAAAATGAAACGAATTTTAACAAACAAAATTCAAGATAATGCATTGGCACACTACAAACACAAAGTTATAACTGAGGAAGAGAAAGCAGATGAAACAGAGAGTCTCAATCCAGTGCCAGACTGTGTAGTCCAGTTCTCATTAGATAGCTGGGGACTATTGGCTGCAAAGCTGAGCCATCTGTCCAAGACCACAGGGCCCTGGAAATAACCTGGGACTTCACACTTCTAGCTAAGTGTATCCGACTATATATCAGTCTTTCTAAGGTTTCACTCATGGTTAATTTTATGATGCAGATAATGATCAAGAGAGGAAAAGATGGGAGAAATGGTCCTTCATCACAGCCTTAATTGATAAGAAGTGGAAATTCCCCCCCCCCCACGAAGGCACATTAAGCTGAACTGTTTCCACAGGTACCCTGGAGTGACCACAGTAGCATGCTGAGCTCAAACAGTCTCTCAGGTGGTGATCTGTGCCAGGAGAAGTGCGATTATTGCGTATGTCAGCTCTTGTCACTGTCATTTGCAAGAGAGATGAACTTGCCTATGGTAACTCCCTTGGCCACAACAGAAATATCATAACTGGACACTGATCCCAGAAAGCCTTCTTAGTAGTCAAGTTAAAACAGATACCCACTCAGATACAACAAATAATAACCAAGAAACGTCAAAAGGTCTAGTTTGGGTTTTCAAGAGTTTGTTTGGGGTCTCAAGAAAGTAATTGCAGGCTAATGAGTCTTCAACCCACACTAATAAAATAACCCCTCCCTTGCTACTTACTTAGACCAACTGTAGAATCTAGAGACTTATTCTTGGTGTAGATTAAAAACATCCCAAATAAAGAAAGTATATACTATATTTGATGATTTGTAACTACTATCTATGGGCAGGGTATTTCACATTCTGGCCTCTCTGGAAAATATAGTAATATTTAAACTCATCCTTTTATATCCTACTGTTCAGAGACCAACAAAGTTAACAGAACATTAGAATGTTATCATTGGAATTAGTTATAATTCTAGTATGGATGTTTAATGACATCAGGTTTCTCCTCAGAATGAAGTTGATCTCTTCGTATCCAATGCTCACATTTCTGGATGGTTGAGGCATGAAGGGAGTACAAAGAAAACACCATCCTTTTCCTGGAAAGCTATGTTACTTAATTTTCTTCTTAGAGCAAATCTCCCAGCCACCCTGCATAGCACAGAACACAGGCTTCTCTTTGATGTCACCACTCAACCAATGGATACTTTCACTTCCTCCCTTTCACCAGCAGATTTTTGTGAATTTGGGCTTCTCTGGTAACCATGTCAAATATCTAGAGCCCCTGATTCAATGTAGCATAAACAAAAGAAAAACAGATCTGAGAAAGAAGAGAGAGGGTGAGACAAGAGAGATGCAGTAATTGTCTTTGGATGGTTGGGAACTAATGAGAATTAATTAAGTCTAGAGCCAAAAAGTTTTCTCCCAGAACAGTAGGTCATGGCAACCCCAGACAGGAGCATGCAGGAGCAGGAACATGAGCCCTATTCGATGAGTAGGGATGTCACCACCCATTTGTGGTTCCTGCAAGAACACTAGAGCAAGCCAGGCCCTAACACCTTGCTTTGCTTTGACAAGCATGGGCCTGGCCTTTCAGGTACAGTTCTAGCAGGGATGGGCCTCCCCCCCCCCCCGACTTGGGTTCAGTCTGAAGCCAAAGTGAGTCCTGTAAAGGCTCCAAGCCCTTCTTGATCCACACAGATACAGCTGCCCTGTGGATGATCGGTTGGACTAGGCGGCTACTCCTTCATCCGGCCAGCAAATCAGCACAAACCGAGGTAAGCCATGGGGATCTAGAAAAGGAGTGTGGGGCTTTCAAAAGATCCAGAAAGTCAAGAATTAGCCAGGGAACCCCTACATCTCTATGCCATTCTTTAACTCTGGAGACGTTTTCAAAACCCTGAACTTTAAACCAGGACTCCACAGCCTTACCAGATCCGGAGAGATGCTTCAGATGCGGCTGGATGCCTCTGGTGATTTGACCAGATGTTCTCCCTGCTGCATTCCCCGTAATCCCATGAACTTCCGCTCAAGTAGCTGATTCTCAGATGGGTGACGGAGAGGCCAGCCCCACAGAAGACAAAGCCAGAGCTCATAACCCAGTGCTCATCTGTGAGCTGTGCAGGAGGGATTAACCAGTCTATTGATGCAGGTTCTATTGGGAAATGCTGCTTTTTAAGGAAGTGCAACCTTTTAAATTTCCGAGTTGGACCTGGCAGCCTGCCAAGAGAAGGAGTGTATTAAACTACAGGAGAACCTGGTGAGCCGGGGCACCAAACTGGGCACAAACCAAGGAGGCTTCGGAATTCTCAGAAGATCTGAGGAGAAACGAGTAGGCAATCAGCAGGAACCTTAGCGAATACCAGTACGGCGATTTTGCTCCCTTCGGCTTGCCAAGTCCAGGTTTGGACATGTCAGTTTCCTCTACTGACTTCTTCTTCTTCTTCTTCTTTTTTTTTTGCCACAGTGCTACCATCTATATTTAATTGAATTGTGTGGTTCACGATCCCAGAACACAGGAGTTGTCAGCACTAAGTTTCAACTAGCCCCAACAGGGTTTCACCGCTCATTTTTTTAAAAATAATCTCAATATATAGCCTAACACCTCCACTTCCAGAGTTGGTTTTCTAAGAATGAATACAACTAGGGAATTATAATACTTGTTGGGTTCAGAGAAAAGGGAGACATTACTCTACATTTGAATCTAAAATATCAAAAGCATCCATTTCTTGGGTCTCTCTAGAAAAGAGAATAGTCTGTCCCTCAAGTTGACTCTTTCTATGTTTGGCCGAGCTGGGAAATTGAACAGTTGGAACATGAGCTTATGGGCTAGAGAGATGGCTCAGTCATCAAAGGCTAGGCTAACGACCAAAAATATTTATTTGAACTATTTGCTGGCTTAATCGTAAGAATTCAGTATCACTTAGTAATCACATTTGGGGTTGTGTGGGACTTCAATAGATGAAAATAAAATCTGTGACTATACATTTTGCCCCAGCTCATTTGTATTCAAAACAAAAAGGAAGAAGGAAAGATTATATATGAAGCATAGTACATGCCTACTACCAGGACTAGAAAAAAATTATGTAAGTGTCAGACTTAGGTATCAATGATGAACGCTTTTGTGAAAACTAGCTTGTCACAGGGGAGGAGAACTTGATCAACTCACTTTCATTTTAAATTTTAAAGGGGTCTGTGGATTTAAGACCAATATCACATCTTTCTTGGATGTGTTGTGGACGTTTAACATCCAAAGTCGTTTTTATAGATATTTTTCTTTCCTTCTCTGGTCTTGAACCTATGACTAAAAGTCTGAACCCATAGAATTAGGTTCCCCTTACAGTTTTAGAGGAAATTTCCCAGAAGAAAGTTGATCTGAGGACAGAGAGATGTCAGCTGATCTAAGTTCACACAGCCCTTTGAGATAAAGCCAGACGTGAACACCTCTCCCAGTCTTACTTGGGTGCCGTACTTGTCATTCTCAAAATACCACATTCAGTGTGTGTAGGGTGTGGTGGCCTTGCTGGTGAGCTTTCATGAAGAAACTAGAGAAAGTTTTACAGAAAAAAAAAAAAGAAACGAGCCAGCCTCCTTTGGCTCTCACGGTGACAGCCTGACAAAGCAATAGCAATATAAAATCAAACAACTAATATATCATAAATGCTGACTAATGGTACCTCCTTTCAAAGGCATCAGGTTATCTCCATCAATTACTATATTCCAAGTGCTTTTCACACATGATTGGCTCTCAGCTTTCTGACAGCTTCAAAGGTTTGGTGTTGCTTTGGTTCTTTTAAGGTGAACAAGCTGAAGCTCGGCAGGCAAATAGCCAATGTGACAGAGCTGAGGTTTGGTCCTTTCTGTTTTGACCACGGCTACCACCTTCTCTAAACTGTCTCAGACTCATTTGGAGCCTCACTCAACAGCAAGCCTTAATATGGCTATTGCTGCTGTGGAATAAACTTTGTTTGTTTGTTTAAATACCTGTAAAATTAGCTTGGTTATCTCCTCTGTCAGTTCAAGAAGCATCTCCCATACTAATGGGTATGGTCTTTGTATTTGATGCATTTTATAGAAAATCTGACAAATTAAAACCTTTAGCATCTGGTGGCAAGCTAAAATGTATGAAAAAATAAATGGAATTCTGAAAACACTTGTTCACCATTTATAATTTTAAAAATTGTTTGCACTAAAACATGTTTATTTTTTTAAAAAAATCTATAAAATTTAAAAATCAGAACTTTTTTTCATTAAAGTCTAGCATTTGGCTGTCAATTGTTTGAATCAAATTATTTCTCCAATGTATATTTTTTATGTTTAAAATGTGTTTTAAATCAATATGTCATTATTTTTATTAAAATATCTACTTTTGAGGCTGGAATAGTATTTTTGTCTTCCACAAATAGGTCATGGTTTCTGATAAATCTACTGGTCTGGTTAAGTAAAAACAAAGACAACTTAGTGACTTTAGAAGAATAACCTTCCCTGGTCCCCTTTGAGTTGAGGGTGGAATTCATAGGCACAGCATAGAGTATGGTGGCACTGTGGCTATAGAGAACAATGACAAATAGCAGCTCAGGGAGCCTGTCTCTGGACTAATGAGCAACTATCATCTCAGCCATAAGTTTATTAGAAGGTGTAAGGTAAATGATGCTGCACAGCTCTCAGATCTGAGTGAGATGCAAAAATGTCTCTTTCTTCTGAAATTCACTGAATATTTCAATCTAAATTTATAGAGTCAAAAGCACCATAAACGCAGCCAACCTTTACTGAGTGTTTACTATAAGCCAGCCACTAGCCTATGCACTTCACAGGTGTCAATCAGTCTTGTTCTTCACAATTAGGTGATGGTAGAACTGTTATTGCCTCCACTTTGCCCAGTGACCACATTTGCACAGCTGCTGCCTGGGAGAAACTTTGTTTAGAGCAGTGGTTCTCAATCTGTGAGTTATGACCCCATTCGGGAGTCAAATATCAGACACTTACATGACGATTCATAACAGAACGAAAATGACAGTTATGAAGTAGCAATGAAAAACTTTTATGGTTGAGAGGGTCTTCACGACATGAGGAACTGTATTAAAGGATCACAGCCTTTGGAAGGTTGAGAACCTCTGGTTTAGAGGCAGACAGTGTGAGTCTAGGTTTAAGGGTCTCCTACTCTTCTTTTCCATTGCCTCTGTGACACCCTGGCACACTGACAAGGTCCACCTACCACAGGCACCAAGAAACAAGAACACAATCCCCCAGTGTGGTAAGGGCCTCGGCGGATCTTTGTGGCTTAGGCCTCCTTGGTGCCATCATCTTTCCCAGTGAGAGCTTCCTATTTTGATGGGTGAGTCATCGGGTTATTCTTCATGATCTTCAGCTCAGCTTCCTCTCCGAAGGGCAGTTTATTTATGCTCAGGATGAGGCTTGCCCTAATGGCCACCTCTAATGTTCTGGTGGTCATTCCCGGAGTTCAAATAATCCTTATTCTTTTAGCAACATCTCCTTCCTAGACTTGAAAAACAACAGTCATTCCCATTTTATCAAAAGCAAATCCCCAAAGAACAGAACAAATGGCTGATGTATTCTTTATTCCTATGCCATCTGTCCAGGACATGGCAGCCTGCTTATAAATGCTGGGAAAAAAAAAAAAAAAAAAAAAAAAAAAAAAAAAAAAAAAAAAAAAAAAAAAAAAACGAGGGCTAGCCAGACACAGCAGGTGCCTTCTAATTCCTTCAGGAAATGCTCCCTGAGCAGTCACTACGCAGAAGGAACATGAAGCTCCACATGGAGAAGAGACACGTTCAGATATGAGGACTGGCAGGTTCCTTGCCCGTCTACTCCTTCCATTTAATTAATAAGCATTTACTGTGTGCTTTCTGCTCCACACCTGTACAGACTGGGGAAGCAAGGACATGAAAACAATGGAGACTACAAACCCCTGGCTTCCAATTTGATTTTGCCTCTTAACAGTGATAAACTTAGACATCTTTTCAAGCTGTGTGAGCCTCTGCCTCCTGGACAGCTAAGTGAGGGATTAACATTGTTGGTTAGCAGTAAGGATTAAAGGAGATCTCAGGTGTGAAGGTGTCAACCACTATCTCTTAGCATTTGCTTGGCAACTGAAACAAAAATCTGTTGACCTCAAAGAACCATGCATCCCTGGCAAGGGATCAGTTAGGATATGGCAGATAAAATGGCCAGATCGGCTCAGATTGACCTTGAAACGAAACAGGAGGGAACAGGGGTGTTTTCTTTTCTTGGGGAGATTATGAAGAACTGGACAGGAAGACATGGCAGAGAAAGATATCCCCCAAAGTAAAGAGAGTCTAACTGGGCAATTAATATGAATACACAAAGGGGATACACTGAGGCAGCCCAGGGAAAATCCTTGACTACATCTTGGAGGAGGAGTATTTTAAGGTCCAGGCATTGGGGCTCAGTTCTGCATGGTCCAGGGGTGTCTCTGTGGGTCTACCTGCATCATTAAGGGCTTGTATTTTTTATTCCAACTGTGGGTGTTGTGGGCACCTGTACTCTCACCTCTTGGGTTTTTCATGATTTATTTGTATGTTTTATACATGGTGTCTGTATGAGTGAATACTGCTTCACATGGAGGCTTGAGGAAGGTGTTTGATCCACCGGAGCTGGAGTTACAGGTGTTAGAAGCAACTAAATATGATGTTGGGAGTCAAAGTCAAGTCCTCTTGAACAACAGTGAGCCAGCACTTTTAGCCACTGTGCTGTTTCTCCTTCTCATACCCCTTAGATCTTAACTAATATATAGTTTTTCCTGCTTAGAAAACAAGATTGCCTCCCAGAATGCTTTCACATTCATTGTGTCTCTTTGGTGATAATGTAATCTAAGAAGTTTGGGCTCTCTGGCAGAGGGGAGGCCAATTTACCAAGGAAGTAAAGCACGTGGGGAAGGCAGATAGCTTGTCTTTGGCCACAGCTGTCACATGGTTCAGCTAAGATGTGGACATTGTTGTTTCTGACTTCAGGAATCTTTTCCGGAGTGGGGTTTAGGGGGTGCAAACATGTCCGAGTGGTGACATTTTGACAGCAGGCCCTCCAGCTGTGATTTGTAGTAGTTAAGTGCTATGAAATGAAATCAGCTGTAGATATTATCCTTCTGTCTTGGCTTAGCCTATTGGTGCCTTTCTTCTGGCTGCATCCCAGGTTTTTTAAAGGACATCAAAAGAAATTGTTATTGACCAGACTCTGGTTATTTATAATAGACATTCCTTCTCTCAGTTTTGCTGTCCTCCATGGAAGAGCTGGGGTCTTAATCTGAACCTTGGGGAATCAGAAGCCCCATTCACTTTATTTAGCTTTCAGGACATTAGATTTTTTTTTGTGTGTGTGTGTGTGAGAAGCTCTAAGTTTCACTGATGATAAAAGTAGCCTGTGCTCAACGTCTTGACCATTTAATGAACTTGTCTCTTTTTAGTCCAAATTTACCCTCGTGTTTTCCCAAACTAAATATTCCTTTGTATTCCTCGCCCCTCCCCACTGCACTTGGGAAGTAGAAGCAGGGGAATCTCTGTGAGTTCAAGGCCGGCTTGGTCTAAATAGTGAGTGTCAAGACAGCCAGAGCTGTTCTAAACCTGTTTTCAATCTGGTCTTGAAAAACAAAACAACAAACTCCCAAAACTAACAAATTAAGACAACATTTTTTCCTTTTTTAATTTAAATTAGAAACAAGCTTCATTTACATGTCAATCTCAGTTTCCTCTCTCTCCCCTCCTCCCCTGTCTCCCCACCAGCCTCCATCCCATCTCCTTTCTACTCCCTGGGGGGCCTTCCATGGGGATCTTAAATATCAAGACATCAATTTTAAGCATACTCCAGAGGAAATTTACTTAATATAAATTATTTATGTTTAAAAAATGTAACTATACTCATTCAGTAATTTATCTAGAATTCTGTGAAGTCTACTTTGGGGGAAGGCTTGGTGTCTGTGTTGTGCAAAGCTTGTACATTTGTCCTTGTGCACAGTAAGTAATAAGTTATTTTTGTAAATGGCTTCACTTAGAAATCATATACATGTCTCTCTGTGAAGGGAATGTCTATTACCCATAAATATACTATGTCTGTAGCTTAATATGTGTTCACAGTCCTGCCTACTAAACACAATTTCCCCCTTACACACAGATGTATACACACATGCACACATAGACAGACACACATACAAACACAAACATAGATACACACTCAAACACACATACATACACCCAGGCACAGACACATGCATACACAGGCACAGACACATAGACACAGGCACACACATATACATAGACACACAGACACAAACACATACATATAGACACACATACAAACATACATACAAACACACACATACACATTCATACACACAGGCACACACACATACATACATATAAGACATAGACACACATACATGCATACACAGACACAAACACATACATATATACACACATACAAACAAGCACATGCCCCCCCCACACACATAGATTCATAAATTCACAATCGATTAGCTATATCTTGCTCACTTTTTGTATCCACTGGATTGCAAGTCTGCAAGTCACCCACAACATTTGAATGCTTTCTTTTGACAGGGCTGATTCTAGGCACCATCAAATGTATCTTATGTGCCTCTCTAATACATAACATTTTTCTTAAGTGTTATGTAACTGAGGTATTCAGACACTTTGGACTTTAGTTTTCTTATTGGAGACAACAATAGGATCTACCTCTGCTAGAATCAAATGGAATGCTGGGAAATAGGAAACATCTGAGCCCCTGATATGTACTCAATACATGTTTGTTAATATGTCAACAGTGTGTTTTTGTCAAGATTAAAAGGGTTGTATAACGACGTGAGAAACCATAAGTAAACTTAGGTATTAGATCAGGTATAAAAATTCAATAGTTCTTAAAGTTATTTCTACATTTATTGCACACAGTCTGCCCATTTAAGCAAGGTGTTACAAAAGGCTTACAAGAGGCTGGAGAGATGCAGTAGCATCTAAGAGTCCTCCCAGCTTTTCCAGAGGACCTGAGTTTGGTCCTGGCATCTGTATCAGGTGACTTACAACTGCCTAGAACTCCAGCTCCAGGGAATCTGATGTCCTCTTTTGGCTTCTAGGATACTGACACACATGTGACATAGACTCACATGGACACATATACATAAATAAAAATAACCTTAAAAAATTAAGGAAATGCCTCACAATAACATATGCAAACAACATCCTGGTTAACATATGGATTAGAATAGTTAGGTCATTTACTGATATTTGGGGCTGTCTGTCTGTCTTTTACAGACTACTGGTTGAAGCTGGAACCTTATCTCTCCTAATCCTTAGTTTTCACAATTGCTGGGGGAGGCATTATCGCTCCTCGCATCTGAGGGGGAGTAAAGTGACTTGCCCTAGTTCTCACCACTTAGTATGTGGTTAGGCTTGTAGAAATGTCCCAGAGCCCCAGATCACAGGCCACCACCCCTAGGAAAGAGCCAGGAGTCAATTACCCCTTGGGATGAACTTCAATCACCAGGTTACCTTCTCAAAGTCAAAGCTGTGCTGAGGGGCACTAAGGCAATAACCCACTTGGCACTGGCTAGGTCTGTCCTAGATTTTGGCCCTACTGCTTTCTAGCTGTATGACCTGGGGCAGGTAACACATTTCCCTTTGGTGACTAGTCTGTAAGAAGAAACAGAGAGTCTTTATGATTCCTGCGGAGATATCGCACTGATTGCAAAGACAGGCATTGGAACATAAAGTATTGGTGTGCTAAACTAAATACGCAGGTCTGCCTTTGGTCTTGATGGCCCTGAGGCTGGAGAGGTTTGACTCAGAGAGAACGTTTGAATGTTGAAGGAGCATGTCCAAAGAGGGAAATCCATCCAAAAAAGAAAGGATTGTGCATGGAAGCAATGTGAGCCTGTGACTGCTCAACCCTTTGGACCTGGCGAGAATACACAGAGCATTGGAAAGAATGAAATTGGGGTCAGAAGGTCAGAGTTCAGCATTTCCTAGTGTTGATTTAGCTGTATCGTAACTGGATCGTTCTCCTGAGCCTCAATTTACCAGCTGAGGGAAAAAAAATGCATCAAGAATATGCAATAACAATGCATCAACAATGACGTTTCCTGTCATTGTTACAATTCTATCCCAAGTTCCAGGGCCTGTAGATGAAGGCGGGTGAAGTTGTGGGTGAGCCTAGGTTAGCTCATTAGTATGAACTGACTGGAAATACTGCGTACTTCAGAAACAACCTCGTCCCGAGGTATATGTGTATCTTTTGGAAATAAAGATCAATGCTCATCTTGATTCCATCCCTCGTATTGCAACAAACTGGAAAAACGTGTCTAAATCAGGCAAGAGTTGGATCTATCGGCGGCTCTGAGCCATCATGTGACATATACACTAAGGAAACGAATTGGGGCCTAGGATTTCCGACCATGCTGTCCCTCAAGGGATGAAAGCAAATCAGCTGTGGAAGTGCCTCTCTGACCACAGGAAGGCCGTCAAAGTGGAATAGAGAAAAGGGGAGTGGAGTAGAGGAAGGGGAAAGGAGAGGCAGAGAGGAGTGGAGAGAGAAGAGAAGGAAAAAGCATTTGCTGAGCAGCACTTCACACACTGCAAAGCCCCCCCCCCCAAAGAAAATGCTGTCCTATTCTGCTTTCCAGTCATCTTGTGATTACTAAACTATCCCGGAGGAGAAAATAAAAGTCTAGGGACCCGGAGGGATTGACAAAGGCCATGTAAAACAGACTCATTCGGGGTTCTCGTTCATTCTCCTAAGGCACTCCTTGCTGTGTGCACTGATGTGATTTCTGGGAGGTAGGACTGTCTTCGCCCAGTGTTCTAGGAATACCTTCCACACAAGACCTGTGTAACATTCCAACTGATTTGACTGACTCAAAACCTGGGGTCCAACGTTTTATACAAAGCCAGGTGCTCAATGCATGTACAGCCACATCAGTGAACAAATCTCCAAGAGTGGCTCCTTAAACTGGGGGGTCATAAAATTAGATTCCTTCATCCCTCCGCTTTGTTCTCCAGTGAGGAGATTTGGGCAAGACTGTCTACCAGATGTGATCACTAATCTTTCCAGGAATCAGTTAAGGCCATTGGTAATGGGTTTTGGTCACTCACTGAGCAATTTACACAGGGTCTGGTCTACTTAGAGAAGCTAACACTGCTTCCTTTACAACATGGGGTTGGGGGGTTGGATTTGTTTGCGACTCCTTTTGCAGAAGAAAAGACTTGGTGTTGGGGAAGTATGTAAGCTCAGCCTGTGTGAAGCAGCCTATTGCAGACGTGAATCGCCACTGAAGCCGGTTCCCAGAGTTGGCACACTGTGTGCATCTCTGACACCTCCAGACACTTCATTCCAGTTCAGCAGGAACACAACCTGCCTCAGTCCAAACCACCTGATAGTGATAGTGCCCGTAAAACAAGATAATGGACACAATGGCTTTGTAAAGGCTGACACAGTTACATTGCACCTATGCCTGTCTCATGGTTCACTCAGACAGGAAATGATAGCTATCTGGATTTGACAAGGTGATGGAACCCACCCCAGGAGAGAGTGATAGGGCAGGACTTCTGGGCCCTTAGGTGTGGGAGTTGTCCACTTGACCAGTTGATCCTTCAGGAGTGTCCTGGAATTTGCCCTGCTTAGTAACATAGCAAGTTCAAGACCACATGGAGACCATGTCTAAAAGAAGCAAAAATTGGACTAGAGAGTTTGCTGAATGGTTAAAGGTACTTGCTTGCTATTCTAGGAAACCTGAGTTCAGTAGCCAGCACATTTAGACACCTTACAAGCATCTATAATTCCATTTCCAGAGACTCCATAATCTCTGTTGGCCTTCCTAGGCACTATTCTCTCTCTCCCTTTCCCTCCCTCTCTCCTCTTCCTCTCTGTTTTACACACATGCACGTAAGCACATGCGAACACGCTATAAATAAAATCTTGTAACTGACAAAAATTAGTTGACTCAGGGATGGTCATCATTGATTTTATATCAGAGAAAAGAATTACATTTTTCAGTTTGAATTATTTGTCAGATAGCATTCATATACAATCTCTTTTTAAAAATTCTTTATTATTATTGTTATTATTATTACTATTATTATTGGTTTTTCGAGACAAGGTTTCTTTGTATAACAGCTCTAGCTGTCCTGGAACTATCTCTGTAAACCAGGCTGGCTTCAAACTCAAAAAGATCTGCCTGCCTCTGCCTCTCAAGATCTGGGATGAAAGACATGTGCCATCACTGCCCTGCTCATGTATAATCTTATTAGAAGAGTAAAATGATTAAGCATAGTAACATTTTTTGTAATTACAAAGGTTTTAGAGTTTTACATTTTAATTTTTCATAATCTCGTATTATAAATACAGTGTGCTTTCATCAATCACGTTATTCCCAATTACCCTCTCTTATCTTTTCCTCTTGCTCTTGCCATTAATCCCTTTCTACTAACACACCTTTTCTTGTGTGTGCCCATTTCATTTAACAAGGGTTGCTTGCATGAACATGAATGAGGATTATTTACTTGTAGCCATTTTTCAGTGGCTACACCATTGGAGGAGGATATGTCTCTCCATCCCATTGCAACAATTAGCTCCGACAGCTCCTCAGGTAGGGGTGGGGCCTCAAGTGCCCACCCCCATCCATGATGTAATGTTGATGGGCCTATCTTGGACGGGAGTCACTGCTGCCATGAGTGTATCAGCCATGCCACATCTGATGACAGCATTTCCCAGCACATCTTCCTATTCTGTAGTTCTTCCTTCAGTCAAGATGTTCTCTGCACCTGGGAGGGGGTACTACAGATGTCCCTTGTAGGGCTGAGCATGTAACTGTCATTCATTCTCTACTGTCCTCTTATGGGTCTCTAGTACCTGCAGCCCACTGTAAATAGAAATGTTTCTGACCAAGGCTGAGAGCATTAATCATACCTGAGTGCTGTCTGACACCTCCCTACAATATTTTTTTAGTTAAAAATCTTGTTTATCATAATGTGTAAATGGTGTGTGTATCTGGGCATGCACCTGCTATGGAGTGCATGTGGAAGTCAGAGGAGAATTGTGTGGAGTCAGCCCCCTCCTCCTCCCTTTATGAGGGTTGCAGGGATTGAGCTTGGGTTGTCAGGCTTGCTCTGCAAGCTCTTTACCTGCTGAGCCATCTCTTTGGACCCAGACTTTTTAATTAATGAACAAAAAAATCTGATACCAAAAAGAAGTCAACCTATGAAAAATGTATCTCATTCTAAATACCCCTTTGTTTGGTTTTGTTACTGTTGTTTTGTTTTTGCTTTTTGATGCAGGCTTTTTAACCCAAGGTTACCTCAAATGTTCTACAAAGTCAAGAATAACCTTGAATTCCCGGTCGTTCTGCCTCTATGTCCAGAGAGCTTGGGATTCCAGACATGTACCACCACTCTCCACTGAATACTCTTCCATTAAGTATTTACAGAGTGCCTCTATATTCCATATGTATTTCTAAGCAATAGAAATACAGACTTGGATGAATAAAGCAGAAACAGTCTCCAAACAACAGACTGTATATTTAGTGAGGGGGAGAACAAAAGAGAAGTTGCACATGGAAGACACAGCAGGGTTTCCTGAGGTCTCTCTAAGACTCTATTAAGCAAAGTGCAAAGGCCGCAAGGTCAAGCATGTGCTGCTCAGTGGAGGTGATGCTGGAGTTGAGTCGTGAAGGGTTGTACCTGTGACAACTGAAAGGAACGTTCCAGACATCATTTGAAATGGTATTGTTGTGTGAATTTAATTGAGCATCCTTGGAAAAGCAAAGTGGCCAGAGTAGCCGGAGCAGAATGTGAAATGATGGCCACATATCAGCAGGGGAACCTGCTGGACATGAGGTTCTAACTCCACAGGAGACGGGGAGCCACTGGAGGGGTCTGATTACAAGTGCCACAGAATCCGACTTAGGCTCAAAGTGATCACTCCAGCTGCTATGAAGAGAGCAGAGTAGAGGATGAAAGGTTGTGGCTAGAAGAGCAAATGACTCATAGGTTATCCAGGAGTTTAGAAGTTAAGCAACCAATAGTCCATATTTTTCGGTCCAATTGAAGAGAACTCTCTGGGCTAACTTAATGCTATAGGCTTGAACTATGGGAGGATGAGTTCAGGAAAGTTTAAACTTGGCTCAAGGTTACAGGCCTACTTTACCTGTTTCTAACACATCGGAGAGGCAGATTTTCCTTCCAGCTGTTTCACACAGCCAACCCTTTTATACCTCGAGCTTCAGGTCCTTTATGTTGAGACCCTTCTTCTCCTACACAAACTCAACACCTTCCTTCTCGGTATCTGAGTCTAGACTCTCGATGCAAGGCTGGATATGAAGCATAATTCTTCTTGTTCGGTACCACTGTAGAGTGACGATGTTGTCAGCAATTAGTTGTGTCTTTCACAACAGCGGATTGAGAAGATATTAAACATTCTCAACCCAAACTGATGATGATAGCTGAATCACCAAAATACTTGATCTAATCATCACAGGCTGCATATGTGGACTGAAATGGCACACTACTCCAATGGACAGTACTATAGAACAACACAACAACAAATCCCTTTACTCTCACTCAAAACAGCATCATCAAGGCTTGCTCAGAGCTCGCTTCTTTACCAGGTACTATGAAGCAACCGATGTCTAGTGTAAGACTTCAGTCCTTTCCTTAAAGAATACTAATTGGTGCATTGGGGGAAAGTTGTCATTGTGGGTATTTCTGTAGAAGAATACAGTTTGGCTGTCTTCTTGCACTTTCTGTAATTCAAAATAAGTTCATGCAGCCATACTTGGGAAAGGCTCCAATTAATTCACCAAAATGCTCCGAAATGATCAGGTCAAGGGCTTCTTGGTAAATAAGGGAGACCAGAGGCTTGGAAAAACCTTTGATTCTCCTAAACACTGGAACTTTTTTTGTCATAGTTTTACAACATTAATGTGTCCTATTTGGGAGTGTATGGGGTGACCTGGAACTACTCTGGGGGTTCATGTTCCTAGAATGTCTGGGATCTAAAATCCCAAGGAAACATACATTTCTTCTGCCTGAGATGTCTTGCTAATCTCCAGAGGTGCTGGGGACTGAACCCAGGGCCTTGAGTGCTCATCAAGAGCCTTAACATTGAGCTAGACTCTTAACCTTCTTGTTACTCAGTGCTATGAGTCAAATTTTTATCTCTCCTTGAAAGCTGAACTCAAATATTACCCGTGTGTCATGACGATCCTTGTCCCTAATGTCTGTGAATTGGGCCATCATCCTGCCCTCGGGTATTGTGTCTGTTCTTTTCTTGCATGGTTGAAATGCATGTACCTGCCATTTTCTGTCCCCAGCTGCGTTTCCTGAGGTTGAGGTCATGCCTAACTCACCTGATTACTCTGCCTTGTGACTTACAGGGTTTTTGCTCCATGTTAGCTCAGTGTGCAGCTTGCCATTCCTTGGTGACTCTGTATGGCAGGCCCCAGGTTCAGCTGCTCTGACAGGGATACAAAATAAGAATGGCTAAAACAGCAGAATGGTTTCCTTCTCATTTACATAGCCAAAGTCGCCATAACAAGAGAATGGTGTAGTACCATACTGCATAGTTCTGGAAAGCCAGCCCTGCCCCTCTCAGCTAACACCTCCTCCAGACTGTAGCTGTAGCCATGTTGTTTGTGTGTCACACTGCTGGGTGGAGGACAGATGCTGTGAATAGTAAATAAGAAAGTTTTTGTAAAGTACACATGATAATTATTTTAAAGTAAGATATGTAGGTATAAAACAGAACAGAAAGCAGGTGAGGGAAGTGTCTGTGAGTGCTACCCGTCAGCCAGGGGAACCGAATTTGATTCTAAGCTTCTTGGAAACTAAGCAGAAAAAGAGAACAGGTTGGGTCAGTACATTTCTCTTTCTAAAGAGATAAAACTTGTGAAGTCATCTGCTGCAGAAACCGACTTTTCATGATTATTAAAATGAAAATATCATTTCCCCTCATCTGGAGTTTAAGCTTCAGCACAACTCTCTTACTGAGGAGTGAGAGGGGAAGGTGGAAGGTGGAAAGGAAAGGGGGAAGAGAGGAGAGAGCATGCAAGAGAGCCACGAGCAACTAGAGAGCAAGCTACCAAACTCCTCTAAGGCACCCTGCCCAGACTCTCAGCACTGCCTGCACCCCCACCCCACCCACTCCCCACTCTCAGGTCTTGGCTGGGTATCTGGCTTCCACTGTTGTCCTCTATCAAAAATGCTATCGTGAAGGACAATTGTAAATCAGCCCTGCCTGTTTCTCTGCTCCAGTATTTATACACTAGACATTCTTAATCATCTGGAACACTTGACCTTGACCAAATCATGTCCTTTATTTCTTTTGCATGAAATTTTACTG
This sequence comes from Cricetulus griseus, assembly GCF_003668045.3. Taxonomy (NCBI): domain Eukaryota; kingdom Metazoa; phylum Chordata; class Mammalia; order Rodentia; family Cricetidae; genus Cricetulus; species Cricetulus griseus. Next base: position 64,933,398 of record NC_048597.1, on the reverse strand, counting down.
TTTTGTTCCTGATCTTGAAATGTTCTTTCTTGATTTCCCTTTGGATTTCTTGGGCTCCATTCTTCTATTAAACATGGGCATCTTCCTGGCTTTTTTTCTGGATTCCTCCCTGTGTCCCCCTTCTCTCCCTCCCTTTCCTGACTCCCTTCCTCCCTTTCCTTTTAAACTCTTTCTTTTTTCTCTCTCTTTCTAGGAGCTGACATCTACCCTTATGATTTTAATTTATTCTCTAGATTTTAATAATTCCCAATTTTCTTCACACTACAATACTTACTTGAGTCTATTCTTTTATATTTTGGAAATTAAACTTTAATTAATTATATGCATGTTTGTTTGTGTGGGTGTATATGCATAGGCATGTAAGATGCCACTGGAGTCCAGGAGAGGCCACTAGATCTTCTGGAGCTGGAATTATAGGTGTTGCGAGCCCCCAGGGTGGATGCTGGGAACGGAACCCTTGTCTTCTGCATCAGCACCAGTTCCTTATTTGAGGTTGGAATTTATTTATTCAAAATATATCCTGAATTTTTTAATTACAAATGTTTCAAACAAGCCAATGGTTTTACCCTCCTTACCTTTTTTTATTCCTTTTGTGTTTTGCATTTCAGTGAAGGCCTCTACCTTCTACTCAAAATTTCAAGCCTAAAGGGTAGTGGGGTTGGATGTGATCAAGATATGTTGTGAGTAGGTATAAAACCGTGAAAGAATAGATAAAAAATATTTTATAACAATCCTTGTCATTCTCTTTAACTTTCCCCTTCTCTCGCCCGCTCTCCAGTCTCAACAGCATTCAGACTCGGGCTATCCCTACTTCCTAAATCTCCCTTCAACTCCTCTATGGATCTTATCCCCAGTGTCACTGCCTGTGAGCCCCTGGAATTCTGTTGTAACTCATAGCCAAGCTCCTTGCCCCAGGCTTGCCATTCTCCACAAAGTGCCCCAAGTGATCCTTCTGAAGACACATTCTGAGCTTGTCTTAAACCGTAAAATGCAGTGGCTCCCAATAGAGCTCTAGTTTTATACTGAAGGCTAACTGCCCCTGGCAGAGCCAACTCCTACTGGTCTTCTGTCTTACCTCTTCCTCCCCAAACCACAGAGGACATCCTCTCTGACTGAACCACTTCTCAATGGCACTCGGTCATCTTGTGTGCTGTGCTTATCCATCCACACATCCTGGCTTATCAGCTTTCTATTCTCACCTTCAAACAATATATTTGTATTTTAAAAATAATTTTTACTTATTCTTTGACAATTTCATTCGTGTATGCAATGGATCATGATCATATTGTGGGATTTTTTAAAAAATGATTTGTTTTGAGGCGTATGGGTGTTTTGCCTGCATGTATATATGCACATACACAGGGTATCAGATCTCCTGGGTCTGCAGTTACAGCTGCCATGTGAGTACTGAGAATTGAACCCAGGTCCTCTAGAAGAGCAGCCTCAGAGACATCTCTTTAGCCCTGTCCTTTATATATTTATTCAACAAACACGAACTGAGTGCATACTAGGTGCCAGGCACCATACAGTCACTTGTAACATAGCAGCAAACAAGGTGCACATGGTCTCGGCCCCCACAGTGCTAGCCAAAGATGCCTTCCTTGATTTTTCAAGAGTGTATGTCTTCTGTGGCACTGTCTCCACGTGGAACTGTTTTCTGTGTATTTTAGTCAAGATCAACTATTTATTTCTACAGATGCTGTTAACAGATATTTCAGAACTGCAAGATACAGGGTCTCTATTAGTACTACTTAACTACTTACTGACAAAGGGAAGACACCCATAAAACGAAGTGTTATGGCTGTGTTCCAATAAAACTTTATTGATGTCCAGACAGATTTGGCCAGTGGCCATAGCACTCAGCGCTGAACAGCAAGAGTTAGATATTATTGTTTACTTTTGTATCTGCAGTGTAAGCACAGAATTTGACATTAAGACATACCAATAAAGGTTTGCTAGATAAACAAGTGAAGGATAAACAAACAAATGAGGGTTGACCTGCTTCCTGTTTTTCCTTTGTTCCATATGTCCTCAGTCACAGTATGCTCCTCATTTACTCTTTGTATTCAGTGGCTGCAATCATACCTGCAGTTGGTGCTTCACCTGCAGTGTTCATCTAAACAGTTCATTCAGTAAACGCCATATCATCATTTGGGTTCCTTTGTTAGGAGTAGTTGAGTATTCAATCCTGTGACCCTACCTCCAATCATTTCCTACAGCAAGCAAGCCTTTTTTCTTTCTAGGTGTGACTGCTACCTTTTGTGTTATCCATCACCTACCACAGACTTCGGTAATTTTATTTGTATGCTTGTGGATGTATAAGTGTGCGTCAGAGACGTTGTGGGTTGGGTTTAAGACTACTGCAATAAAGCAAAGCAAATGCTACATTAAAGTGAGTCACAAATACACACATTATATATGTGTGCATACATATATACTATATACGTCTACATATGTATACACATGTACACATAGATGTGCTTTTGTGTACCCTCGGCTGACATTAAACACACTATGTAGCTGAAGCAGGTTTTGTACATCTGACAATAGCCTGTAAAGACGTGTCTCTTCCTAAGGTCTATTTGGTTTAATAAAGAGCTAGGCAGGAGAGAATAGATGGGACTTCTGGGGGAGAAAGAGGAACTCAGGGTTAGAATCTAAGCTCACGGGAAATGCCAGCAAGACTCTGAGCAAGTCGGACATAATGAATGGAGGAGGCATAAAAAGCAGAACATATAAGAAAAGGTTAATTGAAGTTAGAAGAGCTAGTTTGGAACAAGCCTAAGTTAAAAGCCAAGCTTTCATAATTAATAATAAGTCTCCATGCTATTATTTGGGGTCTGGCGGTACAAGGAAAGTCTGATTACACTGTATTCCAGAGTGCTGGGATTACAGGCATGCACCACCACACCCCGTTTATGTGGTTCTGGGGATCAAGTGCAGGACCTTGCACGTGTTCACTATGCACTCTACCAACCACACTATAAAACCTGCTCCCACACTGACATTTTGTTTTCCTAGTGGATGTTCTTGCCTCAATTTTGATAGCTGTTGGCTGACCAGCTTGGTGGGTGGTAATAGTTGGGAGAGCTGCAGCAATTTCTTAAAACAAAATAATTCTTGGAATATTGGGCTAAAAGCATTAATGGACTTCTTCCTTCATGAAAGTTATCCCTGTAGTACAAGAAACTGCTTAATTACATTTTTTTCTCTTCTTCTTCTTCTTCTTCTTCTTCTTCTTCTTCTTCTTCTTCTTCTTCTTCTTCTTCTTCTTCTTCTTCTTTTTCTTTTTTCAATACAGGGTTTCTCTGTATAACAGTCCTGGCTGTTCTGAAACTCCCTCTGTAGACCAGGCTGACCTCAAACTCACGGAGATCCACCTACCTCTGCACCCAAGACTGTCTTTTTTTGAGACAGTCTTACTGCATAGTCCTGGCTGTCCTGGAATTCACTACGTAGACCAGATTAGCCTAATGCTCTCCCTCCTGCTGGCATTAAAAGCATAGGTACTGTGCCTGGCTGACTGAGAACATCAGGTGTTCTTCTCAAAGAAGAACTGCTTTCCCTTCTAAATTTACATAATATTTCAGAGACTTCATGGTTATTTAACAGTGTTCATAGCTTCTTTGCCAAGAGTAGATGGGACTGTTCCAGACCCCAGGAACATGGGTTTCTGTGAGGAAACCTCAGAAATCTACGGGACCTCCTGTAGTAGTCCAGTACTTATCCCTAGCATAGGTGTGGACTTTGGGAGCCCATTCCACATAGAGGAATACTTCCTGAGCCAAGACACACGGGGGTGGGCCTAGGCCCTATCCCAAAGGATACGATAGTCTCTGATGACACCCTATGGAAGGCCTCACCATCCAGGGGGAGCAGAAAGGATATGTGACAGATGGGGTTTTATTTGAGGGGGTAGGGGAGGACGGGTGGGAGAAGGGAACTGGGATTGTCATGTAAAACAATCCTGTTTCTAATTCAAATAAAAAAGGTTGGGAAAAAAAACGCCACTTAAAAAGCAAGTCTTAACTTCGTAAATTCTGTGGTGAGATTGCACCACTCAACTGCTTCTTCAGACTCCCCATTCTCCTCCTTTTGCTATTTGCACGACATCTGCGGTCATTCCTCCACTGAAGCCCTTCAAAGTCATTCACATACACGGGGGCCAGCTTCTTCTTAACTTCTGTTAATATACAAGACCTCCCATGGGTCACAAGTGTCTCTCATGGCACCTGGGAAGGTGAACCCTTTCCAAAAGTCTCCAGTTTACTATGCCCACACCCATCGGGTGAGTTGCTTATCTATGGTCTGATACGTTTCTAAAACTAAGAACTGAGTTTTGGAATTGCTCCTTGTAAGAAAAAATAGATGCCGAGCATGGAGGGTGCAGGGGCATTTAACGCACTGTGAGTCCCCAAATGAGCTCTTAGGCACTTTGTTAATGAGCAACAATACTTGAGATAAATAAACTTACTTTGGGGGGTAGTCGTCACAATAGTGGGTTTAATCTTCAGTAAACCACTTTATAAACAGATGAACTATGGCCCAGACTTTGTCCCACTTAGCCAAGACAGCAGAGTAGATACAGAGTAACCCTTAAGGGCTCCAGGCTTTTTATAGTAGTAAGTGAGCTTTGCCTTGAACTTTGAGTTACCAGCAGCTTGTCCCCTGGCAAAAGTCAGGCTGACCTTTGAACATTTGAAGCCAGCCACTGAATTCTCTGTAGCTCTGAAAGCCCTCGATAGCCTCCTCTTCCAAGACCAGCCTGCTTTGTTTACAGTGAAAATCTGTTACTGAGTGTCAGTGTCTTCACTGGTTTTAGTGGTTAGACCTGGAGCCTTTTGTGGCTCCTGCAGTGAGGCTTGTTGTGTCACACTGTCCTTCTTTGTTATAGAGATGGCACTTTTATTTTTTCTTCATGCCCTCTGAGCTAACCTCTTTTTCATTTTCTTCTGCAGCCTCCTTCCCTCTTTCTGTATTCACAGAACTGAAGAGAGCTTGGGTTTGAAGGAATGCTGTGGCTACTTTGATCTTCTACCTAGACCATGAACACCGTCTCTGTGTCATCAATAAGGCTGTTAACTATGTTATCACCCACGGGCTTGTTGGAGTTGCACCTTCAAACTGTTCCTTTGCATTCAAGTGGCTATTTTGTGTAAGGAGCCCAGTTTTCAATACATTTCAGCCCTTGGCAAACTTTCCTCTCTAAACATAACCATTTCTAACTTTTGAATTAAAGTAAGAAATGTGTGACTCTTCCTTCCATTTGGACACATCTGGGCCACCGTGACATAATTTCAATGCTCTTGTGTCTCAGATAAGGGGGAGTCCCAGGAAGAGGGAGAGAAGTGGGGAGCCAACCTACTGGTGGGACAGTCAGAACTCACACGGCATTCGTCAACTGATGTAGCTGCTTTTAAAATGAGAACCCATGACATCATGGACATTTACATCACAGATCACGGAGCAAAGAGCACAGTCACATACCTAGCAATAATGAAGTATGTGAAATATTGGCAAAATTATAAGCACGTGACACAGCTGGGCATGATGGCACATGCTTTTCAACCCAGTGGAGGCAGGAAGCAGGCATATTTCTGTGAGTTTTAAGCCAGTCTGTTCTACATAGTGAGTTCAAGGATAGAGACCCTATCTTAAGTGACACAGAGACACAAAAAGTATGCCATTGGGCAATTGGCATTGCTAGAGCAGTTTTTGTTTGTTTTGATGGTGTAGAGTGTGGGGATAGAGTCCAAGGTCTTCTAAGTACTTGACGAGTACTTCCCCATTCTGTTGTATTTCTAGTCCACTTAAAGACATGTTTGATTTAGGGCTGCTAGAACCCTTAAGCTGTAAAAGTATATTATCTACAAAACACAATAAAATGTCACACAGTGTAACAAGATATGTCTATAGGAATCCCTTTCCTATATAAAACTTTAAAACATTTTAAAATACACAAACTGAAAAATCTGCCTGCTGCAGGCGGGATGTTAGGGAAAAACCTCAATTAACTAAACATATAAATCATTTACTACTCACCGGGGAAAGTTTCAGTCTCACCAGGGCAAAGATAACTCAGATAAGGCAAAGAGAGCAAATGTCAATAAACAATTACAGTAAGTTTTTCTGAGTCTTCGAGGCAGTCGGTGATCAGCAAAGTGCTCCTGGACTTTCAGAGGAGGAAAACTCAGTCTTCGATGAAAGTGATTGGAGCAGGCTAGACGGGAGAAGAATTTGACCTGGAAGCTAGAAGGTAGGTCTGTATCTGGAGTGCAGCTATGACTCCAAAGTGCCTTGGTACAGAGAACCATACAGGCACACCTACAAGTTACTAGAAAGCAAGTTTTAATGAGGCCATGTCTAGGGAATGGCTGATAATGTGAAGTCGAATCTCTTCGAGAAGGGTGCTAAGTCCATGCTGGTGGGGAATGCATTGATAATTGGACATTAGGCTCATGAACTGTAAATGGACAGGCGTTCTGCAGTTCTCCCCATTAGAAGAGAAATCCCTTATCCTTTGAAGTAATTAGCACCAACTGGAGCATGTGAGCCAAAATAAATTACCATTGCCCAAACACAGATACAGTCAGTTCAATGGTCAAAAGACACGTGTCATTATTAGCTCCACTTACATAAACAAAACCGGGAGTAATTAGTGTTTAAAATTAGAAGAGACAAGGAGAGTTTCCTCTGGAAATTTTTATCTTATGGATCGATTTATAATGTTGATGATCCATTTGCCCTTCCCAGTCTTGGTCATGTTGCTTCATTGCTAAAGGATGATCTTTCTTTCCTGAGATTTGTGGGAGAACTCTGACTCTGTTTCATATGGAATGTTTGGGTTGAAATGAGGTGTCCTCTGCAAAAAAAAAAAAAAAAAAAAAAAAAAAAAAAAAAAAAAAAAAAAAAAAGTGTCTATGCTCTATTTCCTCCTTCTTTACCATGCCCTATAACTACTCCTCTTCTTCCTCTTCCTTCTTCATTTTTTTTTGTTGTTGTTTTGTTTTGTTTGTTTTTCCAAGACAGGGTTTCTCTGTGTAACAGTCCTGGCTGTCCTGGAATCCCCTGTGTAGCCTGGCCTAGAATTCACTGAGATCCACGTGCCTCTGCCTCACAAGTGCTGGGGTTAAAGGTTAGCCCCATTACTGCCCAGCTTCTCACATTTTCTTAACAGAGACCAAGACATATTAGTTGTTTTTCTATTGTTGTGATAAAAAACCATGACCAATCACTTCTTTTTAAGTGTTTCATTTGGCTTGTGGTTTCACAGGGTTATAGTCCCAGATGGTGGAGCAAAGGCATGGTGGCAAGAATAACCGGAACATCCACTGAAAGCTCCTATCTTGATCTACTAGCAAGAGGCAGAGTGAGAGGGCACACTGGGAATGGTGTGTGTCTTTTGTAACTTTAAAGTTCACACCCAGACACACACCTCCTTCAAGAAGACTCCACCTCTTAATCCTTTCAAACAGTTCCACCAGTTGGAAACCAAGTATTTGAGCATATGAGCCAAATGATGCCATTCTCATTCAAACTATCACACAAGGCAACTTGCTGTATCTCAATATTGATAGCAGGATCTGCCCTCGATGCCTCCAACTAGTGTAAATAATGTTGATTTGGACAGTGATGCACCACCTGTTGGAGAAGTCTCAGCAGCCCATGTAAAAGAAGGGTGGCATTTGCATTGACTTTGATATGATTCTCTACTTTAGAGTTCAAGAGTTTCAGGTTTGGTTCTTAATGAGGCAAAGTTGAGGTGATGGAACCTATAACAGGTAAAGAGTTCTTTGTGTATTTTGAGATGTTGTTTTTGGAAGGAGTTAAGGTTTTCTTATGAAAATGACTTAGTATGACATCTTGACCCTGAAGGCTGAAGAGACCATTCAGTGTTTTAGTACACTTGCTGCTCTCTCTGATGACCCAAGTTTGGTTCCCAGCATCCACATTCAGGACCTCACAACCATATGTATTTCCAGTTTCAGGGAAGCACTCACAAGCACATACGTGTATATGCACCCACACACATAGATAAAAATAAAATGAATCTAAAAAAAAAAGATAAAAATCTTGATCCTGACCCCTAACTGAGTTTCTCTCTGGCCTGGCCATCTCTCCCTCTCACATGAACTCCCATGACTCTGCTGGCATCTGTGGCGAAGTCTTCACCAGAGCCAACTGGATGTTAATGCTATGCTATTGAGCTGCTTGGACAATGAGTTAAATAAACATATTGATTTTATAAAGTTCTCCAGCCTTGGGTATTTTATTATAATAACAGATATCAGATTAATGCAGCAGTGAGACACGCCAGTGTATACTTTGAAGTCATCCTTGACATTTCCTCAACATGTCATATTTCCATCTAGGACTGAGCTTCACTGTTGGACTTAGGGGTCAGGAAGCCAGGGGTCAAACCTGTCATGGAGCTACTGAGGAGCAGAGAGGAAACACAGTATGATAGCATAAAGAGGACACTGGCTAATGGTTGGACAAGACTGAGTCTCAGCTGTGTCATGCACTTCTATGTAGACCTGGTTAAGCCACTTGTTCTCTGGGTCTTAGTTTCCCTGTTCATAAAATTAAGAACTTGATTGGACTACCTTTCTTTACTAGGATCCATGTAGATTCTTATTGGTTGGTGGTGTTTGGGTTTTTACCATTGTAACACAATAAGTCTTTTGCTTTTCCCTTTCTACCCAGTGGCCTGGAAAAGATGTGGTTATTGAAAGATATAGTGCTTAAACATTTTTGTTCTTCCTTTGCAAAAAGTGTGAAAGTATTTCCCATATTTCCTTTCCCCAAAGATTGTCACTTAAAAACACATAATTGATTTACAGTACACAGAAGGCCTTATGCAAGGCATGGGAGAACCCACAGGTCATTAAGAAAGACTGAGAATCAAACATAAAGTGATGGGATCCGGGAATATGACCTAGAGCTGAGAGAGGAGTTTGCTTAAAATGACATATTACACACAGAACAATTCAGGCCTCCTGCTTTTAAATACCCATGACTTTTCCCTTTTGCCTTTAGAATGTTCAATCTTGAATTGGGGCTTACAGATGGATTAAGACATGCCCATTTTCATCTAAAGATTCAAAGCTTGATCACAAGTCAGAGTGGACATGTTGTATTTCTGGGGCTGAGTTACCTCACTCAGTATGTTTTGTAGTTCGATCCATTTACCTGAAAATTTCACGGTTTCATTTTTATTTACAGCTGAGTAGAATTCCATTGTGTGTGTGTTTCACATTTTCATCATTCATCCATTGGTTGACAGACATCTAGGCTGCTTCTATTTCCTCATTATTGTGACTACAACAGCAATGAACACGGGTGAGCAAGTACGTCTACAATAGGATATAAAGTGGGCAGACACTAAGGAGTTGGTATAGTTGGGTCCTTTGGTAAACTTATTTTTATCTTCTCCACACTGGTTTCTACTGTGGCTACATCAGTTTGCTGTTCCACCAGTAGCAGATGAGACTTCACGAGCGTTTGTTGTCAGCTATTTTCTTGATCTTTGTCATTCTGTCAGTGATAAGATGAAATTTCAAAGTAGTTTTAATTTACATTTCCTTGATTGCTAAAGACAGAAACCAAAGATAGTTCTTAGCTGTAGCTATTTTTTACCTTTTCTTTTTGAGAATTCTCTGTTTGGTTTCATAAAACATTTTTAAATTGGGATATTTGTTTTTTGATTTTTGTGCTTTGAATTCTTTGTATAGTCTGGCTGTTAATCCCCTCTCAGATATAGAGCTGGCAAAGACTCTTATTCCCTGATTTCCTCTGCTCTCAACTGATATTTTCTTTTTAATTTTTATGGGGTCCCAATTGCCAGCTGCTGGCCATAATTTCTGCGAGAAAAGGGTCCTGTTCAGAAAGTCCTTTGTTGGGCTATATCTCTTGGGGTTCTCCATATGCTTTTCTCTAGCAGTTTCAGTGCTTAAGGTTTCACAATGACTTATCTGATCCATTTGGAGTTGATTTTTGTGCATGGTAATAGATATAGGTCCAGTTTCATTCTTCTACACATGGACATCCAGTTTCCCCAGCATCATTTGTTGAAGATGTTGCCTTTTCCCCTGTATGTGTTTTTGTCATCTTTATCAAATCTCAGATGGCTGTAATTATATGAGCTTAAGTTTTGGTCATATGTTCTGTTTTCATTGATCTACATGTCTGTATTTTGTACTAACATCATGACATTTTTATTACTATATTTCTAGCACTATTCTTTTGCTCAGGATTGTGGCTATCTGGGTTTCTTTGGTGTTTCTATTTGAATTTTGTGGTTATTTTATATCCACATGAAGAACTTCATAAGAATTTAAACAAAGATTTTATTGAATCTGTAAACTGCTTTTGGTAGGATGGCTATCATCCCAGTATTGATTATACCAATACATTTTAAGGCCTTCTCAAAGGAGGAACCAATTGGGTAAACCTAGGTAAGATCCCACAGGTGGGAAAGGTCACAGATCCTAGAGGAGAACCTTCTAATGTCATTTTCCTAAATCTATAGCTTCCAACTATAAATATATTATACATATATTTATATAAACCTATATAAAAATATAAACGTTACACCCACAAATAAGTGTAGCTCTCACCCCTCAAAAATAAGCTTATTTTTTGCAGCAGACCCAGGCCACTACAGAGATTCATGAGTGCTCAAAATGCAAAAAAATAAGTGGCCATGGGGAACCCAGCCATAATTGTTATATCTATAACACAACCCATACTCCTATGACTCAGAAAACAACTTGCAAGAGGAGGTATAAAAAGTGAAAGAACCGGAGAATCTGAACACCTGCTGTGAAATAGTGTCTTTTACACATGATAGGGATACTGCACCCATGAACAGTATAGCTATCTGCACAAGACCTGCAACAATGACCACACATGGATGGGGAAAATTGTCACATGGTCCTACCCTCAGATGAAAAGCTGCAAACCATCAATGGCTGAGAAGAGAAGGAGAATTAGTTTTCTTCAGGGATGAGCCTCTGTATAGGTAGTTGAATTCTAAGCAGTTATCCTTAAACTCATGCATATATGGATAATATTATCCTAGCCAATAGGTGTGTGTGTCTGTGTCTGTGTCTGTGTATCCATTATACACATAATAACAATAATAATTATAGAAGAAGAGGTCACAAATTCAAGAGGGGTAGGGAACAGGAGCAGACTTGGAGAGGAGAGGAAGGTATGGAAATGATGTCATACATTGTACTTGTGCATGAAATTCTTAAAAAAAATAAAGTGTACTTTAAAGATTTATTTTTAAATCTCTCTGTGTGTTTGGGGATCGTCCATATGAGTGGGGGTATCTGTGGAATCCAGAAGAGGGTGTTAGATCTCATGGAGCTGCCGTTACAAGTGATTGTGGGCTCTGGATGGAGAGGCTGGGAATCAAACTTCAGTCCTCTGTAAGAGCAGCACATGCTCTAAACTACTGCGTCATTCCTCAAGCCTAGAACATTTCTACTTTAATTAAAAATGTCAATGGAGCTTGGCACTGGTGCAGAGTGCTTAGATCTCTAGCCAATATTTTTTGTCCTGACAACATTCATTTTATAGATGTTTTTGAAAGTCATTTGTTACTTTTTTGTTTGTTTGTTTTGTTTTGTAGTAACGCCAGTCTCCCTGCCTTGCAAACACACAAATGATTGGGAAGTCTGTTTATTTGCTTGTCTGTATAAAAACTTAAGACTCATTTCCAATACCCCCTACTCTGTGTTTCTTTTCATTGGAACATCTGTATTCTACATCACTTCACCGATTCTTTCTTAGCAATTATCTCAGACATTTTTCACAATCCTGTGTGCCGGCTCATCTCCTTTATTACAAAGTTGTAAATGCTGCAAACTGGGAACGACTTTATTTTCAGGGACATAAATGATGCTCAGGTACATTTTGTTGGATGCATAAATGAAGAAAACACTTCATCCTTATCTCAGTTGTGGCCTCAGTGATGGGACACCGGGTAGAGGCCTCTGTTTCATTCTATATATAGAATCAGAATGGATAAAGAATGGACCAGACTCAAGGTATAGACCAGTGGCAGAGGGCTCACCTAGTGTGTGCTACACTCTGCTAGAATGGGCAGATCTATTGGCTATGTCTGCATCAAGTTTCTCATCTTCCATCTTGGTTAAGGAAAAGTTTATCCATGGCCACTCATGGGTAGGTTGAGAACACCCAGTGACCCTGCCAGGAAATGGGGGAAAGAGCAAGAAGACAATTCATAAACTTTGGGTTGCCTGACTCAGCATGAGGGCATCCATGAGCCAACCCCCCACTGACTTTGGTCAGGGTCCTGGATCTGTGCTCCATGCATTAACACAGGTCAGCTTCACCACTGGGAAGGCAATTTGGCAAAGGTGAGACAGGACCTGGGCCTGAAATAGCTTTGACAGGAGCTGGAAACAATATTCTCTTTGCTCAGGGGCTTAGGGGACAAGAGAAGTAGCAGAGAACACAAAAGGTCATCTGACTTCTGTCCTATACCTTGGACAGGCAAGCACAGGGGAGAGCTCACAGATGGTGGGGAAAGACACTCTGGCATCAGGGTGGGAGTGACAGGAAGTCCTGTAAACAGGAAGGAAATGAAGGTATGGTGTGGAGTATAGAGAAGACTGAGGGAAGGGAAGGAAGGAAAGAAGGAAGGAAGGGAGGGAGGGAGGGAGGGAGGAGGAGGGGGAGGGAGGGAGGGAGGGAGGGAGGGAGGAGGGAGATTAGGAGGAGGAAAGCTGAAGCATCCAGGGAGAAACCAAATGGATGGGGTGAGAGAAAAACTTAGACAGGCAAGAAGGAATGGGGACAAGATGCAGGACAACTTCAAGCATGCCTATGCCACTCAGCTCAAGAGGCTTGCTTTTGTCAGCCTGGCATGAGGAAGATCTGGGCACAGAGGAAAATGCGCTGACTCCTGCCCAGGGCCATCGGAGGACAGAAACAGATCAATTAGCCTGGGTGGAGTGCCACTGCCAGTGGTGAGTGGCTGGCTGAGCCAGGCCAGGCCAAGGACTCTTACATGATCACTGTGCTGTTAAAGGGCCAGTGGCTGCAGGGCAAGCCCCACCTTTTACCTTGAGAACGCCCCTGTGGTCACACCCCTCTGCTGGCCTGGAAGTTAGTTCTGTTCCGGGATCAGCTGAGGACCCAGTTAGACTTAGCCCCTAGGAGTTTGAACAGGTTTCAAGGACCCCCTAGGATTAAGCACAGCCCAGTACAGTCAATCTGTATGTAGGATAATCTTCCGCCATGTTTGTGGGTGGAGCAGTAGTCATTTGGAGCAGGATAGTCCCATAGATCTTCGATCTGTAGAAAAACATGTTCCAAGGAGAAAGTTTTCTGCGCAAGAGACCTTTGAAACAAACTCTAGGCCAAAGCTAGGACTCATAATCCAGACATTTGGTATTTCCTCACCTACTTGTGAACATCTGCCTTGCATGGCCACTGTGATGGGGCTTGAGGATACAGACAAGAGCAGACACACATTTGGGGTCCTCCTGGGAGAACAGTGGTAAATGCAGCTCCCCCTGCATTAGAGCTCAGAAGGGAGCATGGCTGGTTCTGTTGTGAGGCAAGCAAGGTATTTAGGAAGGAGACAGACATTTGAGGGAAGCCTGAAAGGCTGAGGAGGACCCGCAAGGCAAAGTGGAGGAATCCAAAGTAAGGCAGGTAGAGGTGAAAGGTGAAAGGTGAAAGGTATGAATTCACATGGAAGTTGGATGGTAGCAGGCAGGGCAGGCCAGACAAGGCATATAGGTGAAGAAGAGATAAGATCCAAACAGGCATCTGTGAGGGCTGATTGCGGACATGTTAGTTAGAAAGAGCTTAAAGGAGTGCATATCATATGTCATCTGCTCAGTTGACATTTTCCAAGACTATTTGTGTATAAAGAAATCTGTATGAATTGGACAAGTTGGAAGGGCACCAAGAATTGGGCATAGAAAAAGGATGCTAAGGCAAGGCAAATGCTCTACCCCAGGAGCACTAAGGCAGGTGTTCTCACTGGTAGCTTTCTCTTGTAGAGGCCTTCCCCTTTACACCTGCTCCGGCATCTTCCATTGCTTCCCTATCACCTGAACCATGGTCTGCTTTCTCTCTGAGGGGTCTCCTCAGCACTGACCTTCTGGCTCATCTCCCTAGAGCTAGGTCATCAGGCCTTAAGAACTTACTGTCAGTGCCATCTCCCTCAAAAACAAGCATTTAAACAGTTGGCTCATCATTGAGACAGGACCATAAACAGTAAAAGTACCCTTCCCCCCATTTAAAAGCAAGAGCTTAAACAGTGTAAGATTTCCCCTCACCTCTGTTAACATTTGTCAATCAAGGTATTTTTCTTGGAGCTGATGAAGAGGAGGATTGTAAGCTCAAGTCTCACCTGTACTATATATACACTGAGAGCAAAACAGCAACACCACCACCACCAAAAAAGAGCATTTGCCTAAGTTAAACACATAGATGTGTACATTGCACTGACATTCTTATTTATAGCAAGAACTAACGTATACTTTTTTCTTTTAAAGACCTATTTTCTAATTTATTTTATATGGTATGGGTGCCTCAAATTTATCCATGTATTCCATAGGTGTGCAGGTAATCCTAGAGGCCAAATGAGGTCACTGGATTCTCTGTAACTAGGGTTACAGGTGGCTGTGAGCTGCCTGATGTAGGTGCTGGGAATCAGTTCTCAGCTTGAGTTCTCTGCAAGAACAGTAAGCTCTCTTAACTGGGGAACTGTTTCTCCAGCCCCAACATATAGTGTTTTTTTTATTTATTTTAAAATATTTTGTGAAAACAACTTCAATTCCACATCATCTTATTTTGAAGTGTAGCATTCTATAGACTGGGTATCTTGCCACTTGCTTTACTGTTGATAATACATTCATGATGATTTGACAAGTTTGATTACACAAGTGGCACTGTCACAGACAGGCTCCTGCATGAATCCTTACATATATTTTGCCACTATTGTTATAGCGTGGATTCCTAGAGGTTAGATGGGTTAAATCTAAGAAACCATGCATTTATAATCTTATCAAGAATTGCATCATTCTTTTCCCGAAGATCATACTGGTCTATACTCCAACTGGCAATTGTTTGATTGTCTATTGTTCCAGCAGTGGAACTGTCACAGCGTGCGACAGGTACTGAATTCCCGAAACAAGATCTCCTGTCTGCTGCCACCATAAGAGCAGTGCCTAGCACAGGGTGAACACTCGCTAGGTATTTGCCATTGGAGTTAGTTCAGCACATTGCCTAAGTAGAGAACCATTCAAGTTTTTAACAGCTTGTTCAGTACAGAAGATGAGTTGAAAAGGTGAGAAGAGGCTCTGAACTGGTCTTCCTGGGCTTTGCCTCCATTCCCTGCGTACTCTGCCATCTTGAAATCTTAAATTTAAATGTGTTGATTCACTGTCCACCACACTACTTTCCCTGTGGGACAAAAACAAAAAAACATAAAACAAACAAAAACAAAAACAAAAAAAAAAAACGTGACGAGGAATGTTCTCTGTCTTCAGAGACTAATGACAATGGGCTCAGATAAGGAGGCACACTCACTCACATGCCCACTGGGAGTGAGATTCGCAGCTTTCTGAGGTGATGTTCACTCGGCTGTTTAATGCCTGAGGGGTTCCCGGGAAAAGAAACAGGCATTGCTCATAAGGCGGGTTGTTACTTCTTTTCAAGCGTTCCCCCTCCTCAATGAGGATGGAAACTCTATAGAGGATGGACTGAACCCTTTTTAGTACCCATCACAGCAGCAAGGGTGGTGAAGGGCTTCAGAGGTCACTCAATATACACATAGCAGGGACACATGTTGAGACTAGTTTTGGTCTAACTTTAGGAAATTTAAAGCCACACCTCCTAGAAATGAATTGATTAGATTGCTATGGGAATGTTGATTTCAGTCAAATTTACCTTTGCAAATGATGAGCTGTCTTAGGCCGGAACAGTGCTAGCTACTCCTGCACACTTCCCCAGGTCAGGCCTCTTGAATCAGGGTGGGCCAGAGAGAAATGTCTCGGGAAATGGGATTGCAGAAGGTAACAGTTATTGGAACAATTTGGCCCCAAAGCCAAGGATGCCTCAATCAATATGCATGACTTTCAAAATTCCTATTTTAATCACCGAAACGGAAATGAAATTCCCGATGTAGCTTTTAGTTAAAAAAATAAATTACAAGTGGTATATGATATTCATGCATACCATTTCCTCTGAAGTTCTTTTTAAGAATTGAAGAAAATAACCATATCACATACTGGAAAGAAACTAGCCTGAAAGTCCAGAGATTTAGTTTCATGCCTTAAATCTGCCACCAGGCAACTATGGGATCAAAAGCTCTAGGTTGCCGCGCCACCTTCCCTCTTTCCACTCGTATATGGAACTGACGAGCTGGTGATTTGTGAGTTCCCCTCAACCTCCCTGAGGCTGAGTCCTATTTAGTGTCAAGAACTCATCCACCCATCCTTTCACCCATGCATCCTTTCCACAGATATTTAGTGACTTCCTACCTGGATGGTGCCCATGTGACATGAGCAGACTGGTCATGGCATCACCATGCTTCAATGCATCCAGACACATCTGTGGTAGACTTTGACCCCCAACTTCCCTGTCACTGGCCTCACCTTCAGCAAGCCTTGTGTTTCTTCAATTTCTGCTCTATCTTACATCTTCCATATCCTTCCCGATGTCATTCCTCCAGCCCTGCCTTTTCTCGTATGAGCTGTGGAAAAAAAAAAAAAAATTCCTAACAGGCCTCCCAGCTGCTACACTTTTCCTTCCAAATACATGCTACATGCTGTGTCCACAGCTGTCTACAACTTGCCCTTTCAATCAACATTTTTTTGAAGGCTTGCAGAATAGCAACACTGTTCCTGGGCCTTTTAAGGGCTGCACTGCACAGGGAAGAAAACACATTGCTAGACATGAAGACGTGATCGACTCTATCAGTGAAGGGTTGCTTCTTTGTTTCCTCTCACAAAGGCTTCACCTTAATAATCCCTTTCTTAGGCTTCTAACCTCTCACACTTCACGCCCACTTACCATTCTTTCTTCAACTGTTTCTCTTCAGCAACTCAGTAGCAGGGATCCAATGAGTATAAGCTATCCTTTCACAACCTTGAATGGTTCCCTTTTGTCATCAGGGAGAAAGAGACCCTTATACTTAAAACTCTTTCAGAGCCCGGTATTATCTTTCCAATTAATTCTGCTAATAAACTCCCCCTCTTTCTCTCATCCTAAGTTCATAGCTGAAGTCTTATTTTTAACCAAATGTAGCGCCTCATCCCGGGCTCTTAACTTCTGTTGCTCTTGAAGCTAAGCCATCATCTCTTCCAAGAAGACCCAATACAGGTTGACTGCCTGGAGCATCTTAGCCTCTCTTCAAAGTCTTGTTAGAATTCTATCTTTTCTAAGAACAGAGAGTTCTTGAACCCATTCAGAAATACTTTTTACCAAGTTGCTGATATTTGATAAATATCCTGATGAGCGTTGAAGTCTGTTTTCCATTTACTTGCTATAATAAGGACTTTTAGGTAGACATGCTTGGGTTTTGAGGTCTTCTGTAGCACAGAGAACATAGTGCCTGATGCTTGAGCTAAGTATGCATGGAACAGCTGTCACATGTCAGCTACTGCATGTGACACTATATTTTTCAGTTTTCACTGGTGGATATGAATCCAGGGCCTTGTACATATTGGGTAAGTATTCTCCCACTGAGCCATACCCACCCAATCTTTCATGATGCTTCATGCTTGCAACAGATGGTGAAACTGGACCCAGAGAAAGAGTAGGTGAACTACTCATGCCATCAACAAGTAATACAACTAGAGTAGCATCAAGAGCACCACCTAAGAACCTGGCTTTCTCCTCCCCACAAGAAGCTACTGTTCTTACTGGATGTCTTACAGATGTAACCATCCGGAGAAGTGGGAGATGTATGTTTGAGGTGTTTGCAAGGAAGTGGCATCTGGTCTTGTTGATGAATAATAAACAGCCATTTGACAAAATGCAAGGACATTGTAGGAAGAGAATACATTTAGAGCTGGGTCCCCTGGTGAGGTCAAGGAATGCTTCTGAGGACATGAAAACTATTTGTTCATTCAGGTCCCCAGACGGATTGTTAGCAGTCTAGGGAGGGAACCGCCTAGTTCTTGCTCCAGGCTTTAACTCTACTGTTTGTGTCCAGACAGCACTCACGGGATAAATATGTCACAGGAATTACTCTGCTCAACAGATACTACTTGAGTGTTTCCTGCATCTACATGACAGTAAACATTTTCGGACTAGGATTCTCAGCACTCCCACTAGCTCTATGAAAGCAGAAAGGAGCTCCAATGAAATTGTAGACCCCAAAAGGGAATCCACAGACTGTAGAAAGTTTCCCTGACCATACCTGTTCCACCAGCTGGCTGAGAAACAGAACAAAACAAACAAACATCAACAGAACAAACTACAAAAAAAGAAAAAAAATCTTTCAGTTCTAAGAAACTGTGTGTGTGTGTGTGAGAGAGAGAGAGACAGACAGACAGAGAGAGAGAGAGAGAGAGAGAGAGACAGACAGACAGACAGACAGACAGACAGACAGACAGACAGAGAACACCTCTGCCATAGGCATTGGTCTGCATCTGCAGACTGAGGCTCTAAGTAGTGGCTTCCTGTGTCGGTCTGCATGGCTTCTAGTTTTGCACTAGAATAGGCGATTACCAGGTCTGTGTCAGTGAGTAGTTCCAGACCACATTTTGTTGAACCAGTGAGTCAGAAAAGGCTTTGAGCAGAGTTGGTGTGGGGAGAGCAAAGCATGGGAGGTAGGAAGTGTCTCAGCTTGGGGTAGGAGGAATAGGCTTCTCTTTCTCTATCAAGTTTTTGTGGGAGACCTTGCATAGTCACCTCTTTCCTCTGGACCTTGATTTCTCACTCTGTCTCTGAATGGGAGACCCTTATTGTGTTAGAAGGGGAAAACCCTGGCAAAATACTAATAGTTGGCTTAAGAAAGAAGACACAGCTTTGTATCAACATGCCATGTGGGAATGGAGACTCATTCTTCAATCTTACCCAGGGTTTCCCACCCGCTGCACAATGGCAACTGGTTGAGGTGCAATGATCTCTTGTTATGGGTGCTGCTCTGTGCAGTGTCAGGTGTTCAGCAGTATCTCTGATATATACCCCCGTGATGTGCAATCCCCCACTGAGATACCCCAACATGTCTCCATATACTGCCAGATGCTCCCCAAGCAAGAAATTACTTCTACCTAAGAAATTCCAGTTTTGGTTGTATTGCCAACCCAAATGGATGGATCATTTAGGTGAAGGATCTCAGCATGGACACAGTGGGGCATGGGTATGGGAATCAGGCACCACAGAGACTCCTACAGCTTCTGTGACCTACAGACAGGCTTTTCTGTGGAGCCCAGGATAGGTAGAGTGCCTGAGATTTCCAGGCGGATCTCTATGTTAGCTCTGACTGGCTGTGAGCCTCATCAGCTTAACAACCTCTGTGACCCTCAGGCCCCATGAACCCGACAGATGTCATTCTCCTCCTCCATGAATCCTTCTTTCCATCCTCCATTGTGTTCACACACTGCCACATGGTTGCTAGGAAGACTAAGAGTTATGCGTGTGGAAGACATAATAGAATTAAACAACAACAAAACAGAATAAATGTGTATGGTTTGTTGTTTTCGTTTATTTGTTTGTTTGGTTTTTTTCTCCTGAGAAATCAAAAAAAAAGATGTTTTGCTTCTTTTTTTTTTTTTCTAAAGAATGGCAATGGTGACATCATAGGTCCCTTCACAGATGTAATAAAATCAAACAACGATGAGCTTCATTCTTCTGCCATGGGAGTTACTTTACATTTATATACCGAGTGGCTGTGTCTTCAGTAGCTGAGATCCTCAGAACTGAGAGAGGCATTGGGCAAGCTGGCCATTTCCTAGGAACAGATGACCCTAGCTCTGGTCGTTTAGGACTAGGGTGGATGGCCGTCATAATGCCATAGACCTAATCAGGCTAGGTCCTTTGGTTAGAACCATATTGTTCAGGTCCTAGCAAGCAGACAAGACACCAGACCAGCAGGCTACAGGCTGCTCAGAATGCTGCACAGTTAGCTCAGGATCAAACTAGAGCTTTCCCCTCCCTCTCTCTCTTCTTTCCTTCCTGTTCTTTTTGTTTTAATTTTTTTTTTAAAGACAAGATCGCAGTCTGTGACTGAAGCAGACCTCAAACTCATAATTCTTCTTCTACCTCCCAAGTGCCAGGATCAGCTTATGCCATGACACCCAGCCAAACTAGAATTTTCCATCAGAAGCCACCGGAGTTGCAGATCAGGTTCAGGAGAGAGAATGCAAGCCACAGTTGTAGACACCTTTGTTTCTGGCCTGTTTTCACCTTTTGCATGCAGTGTGGAATCAGTGGTGAAGGATGTTACCCCCATACCCTAAGTGTGTACCTTGGCCCTGCTCTCCGTAGCTCAGTGCCTGTGGGCAACTGCATGGAGAAACGGAGCTGTAGCACTCCGTGTGCCACTTGGCTGCACAGTAGCTTCTTGGATTAGTGGTGTAATCACCTTCCATATTGCACATGAAGTCTGAAGTTCAGACAAGTGCTTCCTCACACAGCATGACCTCCCCTGAGGTCACTCTTCTCTTTCAGTCAGCTGAATGCCACCTGTCCCTCAGAATCTGTGCAAATATAACCTCCTCAATGTATTCTGCTTTCAAAGCAGCATTAACTTCAGCTTCCTATAAGCCCAATAGCATTATACTTGTTCTCTATGTCACCGTGACACTCACTTGGGCCAGAAAAATCCCCAACATGAAAACATGACACAACAACAGGTTATTAGAAACCAGATGAGGATCAAAGAAGGGATTCTGGCTTCCTATAGTCGTATGTCATGGTTCCTTGGAAGGGCATTATCACTTCAAGATCCAAGTGGAACTCCATATATGCTGCCTACCTTGGGACTCTCAAAGGAAGGAATAGATATCATAAGTCACTCCAGATTCTTTCTTACTCCAACACATAGCCTAACCAAAAACTGAGGGGCCAGAGCTTTCAAATGCTTAGGAAATACAGATGGTACTGAATCAAGAAGAGCTTGCTGATGGGCAGATGGTGATGCATGATGGCAACCTATGCCGAAACCCAGCCATTGCCCAGGGCAATATGCTCACATTTCACAATGGCTGAGCAAAGGACAAGAGTCAGACATAGAAACGTACCCTACTTACTAAAAAACTGGATAGAAATTGGGAGACAGAAAATGCATATGGGTGGAGACTACATCATCTGCTTGAGCCTGACTTGCAGATGTCTGCAGCAGCATCATAACAACGCTGGCCTCTCCTGATTGGTCAAGGCATAACGTATGGTCCTTAAAAGGAATATAATTATTATTATTCTTTGTTGAGGAAGATGTTAAAAGATATCTAAAGTTTATGGCTACAATCTCAATTTCATTGTAGTTTCCTTGTTTTATCTTGTTGCTTTAGAGTTGAAATTATACTGATTCTGTACATTAAAATTTTAATTTTCTCTTTCTAGGTAATACACACATTAGGCACAGAATGTAGTTAAGTACCAAAGGATAGGCAATAAGAAGTCAATCTCCCCCCAGCCCCCAGCTTTCTTTCAAGTGTCATCTCACTCTTTCCTGGGTCCTTGAACATTTGAGACCAAAAAGTGCCTATAAAAAGGAAACATTTTTAATGAAATATATCTATGCAATTAAGATATAATCATGTCATCATCTGTATGCTGCTTAACCACAATTTTATGGTGTAAATTGTTCTAAAAAATGTTTCAACTGACAACAGTATTTGGAGGCACCCAGTTAAGACCTGTTCCTTTGACAGGTGTCTGTCCCAAAGATTCTTTAGCGTGGTTTCCCAGGACTTGGCAGTGGTGTCTAAAGCATTAAAACAGAGGACAGAGCTGAGCACTCTTGGCTGTAGCTACTGAAACATTCACCCCCAGCCCAGGCCACTAAAGACAGAGGTTCCCTCTCCACAGAAAAGACAGAGAAAGATTTCTACATCTTGTTCTGCCTAGGTCACACGGTGTGTGTGTGTGTGTGTGTGTGTGTGTGTGTGTGTGAGAGAGAGAGAGAGAGAGAGAGAGAGAAGAGAGAGAGACACAGAGAGAGAGAGACAGAGAGAGAGAGAGAGAGAGAGAGAGAGAGAATTCCAGTTCAAATGAGGCAGATTAAGAAAGTCATTTCCACAAAGGCTGCTCAGATAGAGAAAGCCATTCTATCTGTATCTACCCAAACTCTGTCCTCTTCAAACTTACCCCAACACACAGAAATGGGTTAGCAGGGCGCAGGATGCTACTTGGGAGTCTATGCTGTGGATTCTGCCCATGATCTATTTTCCCACCCTAATGCCACCACTTGCCACCTCCCTGTGGATCTATTTTTTCATAGCCAGTAACAAGGGCTTTTTGGAATCACAACAGTTTGGATGTTAACTTGCCAGTAAAGTGAGTCCCCTAAGCCCTCCTTCTCCTCCCAGGACCCATCTGATAGAGTTACAGAAGGCATCTCAGATTCTCAACAACCCTCACCAGAACCTCACTGAATAACACATCGTCTGGCAACAGGAGGCGTTTGATTACATTTGGAAGGGATGCCTGCGTCAACTCCAGTTGTCTCTGAAATGCAACTGATGGGCCTCACGTGCGTCAGCCAACAGTTTGCCTTCACCCACTCCCCTCTCCACAATGAGCCCTTTCCTGGGAAAACAAGAAACCTACGTGCCACCCTGAGTGAGAGACAAACAGGAGCTGTGTACCATCATCGCATCCCAGGCATGGCAAGCAAGCACACGCGCCGAGGACTTTGCTATGGCAAGTCATGCTTCAAGCATCTTGAGAGAAAAATCTCTGAGCCAAGAGACCAAAGGACACTTGTCTCTACTTCCATTTCAGTTCATAGACATAGGTTCTCATGTGTACCACACAAAGTAGCATGCTGTCCCCTTTAACAAACCTGCTGACCCCCCTCCCCATTTCTACCTTACTTAGTCGTGATGCTGTAGGTGGAATTACGTTTCACATAGATGCCCTTGTCCTAATCTTTGGGACCTATGAATGTGTTATTTCACATGGCAAGGGTCAATTAAAGTTCCAGATAGAATTAGGCTTGAGGCAACTGGTTTTAAATATGTGTGTTGTCTGTCTAACACCAACGTCATTACAAACATTCGGGAACAGTGACCCACAGGGTCAGAACAGAGTGGTAGAAACTTGAGAAAAGTTCCACCTCCATTGCTAGCATAAAGAGCGGGCAAGAGGACTGTGAACCAAGGGCTGGCGAGGCCCTTACAGCCTGGCAAACAGATTCTCCAATTGCCCTCACTGGATTTTAGCTCAGTGACAGCCAGGCTTCTAATGTCTGGAACTGCCCCGATAATAAACGTGTATGGTTGCAACAGCAGTAAGTAGAAAACCTATTTGGTGAGTGTGGGCCTGGCACCTCATGCTGCAGGGGCTTTCCCAAAGCATGTGTTTTGCATCTGTCCTTAGGGTCCTGCTAAGGAACTGAAGCCACTTCATATGTCTACACAGAAGGGGGAGTGCAGGTAGGTCTTGCCAACACAGGTGATTAAAAGGTTGAGAAGCTGGTGCAGGCGTTAGCAAGAGGAGTTGGTACTCCGTTGGGAGATGCTTAGACCAGTAGGACAGAGAAAGGAGGTCATGTCATTGGAGGCCAGAGGCTAGAATCTCCAGTGGAAACTGGACCATAGTAGCCCTATTCAGCAGGAGCAGGAGCCATGAAGAGGACAGAGCCCAGCTGAAGAAGCCCTTCTGTTGAGGTAGAAAAGGAAAGATTTCTCCCAGCCTCTCCCTTCTGCTCGTCCTCCAACATCGAGACATTGCTTCCCGGCTAGAAGCTCGAGGATGTGGGAACCTGGATTGGTGGCACAGCTGGAGAAGGGCCGGTGACTAGGTTAATGAATATATTGTGCCAGTGGAAGTAGATGCGCACACATAAATTGTGTTTGAAATTCATTTTTTTTCTTAGCCACTCTATAGTATGGTCCTTGCCTGCCTTCTTAGCCCTTCTTCCACGGCAGGTTCCACTACCCTTGGCTCCTCTCAGGGCCTGTGCCTTTGCAGTCTCCCTTCACTTGTTCTCATATGGGTTTCAGTTGTCTGTCATTTGGCCAGATCATCCCTTTCTCCATCTAAAACAGGGGCCTGCCCACCCCAGGCACTGTAGCCTCTCCATATTATGGGAGATGGTCTTGGGTGTTATGCATTGATTTGTTCATCATTCCTCCCACGCACCCACCCCCACCCCAGACAGAGAAAGAGCTCTTTGAGGGCAGAAATACTGTCTTGCCTCATTTTGTAATCGGCATCAGTTAGCTGTCTCCCAGGACTTGTGCGTTCTTGGGAGCAAGGTGGATTGTTTCAGATTCTTTTTAGTTAGGCGCACCTGAGTGCGAGTGGCTGGAACTCTAGTAGAAGTGTGTCATGCAGCTTCCAGCCTGTCTGTGAAAACCTTCTGTGCCCATTCCTATGAGTTTCACGTCCTGCCAGGTAATGACAAGGCCCTGGGGAATGGTGTAGGCACGAGATGAAAGAAAGCTCGGCTCCCAAATGACTAAGTTCGGTAGAGTTGCCCCAGCAACTGACATGCCCAACCAGGATTGCCATATGAATGAGAAGTTAGCTGTGTTGACTCATTACATTAGCCTACCCAGCAAACAATCCCCAGTGCCAAGAACCATCCCCTGTACAATGACTGACCCTCAGCATGCAGTGAGTGTGAGACTGAGTATTAGACACTCAAGAATGGAGTATTCCCTCATGGGATGTCTGTTTCCCATTCTCATTCCTTGTCCACTAGGCTCCCTGAAGACAGAGAATTGTTCTATGTATTGCCTCACACAGGGTGCTTAGTTGCTGTTCAGTGAATGGGTGTGATACTGAATATCTACGCTATTTAAGGGGAACACTGACTGGGAAGCCTGATGGGAAGACATGAGACCACACATTCTTAGTCAGGTGCCCTGCCTTGTAACTAGCTGTGTTCAGCAAGCGCTTACAAAGGGCTCTTCACTTTGTTCCTATTTCGATTTCAATTTTATAGGTACTGGATTTGAGCTCACAGGGGTTAAGTATCGTGTGAGAGCATAATTTTTGAAGCAACAATGCTGGAATTAATTCACGGTTCAAAGATATTTATTGAGTGCCTACAATGGGCTACACCCACCCCACACCCACCCTGGCTAAGCTCTTTCACCTAGTAAGGGCTCAGGAAATATGAGAACCCAAGTTGTGAAGGAACTAGAATTGCCTCCCGGAGGATCCATGTTGGGAGGGGATGACAGGCTATAGCCAGGCAGAGAACTGCCTGTGTCTGCCGCTAAGGTGTCCAGCTGCATGCTACTGCTGTGTTTCTGGGTGGTCTGCCAGAGGGGCCTGAAGTCAGCAACGTCTCTCTGACCCCCTCTGTGGCTCTCCCACTTGCCTAGGCTAATGGCTCTGGCATTCCAACCCTGCCCTTTTCCATACATTCTTTCTTGCTCCGAGTGCCAAGATTTTGGTCGACTGACGATTTCGAGTGGG
This sequence comes from Cricetulus griseus, assembly GCF_003668045.3. Lineage (NCBI taxonomy): Eukaryota > Metazoa > Chordata > Mammalia > Rodentia > Cricetidae > Cricetulus > Cricetulus griseus. Next base: position 64,907,799 of record NC_048597.1, on the reverse strand, counting down.
TTCCAGGCCATTTCGCTCCGTCAGAGATTTGGGTGAAAGTTTCCTCCCACTCTGCCTAGGCCTCAGATAACCCAAACAGGGTGTGATCAACCTCTGCAGAGGGGTGGGGTGGGGAGCTCCTGGAGGTTTTCAGGCAGGGCATTAAGGCTGAGGTGTTCACAGCTACTGCACTTATCTGCACTGATCAAAGCGAACACAGTGTGCCGGCGATGGGCTGGTTGGAAAAATTAGGGAAGAGAGCTAAGGACAATGTAACTTGTCTAAACAGGGACTGAAAAGGCTCCCAGAAGGTGCCTGACAGGTTGGGTTATTTGTCAGGGCGAAGGGGACAAGCGCAGGTGTCTGCCAGGCTGTCAGTGGAAAGGGAGGGAGAGAGAGAGACCACCGAGGCACCCAGGGGCTGCCTGCACCGGGACAGGCCTCAGCATCACCAGGCCTAGAGCTGCTCCTTGCTGAGTTTGGGTGCCTCTCTCTGTAAATAAATTTGCCACTGTTCTTCCAGAGCAGATTGTCCCAAGAACGGTGCATCTGAGGTGGGGTGAAAGACAAATATGCCTTTTCATAATAGCTTTACACCTGGAGCAGTGGAGGAGCGGTTTATTACCTTGGTAAACACAAGTGAGAATTCAAGCAAAGTACAAACTTTGCCCAAGGCACTTTTGACAGTGCACTTTGTGTTTGTGAAGCGAGCAGATAGAGCCGTGGGAGGCGGGGCCTGCTTTGTTTTCTACCCAGCCTTTCTCTTGTCTGATGTCCAAGGTGTGTGTGTGTGTGTGTGTGTGTGTGAGAGAGAGAGAGAGAGAGAGAGAGAGAGAGAGAGAGACAGACAGAGACAGAGACAGAGAGACAGAGACAGAGACAGAGACAGAGAGGGGGTGGTTTGGGGGAAGGTAGAGAGGAAGAAGAATGAATGTTGGAAAGGTAGTTTGGGGTAATTTATGTTGGCTCTGGCTTTTCCCAGCATTTTGAAATCACTTTGCTCAGTGTGAAAAAAAAAAAAAAAGGGAGCCAATTTATATTGTTTCCAGAGATAAGGTGCTCCTTGCTGCTCCTGGTGACAACTAGTGCTTGTGAGTGGGAGACAGGGTGAACCAGTTTGGGGAACACAGAATGAATGAAGGTTTGCATAAAAATCGTACTTAAATTAAGCATTTAAAATATAGTAAATATTGACTCAGTGCCTATTTTGTGCCAGGTACAGAACACGAACTTTCCATAAATACTATTTAATTTAGTCTTCATAACTATAGGAAGGAGGGACTTTTGAACAAAATGTCCATTTTATAGGTCTGGGGAGATATCAAGGATTTTAAAGTGCTTGATACACAAGCATGGTGACCTGATTTTGAGCCTCAGATTAAGAAAAAAATAACCACTTAAGACTCAGGTTGTAGTTCCTACAGCTAAGGAAGTTGAGACAGGTGAATTCTTGGCACTTGCTAGCCAGTTGGGCTAACCTAATTGGTGAGTTCTGGGTCCTATTGAGACCCTGCCTCTAGAAACACAAAGGATGCTCTGAGGAACAATGCCAGAGGTTGACCTCTGACCTCCATATACAGGCACACACACACATATACATGCGCCTGTGCACACTCAAGCACTCAAGAGTGCATGCACGTTCACACAAACACATACATACACACAGACCAATGCCTGCTTTATGTGTGAGGAATAAAATAGTGTGATACTTCAAACCCACTCTGCCAGGGTTTGGGAGGTAGGTTAAGAGGATCAGGAGTTCAAGAGCATCTTCAGCTACATAGCAAGTTGGAGGCCTGCCAGGAGGATGGGCCGGGAAACAGGGGCCATGGCTACTGATGTGATTTGAGCCCCAGGGGCCTAACTCCAAATTCCAGCCTTTAAATGCTGCTCTGTAACCTTTACTTAGGGTCACAGACTATGTGATATGTGAGGTACTGTCTTTTTGCTGCCCCCTCCACTTCCCACCTTCCTGCCTTACTCTGCCTGGCTTCTGTCCATTGATGCACTCCTATGCAGGGGATTTACCTGCTTTGCCTTTTGCCATTGATTTTATTTTATTTTTTTTTAAATTATGTGTATATGTGTGTCTGTGTGAGGGGCGGTGCTCGATTGCCCTAGGAAACCAGAAGGATTTAATCTCCCTGAATCTGGAGTTATAGGCAGTCTGATGTATCTGCCTGGTGTGAGTCCTAGGAACTGAGCCTAAATCCTCAGCATGAGCAGTCTGTACGCTTAACCACTGAGCCGTGTCTCCAGCTGGAGGCATCCCCTTAGCAGCCAGTTACTAAGTCCTGGTGAAGGATCTGAAGCTTATCTGATGTGTTTATGCTGGAGGTGGGAGGACCTGCTCAGGGGTGTGTGGAGGCAACTGAATGTGAGCCCTACACTTGCTTCTTCTTCTCTGCTTCTGCTTTCAGGCTGGCATGGTGTCACACACACTCCAGACCCTTCCCAGCAAGTTCTGCCTCCCACCCCCAAGGTTTTCAGAGCAGAGTCTCTGAAGCAAGCATCCTTAACCAGGTATGTCCCCCAGCTCTGGGGAATCCCCATTCCACAACCCTCCAGGGTTCTGGCAAACAGGCATCTTGTTTAATCCCTTTGCAACTGGAATCTCTTCCACTGAAACACCCATTTTGTATTCCAAAACCTTTTCCAAAGCTCGCAATAAATAAATCCAGAGGCAATCCTCAAGGACTCTAATTAGCATTGCATTCCCAGAAGGCACAAGGGAGGAACAAGAGCTGGAGGTGGGGGAGCCTGTTTCCCCTGAAATGCTCTGGCACTCTCAGACTGCTGAGTTGACAATGTCCAAATGACATGACCCGTCTCTAGCTCAGTTTAGTAATGCTCCCTCCAGGGACCTTTTATCTATGAAGACCAAGCACAGGCTGACACATTCATGGGGATTTCTTTTAAATATAAGCCCGGTGAGTTCACCCTCATTTAAGAATTAAGCAGGAGTGAAAACTGTGGATGAAAGAGTTAAAATTTCACGGAGATGAGGGGCATAATGGGCAAGCCCCAGATGAACATTTGAGGAGCAAACAGGTCCAGGTGGGCAAAGGTCTTTAGGCTCAAAGGCTTGTTTAGAAAAGCTTCCAAAAAGCTCCTAGGCTTTTGCTAAAGCTTATCTGTCCAGCTTGCTTTGGAGACGCTATTCTGAAAGCCTAAGAGGAGTCAGGGGTGGAGTGATAACTCTCAAATGACCTGTGAAGAGCCTGTCACAAAGTCACTGCTTTCTCCTACAAAGGACATGGATGCTCTGAATGGAACAAGAAAGTCTTAGGCTCATCCTCCACCACTCCCTAGCCAGGACTCATAGCTCTCTTTACCATGTCAGACCCACAGAAGGTGAAGCGAGAGAAAGACAAAAAAAACCTGGCATTCAATTTTGGCATGGCTTTTCATCTCCTGGCTTTTTATCACCACTGGTCAATAAATATCCATAGATTGAGTCCCTGGGACGATGTTTGCCCTGAGAAAAGTGAGAGACGAGAAACCTGGAGTTCTTCTCAAACACTGACTGGAAAACTCAAAGTGAAGCAATCCTAGTGGTGTCTTTCCTTAGTCACGACTCTAGATAAGACGAGATATGCTTAGAAAGAAGTGTGTATTCCCATACTAGTTTCAATTTCATTCTCTTCGTGTTTGAAACTTCCTTGCTAATGACTCTACAATAGTAAAGGTTATTGCCATTGGAAAATGCAGTTAGCCCACATCTGTGTTCTAAACTGATGGAAACTAGAGGGTAGTAGAACATGCATTTGGGCCCAGAAGGAAGTTCAGTAAGTCTCTCTGGACCAGCAGTTTACCAATGGCTACAATGGAGCTGAGAGAAGTTAAATGATTTCTGGGTTGCTCCACAGTTAATGGCCTGCTAATCTCTGACTCAGCCAACCATGTGGAAGAAGGGTCCCATCATTTCTCAATGAAGAAACATCTCCTTTTGTAACACTGGGGTGGTATTTATGAATAATAAGTGAATTGTGCCCAACTCCAGAGAGTTAGTTGAGTGCTTACTGCAGGTTGGGCTCAATTAATCTTTTGTTTTATAGAAAGATAGGCACCCAGAAGTCAGAGGAATTTCCTAAGATTACAGGATCATCAGCAAAGGCTCTCTGGTGGCATGTGTTGCTGGATAAGAAAGCATGACACACATTCCAATCCTCACACTGTGGCTCACCATGTGGGAGCACTTGGACAAGCCACTTGGGTACCAATTTCAGTCTCAGTTTCACCACCAGTGAAGATTTTCACTTGATGGCTAAGAGCACTTTAGCTCTGATGGGCTCTAGCTCTTCAGCCCAGGCTCAGGGCTCTCTAGTGTCTAAAACATGGCTGTGTGTAGCTCACAACCAATCGAAGATAGATGCCCCTGCAGGGTGTCCCACAGTAGAAGGATAAATGAGTTCTGCCTCCAAACACCATGGAACAAAGTATCTTTAGTGATTTGTATGCATAATAATAATAACAACAACAATAAGTCTGCTTTTATTTTTTCCCTAATCCTTTTTATCAGCTCCTTTGTGTTTGCCATCACTTACCTGCTCAAAGAGCAAACAGACAGTAATTAGAAAAACAGGAAAATTGGAAATGTGGTATTTCTTATTTTCTGCTTTTTGAGTTTCAAGAAATAATACTTATTGAACACTTAAAACATGTCACATGGCTCATGGATAGTTGCAATTGAGAGCTGTAATAAAAAATAAATAAATCAATGTTATCATGTTCCTTTTACAGAAGAAATAATTTACCAAGTTGGTGCAAAAGTGGTAAATAATGAAGGTTAAGTTTGAAACCAGCTTTTTGGACTCCAAAGTTCATATTTCTCACAATTCTAAGAAATAGACATACATATAACCATAATTAAGTTAGAAAAAACTCATTTTAGGCAAGAAATATAATGTATCAACTTTTTATTGGACGACTGAGAGGGTGACAGTTCAGCTTCCCAGGACTGAAATCCTTAAACATTTGTAAAATAGGCCAAAGAAGATGAAGACTTGGTCCGACTGCCCAATATTTCTGCAGGGATCCACTTTCTCATCTAGAATTACTCCAGTCAAAAGTATTTTCCTAGCTCTGAAGTGGGGGAACACGTTTTTTAATCCCAGCACTCAGGAGACAGAGGCAGGTGGATTTCTGTGTGTTGGAGGCCATCCTGGTCAACGGAGTGAGTTTCAGGACAGCCAGGCCTACATAGAGAAATCCTGTCTTGAAAAACAAAACAAAAAAAGTATTTTCCTTGTACATTGGCTGAGGGGCTGGGTGCAGGTGGCTGTCATGTCAGTTCCCAAATGTCCTAGACTTGCATCTAACCCTTTCCCCAGTAATCAGTCCTGTAGTCCTCCTAGGAACACAAGCCAATACCAGAACACACTGAAGAATCAGTTTCTGGCATCTGTATTGCTCTCCTCAAATATGCCCATCCACGGATCCATAAGCCTATGAACCAATATGGGACTAGATCCTGCCACTTGGTTTATCTACCTGCTGACAATCTTGTGTGCTTCCAGCTTGCTGCTGGGCTAGATATAGAAGACTTAGCCTTGACCTGGCCTTGAACAACCAAACCAATCTAGGTCTGGGCCTCAAGCAAAACCATAGTAGACTGCATTGCCCTGTACTACTACTTCCAAGGTCTAGGGTTAAAAGTCAAGTCACTTGGTTAAAGCATCACATTTTCTGTTTGCACTTGCCCCAGAGTGGAAGCCACAGTACCCAGTTTGCCACCCTGTAACTGCCACAAAACAGGAGACCATTAAAGCTCCAAAAGACTCTGGAGATCCAGCTGCTGCTTCAGTTTGGTTGCCTTCTTCTAGGGAAAAGGGTTTTGGATGGTTGTTCCAGGTAACCAAGAAAGCATGGGGCAAGGCTGGACTAAATCCGGATCTCCAGACTCCAGGATCAGAGCTCCTAATGTGATGACTCTGTCATTATCTTAACAGTGGGAACGAGGCTAATTAACCCAGAAGGCATTAAGAAGTCTGTCTTTGGTTCTTTATTTAGTGAAAACATTAGGACCCAGTGGGTAGATTTATTGATTTCCACAAACTGCAGTGCTTATGGTTACATTGGACTGTTTCTGTGGCCTGGCAGGGGTGCAGGGCAGGGGGAATGGGTGTTATCCTAGCCTGTAACCTCTGAGAACATTTTGAATACCCCAGACTTGTTCATGCTTTGCGTGTTGCCTTCCCTAAGATGGCAATACCCTTCCCATTTCTTCTCAGAACAGGTGACTACACTTTCCAACCTAGTTGCACTGCTTCCTCTTTGGAAGTACGGTGGGTCTTACATGATTAATACTGGAAGACTACATTTCCCAGAACCCCTTTCCACTGCATTGTTTTCGTACTGATATTGGTTGGCTATAGATGTTCTGAATGACTCCTAGAATACAGAAGTGAAGCTACCTTGTTTTAACATGTAGAAGGTGGCTGGTGCAAGGCGTAGACAACATGTGGTATAGTGTCAGATACAAGTTGTTCCTAGTTGGCTGGCTTATGTGGTTAACGAGTGGCACCAGCTGACACCTCATAGTTCCTCCAATTCTTACAAGTTCTCCTCTTGTAGTAACTTTGAATCCCAGATCAGCATAGGCAGGGTGTCCTGGTGGGGCCTACACTGTCCTTATTTCCATCTATTTTACTCCATTCCTTTCTCTCTTTCCCAATGGTCTGCCCTTCTGACTCAAGTGAAGCATGAACTGAAGAGCAACAGCCTGACATAAATTAATTAGCCAGCACTTACAACTGTGTGGATCAAGGCTCGATAGCAAATCTACACCATGGCTCACGATTTGCTTCCTTGATCAAAACTTAACTGTTCTGAAGTCATCTGTGATTCCTCGGCACTAATCACTTCCCTATCACATAAGTCTATTTCAGCATGTAACACACCATGCTGTTCTTCCAGGATTGACAGTCTCTCCCACAGTGGTGAGGTTAGGTGACTGACAAAGCCCGTGTGCTTGTTTTGTGCCCAACACTGTTCTGAGCATTGTTTAGTCCTCACAGCCACATAATGAAGCAATGACTATCATTACTATTTCCATTTTATAAACAAGGCAGCCAAAGACCAGGAAAAGCAAGTGATTGGCCAATGCTCTCACAAGTAGGAAGTGAGAATCAGGAGCCTGGCCCCACAGCCAGTTGACACTCTTCTCCCTGAGGTGGCTCTTCAAGAAACAAGCCTCTCCCACACATGAATGGGTGATCTGTCTACTTGCCTTGAGGAGAAAATGACTTTTCTATGAAGTCAAGGTTGAGGGAGAGTTGAGTTGATGAAAATGAAAGCTTTATGGCCTAAGACGTTTCTGCATGAACCTTTAGTGCCTCTCTTTTCAGAACAGAAGTCGATATTCTACATGATCCATAGTCAGCCCTTGTTGGTAGATCTACCAAGTAATTATCACCTGAAAGCCACCCGCACGCTCCGTGGGAGACAGAAGTATTAACAAGACACACCCCTAGATGAGCTCGCTTGTCTTCCAACCCAGCAATGCCCCACCTTGGTTGGAACTCTCCCGGTTTCCTCTAGTGGAGACTTGAGCCTGTATGAATGGGAGGGTTCCTACACAGATGCTAGGTATACAATGAATATATGACACTTCACTTTTTATATGCACAAAGGACTACATTTTAAAACTATGCAGTTGTATGGAGTAAGCACAGACTGGGGTTGTTTCATTTTTAATGTCAACAACCAGCTTCAAACTAAAATGAAAACTCAAGTTTAGAGTTCAAATGGAACAACTAGGGAAGTAAAGGGTTCCCTGTCATTCCCAGCATGCAGTTGGCTAGCCCTGTTCCCCTTGGTATATGGGCTGCAGGAAATGTAAGGGCTCTAACTTACATGGTAAAACACCAAATAGATACACACAGAATAAAGAATGAAACAAAAAAGTGAGTGAAAAAAATAAAATATACAGACAAAAGAATAATGAAGAATCAAAGCTGAGGCCATAACAGCAAGGTCAAATGCTGTATTGCCTTTCTTAGCACAGAGGGTAGATGGGTAAAGGGCACAGAGGGTAGATAGGTAAATATCTAGAAGCTTCACGCAACAAGAAGCATTGTCATCCCACAAGAAAAAGGAGTTCATCGTGATCATCAATATTATCACCATCACCATCACCATCATCACCATCAGTGTGTGTATGGTCCCCGTGCGTACCTAGGTGGGCACCTTTGGGAAGGTCAGAGGTCAGCATCAGGTGTCTTCCTCATCATTTTTCCTGCCTTAATTTTGGAGACAGGCACTGTCTGGAACTCATTTATTCAGCTAGGCTGGCTGGCTGTCCAGGGAGCTTCAGGGATCTGCCTGTCTCACTCACCAGTCTTAGAATTACAGACAGCACCATTATGCCCAGCTTTTACTTAGATGCCATGGATCCAGGCTCAGGTCCTTATGCTTTTTGCTGCAGCACTTTACCACAGAGCCATCTCCTCAACCCTTACTGCTTCATAATCAGTGTTATGCAAACATCCCACAGAAGCCAAAGCATGAGAAAGGAAAGTAGGATAAAATTTGAATTCATGATCGGTATTCATGGCCAGACTCGGAGTGGAATTGAATTTATCTAGTCCAACCTTTTATTCACAGATGAGGAAACAGGCTCTGTGAAAATAGATCCTCCAGTTCCGGAATGAACGCTCAGGAAAGCCTTTCTCCAGGAAGCAGCAGCAGCAGCAGCAGCAGCAGCAGCAGCAGCAGCAGCAGCAGCAGGCAGCTGAGACTGAGGCTCAGAGAGAGAGCCTCTGCCTTCCTGAACTCAAAGTCCTCATCATAGGGTTTCATCTGTTGCCAGGCCCAGGACTTGCCACATTTCCTCTATTGGATGATGTAGTAAGATGTCTAACTTGGGGCTCTCCTGCAATAAAATGTCATTTCCCAGCCTGCTGCATGTCCTGACCTTTCTAGGACTTTAGCCCAAGCTCATACAGTCTTTTCATTCTTCCCACACCTGAGAGCTAGCTTCCCTAAGAGCCCCTGCCATATCCCAATGTCCCTAGACAGGAACCTCACAAGGGAACTGAGTTAATCCAAATGGGAAAGGGATCAAGGGTCTTAGAAAGAAGAGCTACAGGGTTTGACTTCCCAGTTTCTTTTGAGTTTTCTCATTTGGAAATGATTCTTCAGAATAAAACATGATCAAAAAGATCAGCAGAGATGTTTCATTAGCCTGTGTATTGGATAAAACTGAGGCTACAATAAGGAAGTGCCTTGCATGATGGGCACACAGAGAGAGGCAGGCTGGGGATGAAGGGTTCTTCTTAAAGGGTGTTGATAACCTGAAGCTTGGTGACCCAGGTCTCTGCTTTTGAGTATTTGAGTTGTTTTCAATTTGATTGGAATTGACAGGTTAGATAACATGATGTTCTTAACTCTGACTGCATATCAGGGAACCATACATATGTTTGTACGTATTGAAAACAAAAACACCATCTGTTATTGATTTCTGATGACAGTTTTGGTCAATATTTAAATTTTATAGTAATTGAAAAAAAATTTTTTTTAAACTCTAGAATCTTTGTTGTCCTGGTTTCCCCTGACGGTCCAAAAGGAAATGAAAAATTTGGAAGGAAGAAATGTGAATGACTTACACTGACATTGTACAAAGGCAAAAACCCCTTGCATAGCATGTTGAGAACTTGTCTCTGCGGACTCCACACGCTCACTGTCCACAATGCTTTGGTAAACCCCTATGATAGGGTGTGGCGGCACTATCACACCAGCAAACACTCACTTTCTTCCTCTAAGCTGAGTGGAGTTTATGGAGGAGATGGAAACTGTGATGGATTCATATGGGAGTTTATTGGGGGCTATTCTAGGCAGAGAGGATGGTATTGAGAAGGTGTACAGCAGCCTGTAGCTTGGCTGCATAATGTTGTAAAGGAAATGGTCAGAAGGGATGTGGGAAGGCTGTGGTGCAGCCTATAACATGAAGGACTTTAAATAGCTTCTCTGGCTGTGCCATGCACAAGGAGATTCAAGAGTGAGTGGAAGCTGGTCCTCCATCCCCACGCATCCCCACGCATGCACTGTCACCTGGTATTCTTTATCTTGGCTCATCCTTGTCACTAGGGGAAGCCTGACTTGCTACTGCTATTCCCAACAGCCCCGAAAGTTTAAATCAAGGCTTTTTAAGACTTTAATCCCAGCACTCAGCAGGCAGGTCTCGGAGTGTGAGGCTACAGAGTGCGAGGTCTACAGAGTTCCAGGACAGCCAGGCCTGCACAAAGAAACCCCGTCTCCACTACTATCCTACTCATTTGCAATACTCTGGAGTCCCAGCTTCGGGCCTCTGAGTTCTTAATGAGCCTTGATGTGGAGCAGCAGAAGCAAACCCTTCAAACAGCACTGCAAGTAGTAGAGATGAATCCCAGATTGTGGGAATACAGTCACAATGACTCCCGAGCAAAAGAGGGACTCTCCCAGCACAGCGAGGATCCTGTGTTTTTTCCTCCTGAACACTACTATGGCCCACACACTCTGCAGTGAGGCCCGTAGGACTCTGTGGAAAGGTAAGTGAGACCCTGAAACAAGAAGCTGTGTGGTTGTGGCCTAGTCTAGCAGAGGTAGAACACAGTCAGGTCTGCATTTTCTCTACTTTTCCCTTTTGCACAGAAGCATGGTTAACTTGGCTACAGAACCTTCATGGGTCAAAGGTAGACCAGTAACATCTGCTAAATCACACATACACACACACACACACAGAGGAGAGAGAGAGAGAGAGAGAGAGAGAGAGAGAGAGAGAGAGAGAGAGAGAGCCCTACATGAAACACACTCGTGGGTACCCTCTTATAAATCAGGCAACCCCTACCCTATGTTTCGAGGCATTGTGAGTGTTCCTGCCCTGGAAGGACCTGCCTCATCATGTGGTCCTTGCACCCTTGTTAGAACCTGATTCATACTTGAATATTGCTTGGTATTCAGACCACCCACAACCAAGAGACCATTTCCAGACAAACAGGATCCCTTCCTTTGGGATTTTCCAGGTCTGTATCACATATGTCCCAGGGGCATGTTCTCCTTAGAAGGTAGGGTCAAGGCTCCTTGCCCTGAATCTCACACAATAGGACCTGGCAAAGACCTTTGAAGCTAAGCTAGGCTTAGCTGTGATGCAAACCCTGAGATGAGATGATTCAACAATTACCTTCTAGAAAGCACTCCACAAACATTAGGATGCCATCATAACACTCTATATTGTGTCATGACTCATAGGCATTGTCTCTCCTGACTGACACTAGTCTTATATAAGCCTTAGATAATCCCATTTATCAAATGAAGATACCAAGGTTCAAAGAAGCTCACTGACTGATGCCATGGTGACACAATTATCTATGAATTGTTGGTGGAAAGTCAAAGCAGACTGTGTTTACTGTTGGATTCTAACCATTTAGGGGGACCTTAAAACACACCCAGTAAAAAAGGAAAATGAGCCAATCTTGGGGATTAGATGGCCATGAGACTGAAGGTGGAGAAGAGGAGCTTAGAAGAGGTCTGGTTTATGGAGGCACGTGGGCCAGCTGCTCACAACCAAAGAAGAGTTTGGGAACAATGGGGAGGGTGGTTTAATTTTCATAAGCTGAGTGAACATGTCAGGAACTGAACAGGGTCTCGCACATCTCATATGAATTCTAGATGTTGCTGCAGTCACCACTAGCCCTATTGGTGAAACTGGAGGGATATGATATGGGGTGGAAAATGAGATGAATTAGAGAACTCATGGCAAACATAGAGTGATTCTGAGCAGCAATGAGCGAGTCTGCTACCCTGGTTCACTCACAGCCCATTGTTTTCACAGATTCTTGGGTGGACAGTCCTAGAGTTATGCTGGAAGGGCCATGGTGGAATGACCAGGAAGTGTGGGGGAAAGAAGTCCTTTCCTTCTTCATGCTCCAGCAATAGTTTTCCTTGGCAAGACACTGTGTAAATTATAAGAAGGTCTTGACAGATAAGTTGTCAGGTTAGTATGTCACACCAATAAGCAGCATATTTTGTAACTGAAAGTGATTGCTTACCAAGTTGAGAAAGTAAAAGCTTCAAGGAGGAAGTGCTAACAGGCTGGAAAAACCCAGGGAAATTTTTTTAAATGATAAGAATACACATCTCCAGTATCCTTTAGAGCTGTCGTTAGGGAAACGGAAAAAAAATCGAAAACAGAGTTGGTGGGTCTCTTCAGCTTGTCATTCCACCTGCATTTCCAATGCTGGTGAGGTTAACTGTGACACAGAGTTCTGCATCCCAAGGATGCCTGGCAGTGATCACCTAGTTACTGGCAGGTAATCTTTTTGGCATCAACTCTAGAGGGCACAGCAGTGTGTAAGTCATGAATATCAACTCAGTGGGAATCAGCATGTATTAAGTTCCTGGGACTTGTCAGGCCCTGTACTAGACAACAGAGTACTACCCTGTGTTGGTGGACTTTTCTTTGCTACCCACCAATTCCCAAATTGGTGGGACTCAGACACTTAGTATTAATAACAAAGGCTCAACCAATAGCTCAGGCTTGTTACTAGCTAACTCTTATGTTAACCCAGATTTTTATCTATGCTTTGCCACATGGCTTGGTACCTTTTCTCAGTATGGCATGCCCATTTTGCTTTTCTTTGTATCTGCTGGTGACTCCTCAGATTCTGCCCTTCTTCCTCCCAGCATTCTCAATTTGGCTCTCCCGACTAATCTTATATCCTGTTCAGCTATTGGCCAGTCAGCTTCTTTATTAAACCAACCACAGTGACCTATATTCACACAGTGTAAAGGAATATTCCACGATCCCAGCCCAGGACATAGGGGGTTTGCCCAGAGGACTTTCCACTCTACCAGTTCTTGCAGCTCGAAGAGGCCATGAAAACTCTGTGGGTGAAGATAACCGAGAAGAACAGAATGGTAAACAGAGGCCAGCCAAAGCTGGGGTGAGGAACCGGAGTCTGTCACTTGTCACTTACACTCTGGTATCCTAGACAAGCTCATGTCACTACAGAACAGGAATGAAGGACATTGTACTTCTTCACAGTGTGGTCTGGACAAAACAACTGCAGGGGACATGAACATTATCATAGACAGATCCTTGAACCAATTCAAGTTACCAGTGAGAAGTTTTATCATTTTGTTTTCTGAGGCAGGATCTTCTTGTGTGGACCAGGCAACTCTTGACCCCAAAGGCTCATACAATTCACCTGTCTTAGCTTCCACAGTGTGTGGGACTACAGGTATATGCCCCATGCCTGGAGAGATATTTAATTTTTAAAAAGGGAGAGGAGTGCTCGGCATTTAAGTACATAGCTTGAGAAAAAAATACCAATTCTTGTCATATTCCTACCTAATTTTTGAACTCCTTTTGTTTGTATTTGCATTATATCTGTTAACCAGAAAATAAATCAGTCAAGATAGTTACATTAGTATAATATAGGGCAATAATTAGTGCAATATGGGGCAACATTACTTTGAATAAAAAGAGGACATATTTTATACTGATAGATAAACTACAAAATCCACAAAAACAACCACATATGCCTTGGAACAGAGGTTCTCACCCTGTGGGTCTTGACTCTTTTAGGGGTGGGGGAGTGTTGAATGACCCTTTCACGGGGTCACATATCAAATATCTCTGCATTTCAGATATTTACATTGCCATATTCATTGCAGTAGCAAAATTAAAGTTATGAAGTAGCAACGAAAATAATTTTATGCTCGAGGTCACCACAACATGAGGAATTGTACTAAAGGGTCAAAGCATTAGGAAGGTTGAGAACCACTGCCTTGGAGATTATTGGTTTGGCTCTCAATAGCAAAATACTTGGGTGGATTCCTTGTCATGTGTCCACAATGAAGGAGCTGGAGCCAAGTGTCCAGGTGAACATGGCTTCTTGTATGAGTGAAAGGTGTGTGCAGATAACAGTCACAGAATCAACAAATTCAGAGTTGGATGATGCTAGAATCTTTGTGCAGACAAGGAAGAGCCACTGTGGCTGCTGAGTTAGATGCATACCTTATATTATAGATGAGAACATGACTTTCAACAATTTTATACCCAAAATAGTTTTATTTTTCCTGATTTTTCTATTCTACTTCGTTTGTATCCAACTAGTGAGTCTGTACTGGCCAGCTAACTAGAACCCATTAAGATAGTGGTACTTTTTTGAGACAGGGTCTTTCTGTACAGCTGTAATATGCAACTTACCGAATAGCTCAGGCTGGCCTCAAACACATAGGAACCTTCCAGAAGAACATTCCCCATCACCACTCGGCCAGGCTAAAGACCATTCATTGGACTATAGACTTTGAATTTCTATTAACATGTCTGCTCTTAGACATGAGACAGCGAAGTCCAATGAGGCTTCTTTCTATGTCCCTCTGTGGTTGTAGAGTCAGAAATCACCACTGACAAAGAAATCCCCAAAGCTGCCTATAGCTCTAGGTCAGCAATTAACCTGACACACTCAGAACCTTGCTAAGTACAGACCATGTCAGTCCCACCTGTGCCTTGTCAATGGTCCCACCTAGATGCATGCTCAGGGGAGTTTAGGAACACAGACCACACATATCCCAGGACCCTGGATGTAAACAGATTCTTCTAGAGTGTTGAGAGCCAATTGCTTCCCTCATGTTTCCACTCATGCGCTGGTTGGTGAATGAACTTCAAATCAGAGCAGCATGTCTGGCAGATCTAACCCTCTGATTTCTTTGTGCTTTGGCTGAATGTCATGGATTGAATTATGCCCCCTTAAAACGACTATGTTGACCGCCTAACTACCTGTAACTTAGGATGTGATCTTCAATGGAGATAAGGTCTGTGCACAACAACTCAAGCTAGGATGCAGTCTAATTCAGGGCAGGCTCTAATCCAGCGTGTCTGGTTTCCTCATAAAAGAGAACATCTGTACATAGTCAAGAATGTGCAAATGGGGAGAATGCTGTACGAATATATAGATGTCACTTATAAATCAAGGAGATGGCCTGGAACAGATCTTCCTTCTTAGCCCTCATAAGGCACCAACTATGCTCACAACTAGACTTTGGACGTCTAGAGTTGTGCCTGGAAGACAATACCTACTGATGGCTAAGCTGACTCAGTCTGCACTGTGTTGTGGCATTCCCAGCAAAGAAACCAGCATGACATTTTACCACACTCCTCACTGTTTTTTCTTCCATTCAGCTGCTTGGTTTATTTGCCTCTTATCTGGCATTTTTGGCACTGAGACCTGTCATCTCTAGACGAGACCCCCAAGCACTTTTCAGGTAATCCTTGTAACTACTCCCTAAGAGCCTTCAAAATATAAGAAGCAGGGGTTTTATTCTGAGAATTTCAACTCCAAAGCCTGGTGGAGCAGAGGGCAGCATATCCTAAGCTGAGGTTGTGTGTTGATCTATGTTAAGCACTTGATGGACAGTGAAAGGAGTCTTGATTCCGAAGTGTCTGCAGTCTCTCCCAAGGCAGATTATAGTTTGCTAGAATGAGCTCCCTGAAGGTGGAGATGGGCACAGAGGCACAGCACTGACCTGTTGAAGTGATAGAAGAAAGTTTGGCATGCCACTGCCACCTGCAACACACTGTTCTACAGGGAAGACCTTTTTCCATGGTGGCCTTATGCCTAGGTTGACGCTCAACCAGCTGAGTTCAACATCAGGAAAGCAGGGGCCTTCTGATTTACCCAAGCGAGCTGTAATAAGCTTCAAGGCCTCCAGGATCACTGTGTGTGGAATAAAAGGGTCTGAACAAATTGGAGGCCCGCCATGTGGGAAGCTTGGCTGTCACAGGACTAGAAAAGACACATTAAACACTGGAGGTGGGAAGAAGCCCCCTCTAAAAAAACATGATTACAGAGTTTCTTCCAGCTGAGATGTTTGGCGTTCCTCTGTGATTCTAGAATTCTAGAATTCTCAGTCTCAAACCTAAAAAGGAAGCACAGAGGGCATGGGTCGGGGAAAGAGAGCAGGAACACTGCCAGACCCAAAGAACATTCCAGTGGAGGAACACAGGCTGCCTTCAGCTATGCCCTGGATTGATTGTGCCACTCCTTTGCTCATCTCCTTCCATGTCCCATTTCTCTTGTAGTGACACCCCAAGCCTCTAAAAGCACTAACACAGCCTTACAGGCTTGGCTCCATGTCACCTCCTTGACCTTAATGTCTATTCCTTTCCTGTGATCAGGTGCTGCAGCAACTACACAGAATGTACTCCGAGGCTTGCTCCCAGGAAGGCACCTCTGTGGCTATTTGCTTGGTAAGCTCCTGCTCTCCACCAAGGCCATCAGAACCTCATCTCCAGACTGTGAGTCAAGTCCCTGGCCACCCCAAGCCAGGGTTTTCTGCTGCTGGGACAGAACCCCTCTTGACACTACAGATCTTTGTCTCGCTTATCATGTTGAAAAACATCGGTCTTCCTGCTGGGAAGCAAGCTCTACAGAGACATGCAGACCTAAGGTGCTTGAAGTGTGCCTGCTCAGGCAAAGCTGCCCAAACGGAAGAGAATACAATTAAAGAGAACAGAAGAGTTACCATTTTTGAGATCGTTTAAAATTCATGGAGCAGTGGCAAAGACAGTGCAGGTTTCAAATAAACTCCTTGCAAAGATGCATTATATCACGGATTTCCCTGGAGACTAGTGATATTAGCAATAACACCACTAGATATAATTCTAATGGCATCTGCAGAACCTTTAGGTTGCAAATGTCCTTTCCTCCTCAGGCCTGCCTTCCCCCCTCCTCTGCTCTCTTCTCTTTTCTCTCCTTTCCTCAATGCTCCTCTCCTCACCTCACATTAACTCACAGATAGCCCCTTTATTTCGAGGCCAGGGAGGACAAAGAGGAGTATACCCATGGACAGATAAAGAGGCTCCTCAATGCTCCATGGTTGGAAAAAGTAGGAACAGAGCTGCAAGTGAGCTGGGGCTTCTTAACTCATGGATTTTCTCTGTTTCTTTGGGCAATGCAGCCGTTTTCCAGTAAGACCCCATTTCTTTGCTCTGGCTGCATGGGCTAGAGTGTTGTCCTGACAAGGTGAAGATGGCAGTTGCCTCACATAGGCTGGGATGGCCCTGAGCAGCTGTGACCCACACTCCAAATGGTGAGTCATCAGCAATTTCTTCCCTCTACAGTGCACACTCTCCCTTCACTCTCAGTCCTTCTGAGCTCTGTGCACACAGCACCAGAGGGAGGAGATGCTGCCAGCCGCGGCTTACCACAGGGTCCTCAGGCGCCCTGCAGCCTGGCCACTGGGATGCCATCTGGCACCCACCACAGCTGCAGGGCCTCCAGCCTGGCCTAGAAGTCCAGAGTGGGGGCTTGGCATTGGTGCAGGAAAGCCCTCTTGCTTTTGGTCAGTGCACTGTCCTTTCCTAGATGGAACAAGTTACTGATTGTCTCCGGCTCTCACACTCCTCTGCTGTCCTGTCAGGAGAAAGAGAGACTCCGAGATTCCTTAATCTTGACTTTTCTCAGCCCTGGATCCCCTTATATTCAGGAAGGAGTCTCGGGTCCCATTCCTGAATAGGGAAAGTATGGAGAAATGGAGAGTCACGAGCAGTGGAAAGAGAGAGAAGTGGCAGAGGGAGAGATCTGATATGGACGCGACCGCAGGATCAGATGACTTAGCATAGGTCAAGCATGTAGTCAGTGGGCAAATATTTGCAACGGCAGTAGTGAGAATGACATCTGTCCCGAGTCTCAACTGCTCCTGCCACCCACCCTAAGCCAGGCCCTTGCTTTCAGCTGCCATGATCTCTCTCTCCCCCACTCTCTCTGTAATGTCAGCACCCACCTCTGCCCTGGTTTCCTAAAACATAGCTGTGTCATGCATTCCTTTCCTGCTCAAAATCTGTCACTGGCTCCCCAGCACCCCTTGAGTTAGGTACCAAAGATTCACGCTGTCAATCAAGAGTCACAGTGCACAAAGTCTCCTCCTATCTTCCCAGCTGTACTCATTCCCCACACCTGCCCAGTGCTTTGGTAAACCTGCCATCACTCCCCAACAGCAGGTGATAGTTGTTGATTTCTGGCAAAGATCAAAGAGATGGTGTGTTAGGTGTGGCTCTGGGGTCACAAAAATTCATGTTTGAAAGCTGTGTGACCTTCAACAAGCTCTGAGACTCGGTGTCCCCACCTCAAAAGAAGGATTTGATAACCTCTGGAGGGATGGCTATGAGGACAGAAGCAGGATGGAAAGCATTGATTGCCCCTGAATCCCTACAATGGCTGGATTCGTCCTAGAACTGAACTTCTTCCTGGCAGCCTGAGGCATCCTTCCCCATCCCTCCTTCCTCATACACTCAAGGCACTCCCTGCATTCCCCTTCATAGGCTAATGACTCAATTTTTTTTCCCTTCCTTTGCTTTCTTTTTTTTCCTGCCAGAAGTGAAGATCCTGAATGGAAGAAAGGATCTTTCACTCACAGGTATCTTTCTCAGCATTTAGGACAGCATGGAGCCCTTCCAAGTTGTCAACCAGAGCACATTAGACTTAAGTACAAAACAAAGAAAGTTGAGTGAAGATATGGATCAGTGAGAGTTTTGGAGAAGCACCTTGAAATCCAAAGGGTGGGCTATCTCTTCTCCAGTTGGGATACAGGATGGCTGAGTGCCAGCTTTAAGTTAGGCATGTCTCCTCCTAAGAGTGGATAAAGCCACCAGAGAGCGTGGACCAGGATGGCTTTCTTTGCTCAGGACCATGTTGCAATGGAAGAGGATTGAGTCTGATGGACAAGTGAGGACAAAGGTGGGAGGCAGCAAGAGGGGCAGGCAATGAGAAAGTGTGACTTTATTCCAGTTTACCTCTTACCTGCTGGGGCAGCTTGGAGATGTCACCTACTCTGGTCTATGAAATGAAAGAATCAAGTTCTTAAAAGACAAAACCAAAACCCAAAACAAACCAGTGACTCTTAAAGGTGAATCACAGAGCAGCAGCAATGGAATTCCATAAGAGAACAACAGGAGTGCAGATGTGGACTGTCTGAATCAGCAACTCCGTAGAGGAGCCCAGCTAACCACCGGTTTTATCTGGCCCTCAGATATTCTGAGGTATGGTCAAGTTTGAAAACCATGGGGCTATGCAAATGGAGGCTTTCAAAGTCCTTTCCTTTTTGCTTGTAGGCTATTTTTCTTTCAGTGAAGTCTGAGTCCTCTGGCTGATGACAGAGCAGAGTCCCACATATTCCCACTCTGCACTCTGCTCAGGAAGTCCCTGGCTTCTAAGGCCTCAAGGGTGCCGGCAGTTGGGACGCTGGAGTATGCCTAGACAAGGGTGTTAGCAGTTGATCCTTTAGGAAGGTATCCTATGACAGTGTCCTGGTCCAGTGGCCCAGCAGGCCTGAGGCAGGATTCATGTCAGACATCTCAGGTGAGGCTGAGGCCCAGGGAAGCCCTGGTGAGGAGGGCAGCTGAGGTTCAGGTGTGTGACACTGTAATCCCCTTACCACAGAGCAGGCAGCCACTGTTTCATACCTGTCTGTGTGAGGGAGAGTTGTTCTGGGTCTTGGGAGGTTGTACTCGCAGTTCATTTTCACTCTGGCTGCCTTTGGAGACAATATGACACCACCCTGATTTTTATAGCCCTCTCATGGGGCTCAGCAAAATCCTATGAAGCAGTCAACAGGCTGCTTAAGAAATATTCACTGGCACCCACAGACTCCCTCCCTGCCCATCCCCCATGCCGTGATGACTCTTCTCTTGTCGTTTTATGGAGTCACAATGATGGTAAGGAGGAGCTTTGGGGGACAGAGTGGGTGGGGAACCCCATGGTTAGAGAACCTCACAGCAGGCCACACTGTTGCAGAAGCAGAAGTCAAATGGTGTGGGTAATTCTCTGTCTGGTAGATGAAGGCTGAAGAGCACAGAACAAGAGAAAGGGCAGGTATCCCTTCCCTGGTGCAGGCAGCACCCAGGTCTCCACTCTTTGACCACAAAGCAGAGACCATATCAAGAACAGAAGGAGGCAGAGTGAAGAGGCAGAAGACCGTGCTGGACCCTGGAGCTTCTGTGACAGTGGGTACCTTCCTAACCATCCCAGCAGATGTGCCTCCAGCCGCCAGGCAGAAGGAAGTCTGTGGTCTGGGGCCCCACCCTGGATAGTTCTGTAATGGTGCCATTCTCACAGAAGAGGAACTACATGCCATAGGCAGGCATTGCTGTCTTCCCACGGAGGAACCGCCAGCCCTCTTCTTGGTCCAGGCGCTGTGGAATGAGACCCATTTCTTCCTATCCATGTGTCTTGGTCTTTGGGAATGGTGAATGATAACAACTCCACTACATTCCCTTTGCCTAGGCACATGAAAAAGCACAAAGGATTAGGTTGGTCATACTGGCATCTCTCCTTTACCTAATGTTGTCAGTTATAGGAGTTTCACATGTAGTATCTCACCTGATGCCCTCAGTAAAGTCTGGCCCTAGAGTCTTATCCTTGTAAGGAAAACAAGATCTAAGGAGATTCATTTCTCCCAGTGCCACACAGCACGTCTGGAGTCGCTAAGGTGCTTTTGATTTGGGGTTCATCATTTTCTTATACCTTTCTGCTTTCTCATCCATGATATTCAATTCTTTTTCTCAAGAATATGTTTACTTCTGATTGTTTCATCATTACTTCATGTCACTCCAGATGCTTGCAACCCTCACAAACAATATCCCATTTCACCCCATTCCTGGAACTCAGCTTTTTTTTTTTTTCTCCCCACAAGGAGTAATTCTGTCTCTAAGGCTGTGACTTCCACCCTATTTTCTTCAGAGCCCAGACAAAATTCCTTGGGATTCCACAAGGACTTATTACATTTATTAGTTTTCAGTGAGGTCAAAGGGAAACACCACTTTCCTGTGGATCCCCAGGAGCATGATCCTGACCTCTAAAGTGGTTTGAGCCCTGAGACAGTGAGAACTTATAAAAGAAGGAAGGGTTGGGAGGCTTCATGGTGGATGGCGTTGGTCTGACTGATTGGAATTACAATGTAGGCTCAGGCACCCACAGCTCTGGAGCTGGGCACCTTCCCCACCTGCTCTCATGGGGGCCAGTCCCTCACTTGTCTCTGAATTTTCTTTTCACCACACTTCTGAACTAAGATGGTAACAGCTGTCTATAAAATGCTCTGTGACCAACCATCAGGCATTGTACCAGAGCCAACTATTGTGGAACAAATGAGCTTTGCCTAAACTCATCTCCAAGGCATTCAAGTGTGGAATATTTGTAGAAACCCCAAATGCCATGGCCAGAAGGGGTATTTTAGCAGTCAACATACCAGACCATCTACTCAACCTCAACCTCCCCAAGGCCTCTGACATGAGCCCTGCCTCAGTCCTGCTGGGCCACTGGCCCAACACAGGCTACCTTCTGATGTTGAGATGGCCCAGTGTGCATACTTCTCTTGATAGCTGACTTTCCTTCCAGAAGGCAACCCAGGTTTTTCTAGTTCATCATTGTCAGGAAGCTCTGTCCTTCAACAAATGGGAAGCAGGCTGTATTCCATTTACACTATCCTTCACTACTTTGTTCTCTGAAAGAATTACCAAGGTGAGTCTGCCTTCCATCTCCATTTCCACCAGTGATGAAGTCAGCCTTACTGTCCTTTTGGGGGGGAGCTAAGGTTGCCCTCCCCAGTGATCGTGAAAAGGTGGCTTCGGGCACTGAGTTCTGCCTTTACCTCTTCAGTCTCTGTTGGCCTAGGAATGAATGAGGTCTTTCTACATTGTCCCGTACTTGTGTCCTGGAGGTGCTGCTGGTTTGTCACTAGACTGCTCTGTTTGCTCCATAGAAGAACGCAACCTTTGATGAGAAAACTGAAAAAGAAGGAAGGAAGGAAGGAAGGAAGGAAGGAAGGAAGGAAGGAAGGAAGGAAGGAAGGAAGGATGAGCTGGCTATAGAGGATGAGTACTTCTGTGAGGAAGTGGAGAAAAAGGATGCTTACTCTCTACAGGATGCCTGTGGCCCCTGGAAGGGACAGTCGTCACAGATGGTCCAGGTGTCTGTTTAGTCCTCGAGGGACCACACACCCACAAGGCTATCTTGTCATGAAGAATGGTCAAGGCTGCAGATGTAAATGGAACAGCACTTCAGACACAATGGAAGGGAGCCACTTGCCCTATGTCCATAGGAAAGAGTTTCTGAGCTCAGATGTCTGATGTTCTGGGATTCATTTCATATTTGGGGAGCATAGGATGATGGTCAACAGACTGGAGTACAAAACCTAGGTTGGAGTATGAACTTCCTTCTTTTTTCTGTCTGTGAGTTATTGGTCAAATCATCTCAGTTTTGTGAGTCTTAGATTCTCAGTCAATAAAACAGAGAAAGAACATTCCTGAGGGGTGTGTGTGTGTGTGTGTGTGTGTGTGTGTGTGTGTGTGTGTGTGTGTGTATTGTTGCTGCTGCTTTCTATATCAAATGTGCCACAATTTCCTTTATAACTTACTTCAATTATTGATAATTATTGTTATTAGAATGGCCTGTCCCCGGATCATTCAACCATCCAAGATACCAAATGCTAATGTGTAATAAAAAGAGTGACAGACAGCCTTTTACTGCCCTCAGTGTTTCAGGATGTTATATTACAAAGAAACAAACCTGAGCTTTTACCCGAGTCATCATACATTAACTAGTGAGATAACATGCTACCAGTTACATCCCATTCTACTCAAATGCATTTGGGGAAATGAAACTTCTGCATTCTGCTTTGGTTTGAAATCTTGTAACCTGTCACAGAAGCATTCCTATTTGTGTGGGAGAGCAAATAAAGTCCAGAGCGAATGTGTATTGTTGATATTGGCACGATCCCATCAAAGACCCCAATGTCTCAGACACATGAGGGTTGCAAGGCCTTCCCCAGGTCAGGGTGTGAATGCTGAGAGAGTATACAGAAAGTATCAGTCACAGCTTCCTCCTTCCAGAGAGTCTGAGACAGCTCTCTCTCTCTCTCTGTTTCTCTATCTCTGTCTGTCTCTCTGTGTCTCTGTGTCTCTGTCTCTGTCTCTGTCTCTCTCTGTCTCTGTCTCTCTCTCTCTCTCTCTCTCTCTCACACACACACACACACACACCCTTTGTTCAGGTAGACACAATAAACCTGCATCTTAGTTCAGGTTTAAAATAAATGTGCTGAGTTTCTGGGCTGTTGGCATCACCCTCAGAGTGAACCTGATCTCGACCTTTCTGTATGTGTGCCTTGTAGCCCCAGTTAGAATAACCCCAAAGCTGTCCAGATAGCAAGTTACAGTAGAAAGAATTTGTTCCCAGCCTAAAACCCTTACTTCCCATTGCTCCAGCAATCCTTTCATTCATTCATTTATTCAGTGACCACATTCACTCCATATGCTGTATGCACTGAAGGCTTCAATATGATTCTTCATCTAAAGAGCTCACTGCATAGTTGGGGGCCAAAGCCAGTGATGTGCTGGTCATATGGAACAAACAGTAGACAAATAAATAAATAAATAAATAAATATCCAGGGACAAAGTGTGAAATAGGTTTCCTGTACTATTGGTAATGGTGAAGCCTCCTGGGGTGCTAGTTAGGCCCAAGAAGACAGTCCAATGCTGATGAGATCAATACATTTAGAAGCTTTCTTTTATATTACTGATTAATAATCATTTTATAATTTCTAGTTTTGATTGGTTAGTGAGTGAGTAACATGCTAGGATGGATTTACTCGGTAAGTTCACATTTGAGCCATGGGTGTTTGGGGCTGCACAGGCAAGCAGTTTTTTACCAGCAGAGCTGAGCATTCAGGAAAGTTTGCTCGCTGCTTTAGGCTATTTGAAACCATCAGCAAGAAGCCCAGGCAGCAGGAGTTATGCTCTGAGCTGAGCTGAGGGGGGTCTCATCTACCCAAAATGGGGTGTTGAAAAGGAAGGTAGGAGGTGGAGTCTGGAAGTGAGTTGTTAAAAAGCTCACTCTTTCTCTCCCCCAAACCTGTCCTCTCTTCTAGAATAAGGTAAGCCACTGATCTTAAAGCACCAGCAAGAACTATGTGGGTCTGGTTCTGTTACCCACGCCTCCTCTGGCTGCTACACAGAAAGAGGGCAGCGGGAAGCCTTTAGCTCCTTTTATTCCTCCCATTTCAATTCCTTGCTATGGAAGAATTCTGTCCTAAGCTCTGACCTGTGATCTGAGATGATCAGGCTTGTCTTGTGCTGTGGGAATCCCAGGCTCACATGCCTGCAGGAGGCAGCATTCTAGGCCCATCACAGGTATGGGTTCCAGACTCAGACATTCTATGTCCCCATGCCAGCTTTCTCTGCTCTAACAGTGGGCTACTTATTTTCTTTATCCTTAAGTGTCTTCCTCTGTAAGGTGGAGATGACCTACACACATGTGGGGCCGTGTGAGAACAGCATGATCCTCGACACAGAGTATACTGCCCAGGAATATCAATTCAGCTCCTCACAAGGGGATGAACTGGGGCAAGGTCTGAAGAGCCTGGGGTGGAACCCAGGAGGCTTCCAGGAATGTAAATCCTTCACTCTACAGCAATAGTGCAAACAGAGGAATCCATCCCCAAGGCAGCCTGCAAGTCCAAGGATGCCTCTTCAGGGAACAGCAGTTACCTTAGGTCGTCCTCTTCCAGTTCACCTGGTACTTCTTTTCTCTCTGGCTGTTGCTATGGTCTCTCCTGAGAAATTATGAAGTCAGTGGCCTGTACAGTAAAGCCTGGGTGCATAGGTGACCCCGGGCATGCTGCCAATCCTTGTGCAGTTTAAATTTCCGTAGGTTTACTAGATTCTACATGTTTTAATTTCCTGAAAGTAAAAGAAATACATGCTAATAATCAAATTCAGAACTTTGGAATGTAAAGCAATACTCCCTGTTTTTACAGGGTGGAATTTGCCCAAAGGGAAAAAACGATAGGGTGGGCAGAAAGGACAAACTCTGGCCAGTCCTAGCGCCCACTCCCTTTTATTTCAAGTATAAGTAAAAAACAAAAACAAAAACAAAAAACTGCAGGATAAAACAGGAAGGATAGCAATAATCAAGCCATCATATCAATAACTGCTAACTTATCTGGGTCAGAGGATGTCTACAACACTTCCCTCTCCAATAGTAACAACAATAATAATACAGTTCTTGAGCTGGTCCTTAATCATGTCTATTCTCTTTTAATCTCCTAGCACTTCCAGTGATAAAAAAAAACCCAAGGCTCTGAGACTCTCAGATCCCAGATTAAAATGTACTGCTGAGGAGTCAGCCTTGGGGCTCAGATCCTCCTTCCCCCACCCCCATTCATGTGACTTCCATGGGGCAATTTCAAGTCTTTTGAGGTCCCTCCTTTTCTGTCTCAGCCTTTTGTCTTTTGCAAAGACATCCTTTTGCTAATCTCTCTGGCTAGCAAGTTTTGCACGTTGTCCTGCTGGCCTTGTAATTGTCTCCACAAGCATGTAGTTTCTTAGAAAACTGGTGTTCTCACTAACTCACCCGTGCATGCATAGCACCTAGACCAGAAACTTGGATGTGCTAAGTGCTTAACCACACCTGCTGAGTAAGTTTTCTGCAAGCTCCCACACATCTTTTGAATTCCTATCTACCCTAATCCTAGTTTAGGGCCTTGGGAGAGCCTTCACGTCTGAGACTCTGTAGAAGCATAAACTCTTAGCCACATGCTTAGAGAAAATGAATCTAAATCTTAACTTTGAAGAAAAAGATTGCCTCTGAGTTCCCAAGGAATTGCTCATGAGACCTGTGTCAGCTCTGGGAAGAGTGTACCCACGCTCACATGGCTGCCTGCATTTTGGTAAGAGCTGGTGGGACAGGTTGGTGTCAGAACCAAGGTGCCTTGCCAGGAGCAAGTTGGTGATAAACAGGAGTTGATAGCCACAGAGCCTAGCCCTTCCCTGGCCTATCAATGCCCATTTCACAATCCTGAGACTGTCTCAGGGATGTTTTCACAGATGGGGAATTCCTTGAAGCCAGAAAATAGGTCTCTGAAGGGACTGATCTGGGTGTGAAAGGTCACTGTCACTGTCAGGTATAAGCCAAAGCCAGGGGCTCTGTGTCACAAACCTGAAAATCTAGCCAATGAATGCGTTGGAGAGGCACTATGTTAGCTTGCTTCAGTGAGGAAGGGGGAGCTGTGACTAAGAGCTGTGGGCCCTGAGAGATGGCTCAGCCATTAAAGGGACAAGAACTGGTTGGTTCCTGTAATCCCAATACTCAAGAGACAGAGGCAAAGGTGGGGGTAAGAGAAATTCAAGGTCATCCTCAGCTACAAAACAAAACAGCAACCAAGAAGATCTGTGATTAAAAATAAATTAATCCATGGAGACAAGAACTAACTCTTCATCATTATTAGCTCTTGGAACCTGTAATTTCAATGTGAAAGATGTATTCTAAGAAAATAGTTGAAGCAGGCTGTGGTGGCGCATGCCTTTAATCCCAGCGCTGGCGAGGCAGAGGCAGGCAGATATCTGTGAGTTCAAGGTCAGTCTGGTCTACAAAGCTACACAGAGAAACCCTGTCTCAAAAAAACAAAACAAAAAAGTTAAAAATTAAGGGGAAATGGGAGAAACAAGGTATTATTGAAAACAAGAGTGAATCCCAGGTAGCCTAAGAGTCTCACATTGGTAATTGGATGCTGTATAAATTAGAATATGTCAAATAATGTCATGCTTTGAAGTCACTTGCATCTGTTATTCTTAAGACCACATTGGTATTACTCATTGTGTGAGGCTCACAAAAAAGATCAGAACGCAAAGGCATATTTGTGCTGCATGTCCAACACTGACAGTGGGGGCAATGCTTTTTTGGAAAAGACAGGAAAGAATGAAAATAGATGGTTTGTAAAGATAGTAAGCTTGTGGGTGGCTTTTTATTTCCATAATCATGGTATTATGTTTTTGTATAATTTAAAAAAAAACTTATGTTAATCAGAAACTTAAAAGAATAACACCTTAACGAAAATGTGCCGCACACCGAAGCCGTCCTGGGGAAGCTAACTTTCAAGATGTTGTTCATAGACCTTGCACACATGAGTCCAGCGAAGACTTCTCTCACTGGCAACAAGTTTGAAATTGCACTTGTGAAAGATGAAATCCTCTGCACTGTAGATGGGCATATAGATGATATGGATCCAGACATAGGCTTAAGCATAACTTCCGTTCAAATATGTACCTCTTACATCAAATGTCTGATGCAAAATTATACAGGAAGACCAGGGAAGGCCATGGATGTATATGTATTTCAGTGTCCTGGCAAATGCATGGGAACTTAAAATCAAGGGGACTGTGTTTAGGATATGCCTGTGGAAGACACTTCTTCTGGTCTTGTTTCCAAATGATTCTCAGATATCCACACACCACCTGACACCCCCAGGGCTCCATGTCACTTTGCTAAGTATCCCTAAACATGTTAGCAATCTGAAAACCTAGATGTCTTTCCTCTCATCCAAGACTATGGTCTGTGTTCTCCCTACAGACCAAAGTCAATATGAAGGAAACTATCATAGCCTTAACCCTTAAGTCTCCAGAGGTCCTGTTTCTCTAACTACCAGAAAGAAATTCTAGCTCTTTCCCAAAGGCCTTGAACAACAGTTTAGCTCTTCAACTCACTTGCTGAGAGAATAACACCTGGAGTTGTCAATAAAGTTTTTACACCAACACTTACTTTAAAATGAGCCATAATTTCACATATCATTTCTAAGAATTGTTAGGAAATACATATGAGAAAATTATGTATGTCATGGCCATTTTCAGAAAGTTTTGAAATTCTGATGTCCATAGTATTTTTTTAACATTTTCCCAGTTTTTGTTTTTTTGTTTTTTTTAAAAAAACATGCTTTAATAATTAAAACACAATTAGAAAACAGAAATGTGCCACTTAACTTGCTCAGGCTTTGTTTAATGGAGGACATATTATGACCTACAGTGGCTGGAAAATACATTCTACAGATTGAAGACTATTTATATATAATATCTCATCTGTCTCAAAAATGCTTTATTTTCTTCTAGTTTTCTCACTTTTTTTTTTTACTATGCTTTGGCATATTTGACTAAATGTCTTACTTCAGAAAAAATATTTTAATTAAAAAACTTTAAATGTAAGAAGAATTAAATTTGGCTCTTTTGTGATACTTTACAACTTAAATATTAGTAGCAATCAACAATTTATAGTAAATAACAGGAGATAGTATGAATTCAAAATTAATTTTATTTCCAGCCAAAGACAACACACAATTTTTTTGAAGCTCTTCTAGTTTTGCTTGCTTCTTCTAATGGACCTATCTTGCACCAATTTTAAGAAAATGGCCTTAACAGAATTCTCTGTTGTGTATCTAAGACATTTCTCAGGCCAAATATATGTTGTTGTTGTTTTCAAGATCCTTGGGCAAACCCCCAAATGGAAATATATAAAAGAATAACTTTTGATTTGTTGAGACATAGGATTTCAGACTTTTAAGTTTCTGATTAAAGCTCATCTTTAAATAATGATATAATTTACTAACCACAGATAGCACAAAAAACACTTTTGAAACTTGGGGCTAGAATTCCAGTGCAGAGACATTTTTTTGTGGTCATTCCCATTACTGATGAAATAGTCTTGCTTTAGTCAAGCTTTGAAATAAATGAATAAAATTGAAAATCACTGCTTTACCTTTACACTTATATTAAGACCCGTATTCCCCTACTCCCAGTGTAAAATCAATGAAGTTAATTTTGACATCTTCATTTTCCTTTTGGTGTAGGTCAGAGGTGGGCATACCTGTTGTTAGTTGTTTGGTATGACTTTGCCCCTGGAACAATCTAGATCAATTTGTTAATGAAAACTTTTCTTGTTCTTTCTTATTTGTCTTATGTGTTTGAGCATTTTGATTCCCTTCCAAATCGTTTCTACTAAATCCAAAATTGTAAAAAGTTTCCTGAGAAGATGGGTCTAATAGTTAGGCTATTAATGGTTTGTCAGACCACCCTCAACCAGTAGTTTTTTTCTTTATGTGGGGCAAAACCAAAATGTGATTATGAATGAAAATCCTGAAAAGAATCTGTGCCTGGCTGTGAACATAAAACTCCTGGAAGGAGTTTCTGTGTCCACAAACACTGATGGACTGATAGGAATTTCAGTACTCTGGAGAGGTTGGAATTTTGTTGGTTCAGAGCCTAATTTCTTTATCTTGGGCTAGTGTTAGCCTTCTTAAACAGCCATGCCTTGCCCCACTCTATATCTGACCTAACACCTCATGATAACAAATAAAAACCTCTTTGAAGCTATTCATTTAAAAGAACACTAGCTTCCACCAATCCAAGAGCTAATAATGTCATCAGATAGCACCTTGGGCCTATAAAAAAGTTTCCTCATCATGTTGTACCCGCCTCTCTGATGTACCCAGGAATGGATTTTAAATTTGCCTGGATTTATGATTTTTTTTGTTTGTTTTGTAAAACTATAAAAACCCTGTGAACCTGCTTCTACATGGTGTAATCTAAATTTGTATTTCCTGCCCATGGTCACTCAAAATGGCTCCAGAATAAGGTATCTTTTACCCCTCTAAGATGAAAGCTGTGGTTTTTAAGTAGACATATTCAAGTAGAAACCACTTTTTGAATTGTGAATTTTGATATTTTCATGGGCTAGTATACAAACTATAACTCCCATTCAGCCATGCAATCCCAAGGGTAAACAAGGGACATTCTGAAGTTCTGTGTCTCAGAGATTCGATATTCAGTAGGGTAAGTGTAATTACAGGTCCATTTCCAGCTCATAACAATGAGCTCACGGCACAGCCCATTGTCAGTGAAGGAGTGCCCCTGTTACCCATCTGTTCACGCAATCCCACCAAGGCTTCTTGTCCACAAATCCCACCTGGGCTTCCCTGTCCACAAAATCCCACCAGGGCTTCCCTGTCCACACAACGCCACTTGGGCTTCTCTGTCCACACAATCCCACCTGGGCTTCTTATCCACACAATCCTACCTGGGCTTCTCTGTCCACACAAATCCCAGATGGAATTCTCTGTCCACAAATCCCACCTGGGCTTCTCTGTCCACACAAATCCCAGATGTAATTCTCTGTCCACAAATCTCACCTGGGTTTCTCTGTCCACACAATCCCACCTGGGCTTCTCTGTTCACACAATCCCACCTGGGCTTCTCTGTCCACACAAATCCCAGATGGAATTCTCTGTCCACAAATCCCACCTGGGTTTCTCTGTCCACAAATCCCACCTGGACTTCTTGTCCACACAATCCCACCTGGGATTTTCTGTCCACAAATCCCACCTGGGCTTCTCTGTCCACGAATCCCACCTGGGATTTTCTGTCCACAAATCCCACCTGGGCTTCCCTGTGCACACAATCCCACCTGGACTTCTCTGTCCACATAATCCCACCTGGACTTCTCTGTCTACATAATCCCACCCGGGCTTCTCTGTCCATAAAGCAATGTGCTCGTTTCATTAGTTCTGTTACGGAATAGCTGGTTCACCTTGCCATTTCTTTCTCTCTTCAAGCTTCCTTCTCCATAAAGTCCTCTGGAGCTTCTCCAACGCACACCCTCTTCCTTCAGAGAAAAGTGCTATTGAGGCTCCATCATTTCTCTCAACATCTGTACCTGCTCTGCTTTCAAAAACCTAAAGCTGCACTCTGCGATAGGGTAGCCATAGACCCAGGCCAACATTTAAACCTCAGTCGAATGAAATGGAGTAAGAGTGAGCGAGCACCTTCAGTTCACCATCTGCATTGTCTGAGCTTGTGGATTTGACATCACAAATCCAGAGTGGTAGAGAGTTCTAGCAGACAATGCTAATCTTAAAAATGAGGCTGTATTTGCATTAAAATGCAAATGAAAGACAACGTAAAAGAGCAAATTAAAATTACTTTTCATACACATTTCTTCGAAAATATTTTAAATATTAAAAATTATGAATTAAGATTCCCAGGAAATCTATAAACAAACTATAATTAAATGATACCAGTGTCTTAAAATATAAATTCCTTGAGTCAAGCCAAGTCTTGAAATTTCACATTTTGAAAATCCAATCTGTTTTAGCTTGTGCTTTAAACAAGTTGAACTGCTTAACAACCCCAGTTCCTAATGGCTACTTGGTTGAAAACGTAGGTGTACTGGTCCTGCTGCTTTACAAGTGACTTGCTTAACTTGCAAAGTTTCCCTTAGCTGCCTCATAGAACAGTTGGACATCCATACTAATTCATGACCACCTCAAGAGTCACAGATGAGAAGATAAAGAGAAAAAGAAAGTAAGCACCCGGGTGTACATCTACACAGCTCTGTTCTTTAGCAGGAAGGATTAAGTTCACTAGTGGATTCTTTTACTCCTGTCCCTGAAGTACTCACATTTTATTCTCCAAAGTCTTACCCATCTCCCCAAATCCACAAGGAGCTCAGCTCCCAGCCATTTCCAGCTGCTTGCTATGTCTGAGACATAGAACAAATGATTTGAAGATCAGACAAAGGTCTACAACAAAAACAAACAGTTTGGGTTATGAACCAGATCTTGGAAGGTTGAAATGGCTACATCTTCTCTTCCAGGTCCATGTGTTTTTATGCTCAGGATACACAGTGACATTTGTCTCGAAGCGAGTAAAGAGTAAGCCTAAAGTAAGGAGCTCTCCTGC
The DNA here is from genome assembly GCF_003668045.3 of Cricetulus griseus. Lineage (NCBI taxonomy): Eukaryota > Metazoa > Chordata > Mammalia > Rodentia > Cricetidae > Cricetulus > Cricetulus griseus. Next base: position 64,876,282 of record NC_048597.1, on the reverse strand, counting down.
TTGCTTTTGAGAGCTGGCTCAGCAGCTATGTGGAGCTGGTTGGTCAGGCCTAGCACACACAATTGGTGAACACGTCCACGTGCCTCACCTAAGTACTGCGTTTGGGTTGCCTCAGCTAGAAGCCTCATAAGGTAAGGAGGTGTGATGATCCTTTCAGTCCACTTCACCTGGGCCAACCAGGCCCAGTAGTTTGCCCAGGATAGCCCAGCTGATTAACAACAGATGCAAATGCAGACCCACAACTCTTTGAGGACGAAGCTCTGTGTGCAACCTTCTACTATTCTAATCCTCTAACTGATTACCTTGTAGACAGGAGAGTCTCCAGACTTCCAGAGCTAGTCATCTGAGGAATGAAGGTAAGAGAGCAGAAAGCTGCCTTGTCTTGCAGCTGAAGTAAATATGGCTGACAGAGGAGACGGGGTGGGAAAGTGTGGCTCCGGCAGAAGCGTAGTTGTGAAAGAGTGGGTTCTACCCTCACACAGCTCTAGTCCCATCTTTCCTGTTTTCCGATTTTCCATTGGTTCCTTGGTGTTGTAGGGCACTCCTTGGTATCTTCTGAAAGATGCCCTCATTTTACCCCAATCAACTGATTTAGGTGAGTCTTTGTTTCCAGAAGGGCCTCAGTCTGGGCCAACACTGTGCTTTTGCGTGACACCACCCCACTCCCAGCCTTTGCACAAGCTCTTCCTCTAGCTACAATGCCCTCTTTCTTCCTGCCTGTCTGGAGAAAACGTGTAATTCAAATGGCACACTCAACATTTATTCCCGACGAACACCCTAAGGGGGTTGGTCACACCATCTTCCACCTCCGGAATGTCTTCAGCTCTCAGTTAAAGCTAGCAAGCCTCTCTTGTGTCCACTCTTTCACCAAGTAACGCGTTTCTAACTTGGAGTAAGTCTCTGCATTCTTGCTGCTCCCACCACACACAATCCCTGATATAAGCAGGCTCTTGGTTGCATACAGCAAAAAATGAACAAAGAGACAAAGGTAGGTGACCCTGAGGGCCTTGTGACCTGAGAGAAGACTTTGTCCTCAGCACCCACAGCCCCCTTTGAGCAATATCCCATCCATGGCATTGAGCCACTACTTGGGGCCATTGTACCAACTGGAGCCCAGGGTGGGGCTGGCTTGAAAACAAACAAGGAAGACAAAAACAAGCTGTGTGTTGAAACCTTGAAGGGTTCAAGCTGGCCACGCCTTCTAAGTCAGACTGGTACTTGGTGCAGTGTGAGGTGATGGTGCTATCCCAAGTATTGGGTTTTAGGAGCAAAGCTGGAGAACAGGGGGTGGGGGGGTGTGGAACAAAGGGAGACATGAAACAGATCTCCTTGTTTAGTTCTTTTTCCTGTGTTTGTCTTTCCAGACAGAGGAAACTCTGACCTTCCTCGGCTTTAATTACCTAATTATTTTGACACCTTGGGCTGTTGCATCACCTTAACACATTGTTTGTCAACAGCACTGCACTGGGTGTTTCGAGGCTTCAAGAGAAGGGACTGACAAGAGACAAGTTCTGACAACCAGGGAAATGCTGAGCAGAGGACCGGAGCCAGCAGTGGGAGGAAAGGGTGGGGGGAAGAGAGAAAAAGGAAATGTTTGGTATGCTGGGAAGAGACTGACACTCTAGAGAGAGGTGTCATGGAGGCTAGCAGAGCTGGGTGTCTAGGTCTGAAAAACTTCCCTGAGCAGGTTAGGAGCAAAGTGTCACCCAAGCAGAGAAACTGGCACATTGCGGGTCTACAAAAGGCACCTGATGCAATATGGTTTGTGAGTCTGGGACTAGCATCTAAGAGGTTTTCTTTACTCTGGACTACCTTAGAAATAAAGTCAGACTAGGGAGCTTTTCTCCAAAGCACAGCCCCAAAAGTCCCTACTGAAATGACTTTAAGACAAAAACAGGGATAAAGAGAGCAGTCATAAATCGAACTGTTCTAAGAGTCACTGTTGAGAACTCCGAAATCAAACATGAGCAAACATTATTTATCAAAATTGTGAAACACAACCTCAGCACAGCCTGGAGAGCTCTCTCTGATTTGTACTTCCCAGTACTGCCTGTAAAGAGATCCAAACAACAGAGGTTATAGAGTCGCCAAAAGCTTGAGGGTCTTAAAGCCCGAAGACAAAACAGAGTTCGGTGGTATGGCCTAGGCTGGGATTTAGGAGACCTATCTGACTAGCTTGATATTGATGCCTCACATAAATGAGCCTTGATCTTCCATCTGTAGAAGGACATAGCTCTGTTTGCTTCATAGTGCCAGGGATAATAAGGTTGTACTGACAAACCCTGGCAAGATATCCTTAGCCACTATTAAGTCTGGTGAATCGTCTTGCAGTTTCAATTTTACTTGATTGACAAAGGCTTTAAAACTTTGTTTTGGGTCAGTTGGGGTAGGGGTATGGCTCAGTCAATAAAGTCCCCATTGTGCAAGCATGAAGACTTGAATTTGAGCCCCTGGACCTGAAAAGTTGGTTAAGAGTACTTGCTGCTCTTCTGAAGGACCCAGGTTTGGTTTTCAACACTCACGTGGTGGCTCACAACTATCTGTAACTCCAGTTCCATAGGAATCTGAATGCTCTTCTGTCCTCTGGGCACCAGACATATACATGGTATGAATTCATATATGAAGGTAAAACACTCACATACATAATATAATAATAATAATAAAGGCCAGGTGTTGTGGGACACAGTTGTAATCCCAGCTCTGAGGAAGTAGAGACAGGTAAATGTCTGGATCTTGTCTAGAAAGCCTATCCTAACATGCCAGTCCCAGGTCCAGTGAGAGACCTTGACTCAAAAACATGGTGGACAACTTCTAAAGACTAACACTTGAGGTTGCCCTCTGGCCACACATGCAGACACACACACCTGTACCTCCCGCATGTCTGTGCACACACACACACACACATACACACACACACACACACAGAGAGAGAGAGAGAGAGAGAGAGAGAGAGAGAGAGAGAGAGACATTCTTTTTCATTAAAAAATTAATGTATTTGTCCAACAAAATATATACTAGTCATCTGTTCTGTGCTAGCTACTGGTTTAATATAAAGGTAAACACAGGCAATTCACGGAACAATATGAGTAATTTATATGATCTAAAAATGGACCTTAAATTATTCTTTATCAGCAGGGAGCTTTTAGCTGTGGTTGTTGGTATTCCTCCCAACAACATGACACACAGGGTCTTCCTTTGCCCCTTTACACACATCAAACAGAAGGCAGGTGTCCGAAAGACCTTCAGTCTCGTTCGTGCAGGTATAGCTTAGACACTTGAAGCCATCCATCCCTCATTACTGTCAATAAGGGAAAAGAGAGGAAAGGGCACCATGGCGAGGTCCAGCCATGCCATACACCTCCACCTCTAAGACCCCTAAATACCTAGAGTGCCCAGGACCCACTTTCCTTCTCCAGAAAATGAGAAGAAATGCTGAACGTGGCTGCATGTCGAAGGCTCTTTAAAGCCTAATGCAATCACATTTTGACAGATATCAAAATTCTAAAGGACTACCTTTAGGTAGGTGTCTGTGGCTCTCCTAAAGACTCCTGGCATGGAGCCAGTGCTCATAGATAGGACCCCTGACTCCCACTGGAATAGCTCTCTACTGCTATCAGGTGCTGGAGACCCTTCCTCTGTCAAAGGGAGCTGCATCCACTGCACTGCTCATCTTACAAATGGAAGATGAACGGGTGGCACATGGTCTATCATCATTGGAAGAAGAGCAAAAGACAGGCAGAGAGAAGAGCCCTGGGCAGAGAACAATGCCAAGGTCCCCACAGGAGCAAGTCCAGGCACAGGGAGCTTCCCAAAGGAAGTGAGTTACTCAGGGAGGGTCTCTTTGATACGCCATGAGGCAGTGCTAGATGGGTTTTGATTAGGGCAATATCAAGCCTAGAAAGAGATGGACTATGGAGTATGCCCCACTACTCCTCACCTTACCCCAGTCTTCACATTTCCTCCCTAGACCTGCCTCCCTGACTCAGCACTGTGAGCACGTGGGTGGAGGTGGAACTTTGCGAGACCATGCCAAATGCAGCACAAGGCTTCCTGATTCCTCAAGGCTCTATCCAAGTTCCCCTGTTGTGTTACTGGAGAAAGTGCCATCTTGAAGAGACCACTGTGATTCAACCTTCCTGTCACTCAACATTAGAAAAACACCCTGATCAAGGAATCCCTCTTTATACTTTGTCCCATGTCCTTTCAACTCATTGTTTTGTAGGTTCATTGAGAGGAGAGACCTGGTTTTCATGGGTTGTCATAGCAACTGGCACACCTCAACATCCGAAGCAACACATAAAAAGCACTTTGCACAGTGTTCATCAGTATCTGGGATACCAATTCACATTTGCACTTCCTACTTTTCATCTGTAAAATTCAGTGGTTAAATAAAACGACCTCTGAGCTGCTTTCCATTTTCCAACTGCAAGTTTTAGACAAGCTGAACACCTTAACTTCGTGGACAGAAGGAGCAGGAATCACTTTAAGGGAGTGAGTTCGAGTCCCCAAGACCAGTGGAGATGTGGGCATTAGGAATGAGTGTGTGAGAGACGAGCTCAGCCAGCTCTCATGGAGCCACAGTTCCTGAAAAATAAATATTTATTTTCCCCAAACATGGAGAGCAGCAGGCTGTGATGCTCAGTGGAAAGAACCTCTCCAAGCTTGGGATCCGGGGCATGTGCCCCTGTGCCCAGCCTGTCCTTGTTTGCCTGAGAACCTGGGATAAGTCACATTCTTCCTCCAAGTTTCCTGTCACCGTGGTTTGAAATCACAACATCCATTCTTCTAGAATGTCATGAGCGAGCAAGAGTTTTACTGCCTCTAGAGGCAGCCATTTCTGTCTGGGTGAGCTCTGATTATCAGAAAGGGTTTGAAAACATGTTAATAGCGTCCCTAATTACACATGCCTCAGTACTCTTGCTGGTCAGCTGATCAGCTATTCATGACCCAGTTCCTGTACAGTAGGTTATTCCCTGGAGAATTACCGTCCCCACAAGTCTCTATTGTCTGTGTACCAAGCTCACATTAATCACTCAGAAAGCCCGTAGTAACTTATTGCTTGAAAAACAATGTTTGATTTTGAGATTTTATTTTCCTATTCTTTAATCAAGGGAGTGTTGCTCACTTTTTAATTTATGAGACAGTTCCATACAAATGACTAGGATTAAGCATTGGCTTGATTGAAGTTTTGTTTTTTGGCTTACTCAGAAGTGATGCAACCCAAATCCAGTTATTTTCCCTCTCCGAGTTTCAGTTTCCTGGTCCATAAAATTAATAATATTTACTTTATGGACTGTTGAGAGAATTAAGTTGAGAATTCAAATTAGGTGGCTTGTCCCGCTGAAGTGCCATTACGTAATTAAGATTACATATTTTCTTCAGAGTTCACTCTTATGCACAATCCAAGTCCTTTTGGCATCACTGACCATCCTATTGGTCTCAGTTCTGTTCCCAGAGACCAAGCAAAGTAGGCTTAAATCCTATTTCCCCCAAGCCATCTTTCAAGTATTTCCATTTGACCACAAGCCCCAATACATGGCAAAGGGCCTCACCAGAGAAACTGAGGTGGGAAAAAAATAGTGTATCCAGCATTTCACCACAATCTGGATGGAGAACCAAGAAATTCTGACTTCTGCCATGGAGTGACCGACACCACTCCACACCTACCTCCAAGAACAGAGGGGCAGCCAGACCTCTTGGAAAACTGGGTGCTGGTGACACATGCCACTGAAGTGCAGAAACATGGCCCTTTCATGTGGCCTTAGTCCATGATGTTGCTTTATTTCCTTAAGTTGAAAGATAAGCATGGCCACTAGAGCCACTTCAGTCTGCCCCAAAGGCTTTTAGGAATTCCCCCCCAGAAGGATCACAGCCAATTGTGCAATTTTGAAAATGTTTTCACGCAAATTCTATTTTGTAAATATGCAAACTCTTTTTCTGAATTGTTTTTATAAACCCACATCTCTATACTAATGAAATTCTTAGATAACCGGTTCCTCCTTTCAGGTAGAAACAATGTCTGAAGCAAGAGAGGGTTTGAGTAAGACACCATAACCTTGACAAACTGTTCTATGTATGGAATGGGGATGATGAGAAATCTCTTTGCTGCCTTTCTGCCTGCTTGGGTTGTGAGCACGACAGGATCCCTTATTTACAGCCGAGACCAGCAGACAACAGGAAAATACCTTTCTCTTTACTCGTAAATTGTCTCACAGGGGACCTTTCCTATCTCTAGATGATCTTGAAGCTTGAGTTCCTAGCTGGAGACAGAGGCTTTCCGGGGACACTATGGCAGAATTACTTCACTAGGACACTGGGTAAGCTCAAAATCTTTTAAGATAACTGTTAAAGCAAGAGGTATCGATTTTCTCATCTATACTTACTTGAATAATGTGACAGCTTCTGGTGAGGGCTTCACAAAATGGTTCCAGTGGAGACTGCAACTCACTAACAACTCTGAGAGTCATATGTCTTGGTCAAAATTCCAGAGTTTTATTATGTTATTTCCCATGTAAGACTGCAAAAATCTCCGTCCCATGACTGACAGCTTGGTGAAGGTAGGACTCCCCAAGGATTTCATTTTTCTCTCCTGTCAGTATCAGGGCAGGGCCCAGTCCTCTACTACACTGACTAGATCAGAAAGTTAGCCTTATTAGTCACTGATCTCTGCCTTTAGAATGTCCATGCAGTGTAAACCATGTCACCATTCTCTACCTATAGAATGTCCCCTGCAGTGATTACTATGTGACTTCTAAGAGTTGATCCATTCCATTTTCTGTACCTGGAGCAGCTAGAGTTCAGAGTCATTTGTCTCCAGTAACCAGTAGTCTCGAATGGCTATCCCAGGATATTAATACCATGGCTTGATGGGTGTGTTGTGGGTGAGGGTGGGGGGATGGCACAATGAGCTTCACAGTAAACGTTAAGTCTTTCAACATATACCCTGTTATTTTAACATTATGGTAACAATAAAAACTAGCTAGGTATTTCTCTCTGCCAACTTTGTTCCTAAAGTCATACTTATGTGTGAACTGGTGAGCACCAACTTGCCATCCCTGCCAGACTCGATTTCCCCATTTAGAGAAGAGAATCTGTAACAGATAGCCAAATCCCAAGAGCTCCCTCATATAAACTGGGCGAAAGGCTTTGATGCCCCCCCCAACCCCACAACGGGCCTAAAATAGAGTCTACCTCAGGTCTTGTTCATTCAGCTCAGATATGGTTTCTTCCAGTAAGCATTCTCTGACTCCTCACATTCCACCAGCCAAGCTGGAAAGATAATTGCTCCATTCTCCAAATATTTGCAAGTCTTGTTCTTTCCTTTTCTTACAACAAAGAGCAGTTTTTGAATCCTGGTCATTCCTATGTCAACAGCTATCCAGATTGTGAACACTGGGGTGTGTGTATGGGGGAGGGGGAGGGGTTCTTGATTATGTATTGCTTTCAAAATCCCTTAAAACACTCCTGGCAAGATGAATTAGTTATGAAAGTAAACTGGAAGATGAAAGACAAACTAGCTGGACACTTTGCTTTTTGGCCACAAAAGCACTTATATTTCATTAATTTGGAAATTTGAGTTTCTCGGGAGGGATATTTGGGAGCATTGCCTTGGGAGCTTTAAAAATTCTTAAAATCCATGGCAGATTATTTTATAATTTTAATAACACAATCTAGAAAAACGTGAGGGCACATGGAAAGCATTAGACTTCCCTGTTAAGCAGAGAAGTACAAGTGAAAACAAAATTTGAAACATTTACATATTAAAGTAGAAAAACCCTTTACTTAGCAAACTGAATACTTGGAGGTTAAATCGGTTAGCAGTATTTTGAATCAACACTTTTTTTTAAAAAAAAAAATACAAAACAGTATGAAAGAGTCATAAGATATCTGGGCACAGTTTCCCAGTCATCTCCTCAATGGATTCTGGAATCCAAGCAAAGGTTAAGCTCAACAACACAGAAAGCGAAATGCACAAAGATATTCATGAAATCATAATTTTTAAAAAGAAAATGCCAAAAAATGAGAACTTAAGACAACTCCAAGGTTTCAAAGTGAGAGCATAGTTTTATTAGTTAGAAAACATTATGCAAATTATATTATCTAGGCATTATAATGCAAACTTTAAAAGGAAATGTTCATTATGTAATGTTAAGTGAAAAAAAATCAGGCCATAAAATGAAATATGCATTATGCATGCAAATGATGAAAAGACAAGAAATAGATAAGAATATGCAGAAATACAAATAGTTGGATATGGTGTGGGATTCTGGCTTGTTTTCTGTCTTAAAGCCATGACATCATCTTTCCAGTGACAAACTACATTTTAAGTTATTGAAAACAAAGTCTTGTTAGCTTTGCCCTTGCATAAATTCCCAGAGAACACATTATTCTTATCCCTTTCCATCTCTGCTACTTGTCTTTGATTTGGACCTGCTCCACCCACTTTTTTTTATTTTTCATTCCTTAACTAGAATGGAAAAAGAAATAGACCCTCATGACACAAGGAAGCAAAAGGCACCAAACTGCGTAGAAGTTGTGTATCCAAACTAGAAACTAGAAGAGTGGCTTTAGGTACCTTAACTTAGCCCCAGCGTCACAAAGGCAGACCCAGATTCTTCAATGACCACAAGTGGCCTCGGTTTAACAAGCCTTGCCAAGGAGGCACAATGTTCCTGTCCTCAGAAATAGAGCCCGGCAGAGCTTCCAAGGACCCATAAAAGTCTGCACTCTTGGAAGAATGTGACAACTCTGGCAACAAACACAGATTCGTCATTCTCTATATTAAGAGAACGTTCAGTTGCATCAGGCTTCTGAGCAGGGCCAACACTTAGTAAAAATTTGAAGTTGGCAAAGTCAATTTCCATCTAGCCCAAGGCTCCTTCCCCTCCAGAAGATCAATAAAAACACTGCAACAGCTGACAGAGTCCTTCCACATTCCGCTCTCAGCTGACTCTTGTTATCACCCTAATTATGTTGGTGTTCTTACTAATTTGACATTTCAGAAGTGAACACTGAGGCTCAAGCAAGCGAAGGGACTTGTCTTCGGCTACCCAACTAGTCCAGTGACAGAATGAGAGAGCAGGATGAGAGTGAGACCTCTGACTGGCACTCCTTCACTCGTCCTCCTCTTTTGTTCCCAAGGGAAGAGCTACCTTGTATGTTTCTCACATGAGTACTTGATGCATGGCCTATCGCAAAAATACCTGTGCTTTTGAAAAAGGCAAATGGGGTAAAGGCAGTAGACAGTGTGCAAACTCTGTGAAAAGAGAGCAAAATGGGATTCTGAAGATGCCCAACTAGCCTGACCTGATAGTTCTGAGGAACTAAAGAAGAAAAAACACTGCCATATTTATTTATTTATTTATTTATTTATTTATCTATTTACATATTTATTTATTTATTTATTTATTGACTGTGGGGTATACGTATCTGGAATGGTCCCAACTTAAAGCAGAAAGTATCCAGGCTGCTTCGGCAAAACAGAGTAAGTAGGGGTTGTTGCTTCTCCAAGTCTCCATCTCACTTCCTTCTCAACCCCATTTCCTTGGAAACTAGTTTGTGAACAAGGGCTCTTCAGGCAGGAATCCAGAGTCTTGCTGAGGCCTGGTACCTGCATGAGAGAAATGAAAGCAACAGAAGGATCAGCCTTTGTTTCTCACGGCCTCACCCTCTCCCCTAAACCTTCAGAGATGGTGGATTATAATCTCTTCTTCAATAAGGGCACTTTGGGGGGTTGATTGGTGCAGTGAGGAGCAATGAGCTCTGGTTTCTAACACCTTTAAGCTGGCACTCTGGATTCTTCTTCCATCTGCAAGCTCAACCTTGTACTCTTCAGGACTTGCATAGTTTGAGTCTTGCCTTCAGCCTCTGCCATCAACATCACTGGACAGAATCACCCACAGACTTTAAGGAGTGTAAGTTCATGGCTCAAAAGAAGAAGCAAATGTTTCCAAATAAAAAGAACAATTAGCAATGCCATAGAAACCGAAGTTATTAAAAGTGACAGGTCAAGAAGTTACTAAACACCCTTTGCCTCTTACTGGGTGGCTTCATTCAGCCTTGATATGAGGGTTTGTGCCCAGTCTTATTGTAACTTGTTACTTGTTAGGATATGTTTAGTGGCTATCCCTGGGAAATGGACTCTTTTTTTTTTTGGTGGTGGTGGTGGTGAGGGACAGAGGAGGAGTTGATCTTGAGGAGAGGGGGTTGGGAGGAGGGGCTGGGATGAGTCGCAGGAGAGGAGACTCAGGTTGGGATGTAATGCATGAGAGAAGAAAAAGTTTTATTTTTAAAATTCTCTAAAAATAGTAGCTAGAGTGGGGAAAACCTCAGTATTGGTCAACTGGATTATCAGTGGATAAATGCAAGTGGTTTACCCACCCCAATGAATAGTCAAAAAAGAAATTACAGATGAAGTTAAGGGGTGATATTAGTAATATAAAAGGAATCACAGAAAGAATCAAATAAAACATTGAGTGTAAAAAAGGTGATAATAGGGGGCTGGAGAGATGGCTACGTTGTTAAGAGCCAGTACTCTCTTGCAGAGGACCAGTTCAGTTCCCAGCACCCATGTCAGGGGACTCAGAACTGCTTGTTACTCCAGCTCCAAGGTATTAAACACCTTCTCCTGGCCTCTAGGGGCAGCCACACACATCTGTATACACTCAACACTTAGACACATAATTATAAATAAAATCTTTAAAAGTCTGAGATAATGATGGTAACTAGAAGCATAGATTCATTAGTACAATGGGATAGCAAACTGAGAGACGGGCTTGGGAAAGTCATTTTAAAAGTAGAAAACATGCAGATGTTGTGTAGCCGTTTCCTCTGAGATTGAAACATTTCATCCTAAAGGGAAGCAAGCTCCTTCAGTTAGAAGGTAATCAATTTAAAATAGCTCCAGGAAGTTCCTGAAACTTACCAGATTCACGAGGTGCCTCTCTCCCAAGAATAATAAAGACTGCCAAGAGTTACTTTCACACAAACTAAGATGCAAATATGATACTTGGACCAGACTAGTTGCCTGGAAGAAGCAGAAACCAGCCAAACTGCCTGGAAGAGCTGTAGACCAACTGAGTCACTTGGAAAGGACACTCTACAACCTGTCCTGTGCTGTGCAGTGTGCTTCAGGTTCCCAGATTTTGTGAGCTGTCACTCATGCTGGGGTGGGCTTTGGTGTTGCAGATGTCTTTGAGTCATTTCTGCTCCCATAAACAACCTTTCACCCATATTCCTGTAAATAACTCCAATAAAACTCATTGGTTCACCAGGTTGAAGTTTGATGGTATTTGAATGCTGTTGGCCGTTGGCTTCCTATCTAGAGTGAGTAGATATGTGTATTGCATGCCCCCCCCCAGGAAAAATCTTGTCACACAACAATGGTCAATAGAGAAAAGCCAATGATAGTCTTAAAATTGTTTTTGAATAGAGAAGAGGAAATATTTAAGAGAATAATGGGAGATAATTAATAAAGGGTAAAAGGTCAAAGATCGAAAGAACCCATAGAAGAAAATAAAGCATTTGGACACAAATTATGCTGAAAATTTAAACATTGAAGAAAATGAAAAAAATTGTAACAGCTTCCAGGAAGAAACAGTAAGACCCAGATAGAGACAAGGAGTTGGGGAAAGATATCAACTACAAAGTTACCAACTTGCCCCTGGTGCAATAGAGGCAAGACTATTTATGGGATAAACAACTTCTCTCTTGACTGCATTTTGAAATCTGATCCCAGGATGAAATTTATACTTAAAACTGTAAATATGGTCAAAACCCATGGCTAGGGAGGCCATAGGCTCTACTAGAGAACTTACTGATATTTATTTTGTAACTGGTCACTAAAGGGGCTCTAGCAGGCCCAAGCATGTCAAACATGACTCTGGCAGGCCTTACCTTTCCACCATTCCCTCCTCCTTACTAAAAACCATTAGATTACATGCTTAAAGCTAGACACCAGTGCCTATTACTTTATTTGGCCACTTCTTCCTCCTCAGGCTGTCCACCAAGGTCCAGCTATCAAAGTATTAAGGTCCAGAAATCACAAGCCCCCTTTTGACTACCCTAATTAACATGCTCAATCAAAGTTAAGCATCTCATCCTAACACAGGATTTTCCAATTTTCCTTTATAAACTGCCGTTTACCACCTTTGTCTCTTCTCTATCCAGAGGTAGTGTTTTGTCTCTTTGGGGAAAATATTCTTCTCCCTCTCCCTTGCCCCTTTTCTCCCCTCCTCCTTATTCCTCTTCCCTTACCCCTTGTCCTCTGCCTCCTGTCTTTTTTATCTTTTAGTCCCTGTCTGTACTTTGTACCTGTGGGGAAGATAAATATCTTTGTCCTGAGAACTTGGTCTTGGGGGTCCTGTGCTGACTTCGAGGTTCTTTCAGTCCTGTTGTCAAACCGCTTTCTAAATATTTGTTTAGATCAATAGATTTGTTCTGTTCTCAACCTTGATCAAGAAGCTTCCTGTTGCAGTCTTTTTTTGTTTTGTTTTTCTTTTTTTATTTAATTTTTACAAAATTATAATTTCATATGTCAATCCCTTCTCCCTCTTCCCCTTCCCTCAACCCTTCACCAGCCCCTTCTCCCATCCCCCCTAGGCTTCCCATAGAGCATAGGGCCCTCCACAGGGGGCTCCCCAAATTCCACAACATCATCCTGGGCCAGGCCTAGGCCCTCCCCCATGTGTCCAGGCCAAGAGAGCATCCCTTCACATGGGATGGGCTCTCAAAGTCCCTTCTTACACCAGGGAAAAATACTGGGTCACTACCAGAGGCCCCATAGGGTGCCGAGGCCTCCTCGTTGACATCCACATTCAGGGGTCTGGATCAGTCCCGTGATGGCCTCCCAGACAGCAGCTGGGGTCCATGTGCTCCCCCTTGTTCAGGTCAACTGTTTCTGTGAGATTCACCAGCCTGGTCCCGACCCCCTTGATCTTCATTCCTCCCTCTCTGCAACTGGGTTCCAGAGTTCAGTTCAGTGTTTAGCTGTGGGTGTCTGCCTCTGCTTCCATCAGCCACTGAATGAGGACTCTAGGATGGCATATAAAGTAGTCATCAGTCTCATTACAGGGGAAGGACATTTAGGGTAGCATCTCCACTATTGCCTAGATTGTCAGTTGGTGTCATCCCTGTAGATCTCTGGAATCTCTCTCGAGCCAGATCTCTCCTCGGACCTATAATGGCTCCCTCTGTTATGGTATCTCTCATTCTGCTCTCCTCTATTCTTCCCCCAACTCAACCTTTCTGCTCCTCCATTTCCTCCTCTCCCCTCCTCTTCTCCTCCTCACATTCTGTCAGCTCCCTCTCCCCTACCCTTATGCTCCAAATTAGCTTAGGAGATCCTAGCCCTTCCCATTTTCCAGGGATCATGCGTTTTTCTCTTAGAGTCCTTTTTGTTTCCTAGTTTCTTTGGTGAAGAGGATTGTAGGCTGGTAATCCTTTGTTTTATGTCTAAAATTCATATATGAGTGAGTACATACCATGTTTATCTTTTTGTGACTGGGTTACCTCTCTGAAAATGGTTTCTTCTAGTTCTATCCATTTGCCTTTGAATTTCAAGATTCCGTTGCCTTTTTCCTGCTGAGTAGTACTCCATTGTGTAAATGTACCATATTTTCTCTATCTATTCTTCAGTTGAGGGGCATCTAGGTTGCTTCCAGGTTCTGGCTATTACAAACAATGCTGCGCTGCTATGAACATGGTTGAACATATGTCCTTGTTCTATAAACATGCATTATTTGGGTATGTGCCCAAGAGAGGAATTGCTGGATCTTGAGGTAGACTGATTCCCATTTTCCTGGGCAACCACCATACTGATTTCCTGAGTGGTCTTACAAGTTTGCACTCCAAACAGCAATGGAGGAGAGTTCCTTTTTCTCCACATCCTCTCCAGCATTGATTGTCATTGATGTTTTTGATTTTAGCCATTCTGACTGGTGTAAGATGGTATCTCAGAGTTGTTTTGAGTTGCATTTCTCTGATGGCTAAAGATTTTGATCAATTTCTTAAATGTCTTTCAGCCATTTTATATTCTTCTGTTGAGAATTCTCTATTTAGTTCTGTGCCCCACTTTTTAATTTCATTGATTGGTGTTTTGGTGGCTAGCTTTTTGAGTTCATTGTATATTTTGGAAATCAGCCCTCCGTCAGATGTGGGGTTGGTGAAGATCTTTTCCCATTCTGTGGGCTGTCATTTTGTCTTACTGACTGTGTCCTTTGCCTTACAGAAGCTTCTGAGTTTCAGGAGGTCCCATTTATTAATTGCAGATCTCAATGTCTGTGTTTCTGGTGTTTTGTTCAGGAAGCAGTCTCCTGAACCAATACGTTCAAGGGTATCTCCCACTTTCTCTTCTAGAAGGTTCAGTGTGGCTGGATTTATGTTGAGATCTTTGATCCATTTGGACTTAAGTTTTGTGCAAAGTGACAGATATGGATCTATCTGCAATTTTCTGCATGTCTGAATCCAGTTGTGCCAGCACCATTTGTTGAAGATGCTATCTTTTTTCCATTGTATCAATTTAGCATCTTTGTCGAAAATCAGGTGTCCATAGGTGTGTGGGTTAATGTCAGGATTTTCAGTTCTATTCCATTCGTCTATCTGTCTATTTTCATGCCAACACCAAGCTGTTTTCAGGACTCTGGCTCTATAATAGAGCTTGAAGTCAGGGATGGTGATGCCTCCAGAGGTTCCTTTATTGTACAGAGTTGCTTTGGCTACTATGGGCTTTTTGCTTTTCCATATAAAGTTGAGTATTGTTCTTTCAAGGTCTGTAAAGAACTGTGTTGGGACTTTGATGGGGATTGTGTTGAATCTATAGATTGCTTTTGGCAAGATTGCCATTTTTATTATGTTGATTCTACCTATCCAAGAGCACAGGAGATCTTTCCACTTTCTGGTATCTTCTTTAATTTCTTTCTTTAAAGACTCAAAGATCTTGGTGTACAGATCTTTCACTTTTTTGGTTAACATTACCCCAAGATAGTTTATGTTGTTTGTGGACATTGTGAAGGTGATGTTTCTCTGATTTCTTTCTCATTCTGTTTATCATCTGTATATAGTAGGGCTACTGATTTTTTTTTTGAGTTAATTTTGTATCCTCCTACTTTGCTGAAGGTGTTTATCAGCTGTAGGAATTCCCTGGTAGAGTTTTTCAGGTCACTTATGTAGACTATCATATCATCTACAAATAGTGAATTTTTGACTTCTTCCTTTCCAATTTGTATCCCCTTGATCTCCTTTTGTTGTCTTATTGCTCTAGCTAGGACTTCAAGTACAATATTGAAGAGATATGGAGAGAGTGGACAGCCTTATCTTGTTTCTGATTTTAGAGGAATTGCTTTGAGTTTCTCTCAATTTAGTTTGATGTTGGCTGTTGGTTTGCTATATATTGCTTTTATCATATTTAGATATGTTCCTGTTATTCCTGTTCTCTCCAAGATCTTTATCATGAAGGGATGCTAGATTTTGTCAAAGGCTTTTTCAGCATCTAGTGAGATGATCATGTGGTTTTTCTTTTTCAGTTTGTTTATATGGTGGATTACATTGTTGGATTTTCATATGTTGAACCATCCTTGCATCCCTGGGATGAAGCCTACTTGATCATGATGGATGATTTTTCTGATGTTTTCTTGGATTCGATTCGCCAATATTTTGTTGAGTATTTTTGCATTGATGTTCAAAAGGGATATTGTTCTGTAGTTCTATTATTTAGTTGTATCTTTGTGTGGCTTGTGTATCAAAGTAATTGTAGCCTCATAAAAAAGAGTTTGGCAATGTCCCTCCTGCTTCTATTGTGTGGAACAATTTGAGGAGTACTTGTATTAGCTCTTGTTTGAATTTCTGGTAAAATTCTCCACTAAAGCCATCTGGCTCTGTGCTTTTTTTTTTTTTTTTTTTTTTTAGGTCGATTTTTATCTGTTCTTGGTTTAATTTTGGTAAGTGATATCTATCCAGAAAATTGTCCATTTCCTTTAGATTTTTGAATTTTGTGGAGTACAGGTTTTCAAAGTATGACCTGAAGATTCTCTGGATTTCCTCAGTGTCCATTGTTATATTCCCCCTTTCATTTCTGATTTTGTTAATTAGAATGCTCTTTCTCTGCCATTTGGTTAGTTTGGCTGGAGGTTTGTCTATCTTGCTGATCTTCTCAAAGAACCAACTCTTTGTTTCATTGATTCTTTGTAATGTTTTCCTAATTTTATTAATTTTAGCCCTCAGTTTATTTCGTGGTGTCTACTCCTCCATGGTGTGTTTGCTTCTTTTTGTTCTAAAGCTTTCAGTTGTTCTGTCAATTCTCTAGTGTGACTATTCTCCAGTTTCTTCATGTGGGCACTTAGTGCTATGAACTTTCCTCTTAGCACTGCTTTCAGAGTGTCCCACAAGTTTGGGTATGTTGTGTCT
Source organism: Cricetulus griseus (assembly GCF_003668045.3). NCBI lineage: Eukaryota > Metazoa > Chordata > Mammalia > Rodentia > Cricetidae > Cricetulus > Cricetulus griseus. Next base: position 64,859,881 of record NC_048597.1, on the reverse strand, counting down.
CCATTCTCATTAAATTCTAGGAAGTTCTTAATTTCTTTTTTCTTTCTTCTTCGACCCAGGAATGGTGCAATTGGGTGTTATGCAATTTCCATGAGTTTGTAGGTTTTCTGCAATTTGTATTGCTTTTGAATTCTAATCTTAAAGCGTGGTAGTCTGATAAGATACAGGGGGTTATTTCAATTTTTTTTATATCTGTGGAGGTTTGCTATGTGGCCAAGTATGTGGTCAATTTTAGAGAAGATTCCATGTGGTGCTGAAAAGAAGGTATATTCTTTTATGTTTGGATGGAATGTTCTATAGATATCTGTTAATCCCAATTGGGTCATAACTTCTGTTAGATCCTTTGTTTCTTTGTTAAGTTTCTGTCTGGTGGACCTGTCCAGTGGTGAAAGAGGGGTGTTGAAGTCTCCTACTATAAGTGTGTGTGGTTTTATGTGTGGTTTGAGCTTTAGTAATGTTTCTTTTACAAATGTGGGTGCCTTCATATTTGGGGCATAGATGTTCAGGATTGAGACTTCATCTTGATGGACTTTTCCTGTAATGGGTATGAAATACCCTTCTTCATCTCTTTTGATTCATTTTAGTTTAAAGTCTAATTTGTTAGATATTAGGATTGCTACACCAGCTTGTTTCTAGGGTCCATTTGATTGGAACATCTTTTCCCAATCCTTTACTCTGAGGTAATGCCTGTCTCTGAAGTTTAGGTGTGTTTCTTGTATACAGCAAAAGGATGGATTCTGTCTTCGTATCCATTCTGTTAATGTGTGTCTTTTTATAGGCAGGTTAAGACCATTGACATTAAGGGATATTAATGTCAATTGATTGTTGGTTCTTGTTTGTTTTGAATTTATTGTTGGTGGTGTCAATTGTGTGTGGATTTCGCCCTCCTGTTTCTTTTCCTGTTTGGTAAAGTTGAATTATCTATTACCTATATTTTTGTGAGTGTAGTTATCTTCGTTGGGTTGGAGTTTTCCCTCCAGGATTTTCTGTAGTGCTGGATTTGTGAATATGTATTGTTTAAATCTGTTTTTAAACAATGGAATATCTTGTTTTCTCCATCTATAGTGATTGAAAGCTTTGCTGGATACAGTAGTCTGGGTTGGCATCCATATTTCCTTAGTGTTTGTAGGATATCTATCCAGGACCTTCTGGCTTTCAAAGTTTCCATTGAGAAGTTGGGTGTGATTCTGATAGGTCTGCCTTTATATGTTACTTGACCTTTTTCTTTGCTGCTCTTAATATTTTCTCTTTATTCTGTAAGTTTGGTGTTTTGATTATTATGTGGAAAGGGGAATTCGTTTTGTGGTCCAGTCTGTTTGGTGTTCTGTAAGCTTCTTGTACTTTCATAGGCATATCTTTCTGTACATTGGGGAAGTTTTCCTCTATGATTCTGTTGAGTATGTTTTCTGTACTTTTGAGCTGTATTTCTTCACCTTCTTCTATACCTATTATTCTTAGATTCAGCCTTTTCACAGTGTCCCATATTTCCTGGATATTTCGTGTTAGAGATTTGTTGGACTTGAGATTTTCTTTGGTCAATGACTGTATATCCTCTAGTGAGTCTTCAACAACTAGATTCTCTCTTCCATCTCTTCAATTCTATTGGTTATACTCACATCCTTAGTTCTTGATCATTTATCCAGCCTTTCTATTTTCAGCATGCCCTCATTCTGTGTTTTCTTTATTGTTTCTATTGCAGCTTTCATGCCTTGAACTGTTTCCACTGCTTCCTTCATTTGTTTGATTGCTTTTTCTTTAGATTTTTTAAAGAGAATTACTTATTTCTTTAATTTTTTCTTTGTTTTTTTTCTTCTATTTCTTTAAGAGATTTTCTTGTTTGCTCTTTAAGGGTCTCAAACATCTTCATGAAGTAGATTTTTAGGTTTGTCTTTCTTTCTTTGTGTTGTGCTTTTTAGATCTTGCTGGTGTGGAGTCCCGCGATTCTGGTGGTGTCATATTGGTCTTTCTGTTGAGTGTGTTCTTATTCTGCCTTCTTCCCATCTCTTCTTCCAGTGGGTGCAGTGGGGGGTCTCTCTGTCTCCTCTTGTCACCCAGTATTGTGTGGGGGCCAAGATTTCAATGTCTGCAGATATGGGTTGTCTTGCCTCTCCTGGTAGTCTCCTAACTCAGGAGAGATTGGGGAGGCAGAGGGGGAAGGAAGAGTGAGGTATTTCCAGACTCAGGGAGGAGCCTGATGCAGTCTTAATGCAGAGACTGTCACTGTGCAGAAGACGTGGAAAGAGCCAGAGGATAAAGAGGAGTATTGTGAAATAGATATGGCTGTCAAATGTGTGAACTCATGGCACCTGTTCTAGACCAAGCCAGTTAAGAAATCCCAGCATGGAGGAGGGAGTTGTTCCTGAGGCCCAGTTTCTAGCTAAGGAGGTACTGACAATTGATGGCTGCTGGGAGACAGAGAGTCACTTTTCTTTGTGTTACATCATTGGTAGGTTCCCCATGCCCCAGTGAATGAGCCTACACTTATGTGCATATGGACAACACTATTTGATCCAATGTGTAAAATAAAAAAGACACTTGGTTTTAAAAAGAGGGCATGAAGTTGGCAGGGAGATCTGATGGTGAGCTCCTGAGGGGATTTGAAGCAGAAAGGAGAGGTGGATATGATCAAGGTATATTGTATAAATACGTATGTATCAAAGTTCCAAAGAATAAACACAAAGGAACAACAATGTTATTAAATTTTTCAGCAACAAGGGAGGATGTAAGAAAACCATGGAGACATGTTATCAAATTTTTGAAAATACAAAATTTTGGGGTCCAGTCAAATATTCATTCAAATGGAAAGGCATGTTAAAATGCTCTAAAACATGCAAGTTTGAAAGTGTGGCACGCAAACAACCATATTTAGAACATTTTCAGTGAAACAAATGAGAGGATGGTACAAGAGATATGTCATTTAAGGTGATCAAATATCTTTGTAAATTTGTTAATGTCTTTAAAAACAACTTTAGAGACCAAAGGGAAAAAAAAGAAGTGAAAGCATGTCCAAAAAGGCCAAGAATTTAAAGTCTTGTTGAGATCCTCATAACAGGTAGGGGATAATGAAAGTACATTAAAGACCTGGTCTTCTATGAGTGAAAATACGGACAACTTTACATAACATAACCAAAGAAGAAAAAGAATAGAGACATGTAGAAAATTGAAATGATGCTAGAGTAGAAGTACTGGTTATATGAATAACCACTTCAGATATAAATTACCCAGCTCACCAAATGAAAAGTAATCCATACATTTGCACTTTGCCACACACATTCTAAAGCAACACATATTTTAAAGGTTTCCAAATATGATTTAAATGATTAATCAAGAAATAGTAAGGAGAGCTGATCTTGGTATATAGGACGGTTACTCTATTTGTCAACTTGATGAGATACAGAATCACCTGGATGGAACCTTCCAGCATGCCTGTGAGGACCATTGTGATTTTGTTGGTTGAGGTGAGAAGAAGAAACAACTGTGGGTGGTGGCATCCTCCTGGCTGGAATCCTGCACTGTGCAGGTACAGAAATGAACCTGAGCAGCCTGGGAGCATTCATGGCTAATTGTAGACACAATTTTACTAGATGCCTCAACTTCTTCTCCATGATGAGCTGTTCCCTGGAACTGTGAGCCAATGTAAACCCCTTCTTCCTTAAGGACTTTTATTTTAGCACAGCAACAAGCAAAGAATATAAGACATTTACTATTATCAGATACCATGAAGATTTCAGAACTTATACCAAAAACAAAAAAGAAAAGAAAAACAGAGGAATCACACAGCTCAACAAAATTTTAGTAAAGTTATTATAATATTCCCTTTAATTTAGCACATTGAGCTTATCAAATGGTACAGGATAATTTGAATATTAGAAAAGCTATAAATAAAATTCATCCTATCAACTAAAGATTAACATTAAATGAGAAAAAAAGAAATTAGTTGCTAAAAGACTGGGAAGAAAAGATAAAAATATTTTTTTCTTTCTTTGGCAGATATTATACTTCTTTTCTTATTAAAATCCATGGGCCAAAGAGATGTCTCATGGGTTAAGAGATATTGTTACTCTTGCAGAGGACATGGGTTGAGTTTCCAGCACCAACAAGGTAGCTAAGAACCATCCAGAACTCCAGTTCCAGGGAACCCAACACCCTCTTCTGAACTCTCCATACATCATGCAAGCACATGACATACATACATACATACATACATACATACATACATACATACATTCAGGCAAATCACTAATACACATAAAATAAAAATAAAAGTATTTTTAAAAAGTTTTAAAGTAAGAGAAATTTATCCATCATGTATTAAAAGTGACAGTATTCATACCACATTTTCTTTATCCATCCTGCAGTTGAGGGGCATCTAAATTGTTACACAATGGAGTATTACTCAGCTTCTAAAAAACAATAACATCATGAAATCTGCAGGCAAATGGATGGAACTAGAAAATAAACCATCCTGAGTGACATAACCCAGACCCAGAAAGACAAACATGGTATGTACTCACTCATAAGTGGATATTAGCTGCAAAGTAAAAGATAACCATGCTATAATCCACAGACACAGAGAGGCTAGGTAACAATGAGAGTTCTAGAAGGAATGCAAGGATCTCCCTGGGAAGGGAAAATAAAATGATTTCGTGGGTGGATTGGAGACAGGTGGGGATGGGAATAGTAGGGATCAGGTTGGGGGAGTGGAGGGAGAGACTGGAATTGGGGTCCCATTTCAGGGGATGAGGTAGAAAATGAGTGCAGTGGAAACTCCTAGGGATCCACCAGGGTGACCCTAGTGATGACTGTAAGTAATGGGAGATATGGAGCCTGTACCAGCCATCTTCTGTAACCAGGCTTCCAATGGAGGGTTTGGACACCAACACAACCACAAAACCTTTGTCCTACAATTTGTCCTGCCTGCAAGATATGCTGGGGTAAAGGTGGCACAGAACTTGTGGGAGTGTCCAACCAATGACTGGTCCAACTTGAGACCCATGCCATGAGAGGGAGTCCACTCCTGACATTGCCTGGAGGGTCAGGAACCAGAGTCTGGGTAGCCCAGAGACCCAGGATAAAACAAAACACAATGGGAAAAAAGTCAATGAAATGATTGCTAATGATACTCTGCTATACTCGTAGAATGGAGCCTGGCATCATCATCATCAGAGAGGCTTCATCCAGCAACTGATGGGAGCAAACTAATGGCCAAACATCAGGCAGAGCTTGGGGAATCTTTCAGAAGGTCGGAGGGTGGATTGTAGAAACCAGAAAAGGTGAAGGATCCCACAAGAAAATAACCCACAGAATCAACTAAGCAGAGCTTGTAGGGGCTCACAGAGCCTGTATGGATCTGACCTAAGTCCTCTGCATAAATGCTATGCTTGTATAGCTTGGTGTTCCTGTGGGACTATTAACAGTGGGAGTGGGGACTGTCTCTGACTCTCTTGCCTGCTCTTGGGACCCTTTTCCCCCTACTGGGTTGCCTTGTTCAGCCTTAATATGAGGGATGTGCCTAGCTTTATTATAACTCGATATGCTGAATTTGGTTGAAATCCCTGGGAGGCCTGCCCTTTTCTGAAGGGAAATGGAGGAGTGGATGGGGGGGGAGGACTGGGAGGAGAGGAGGGAGGGGAAACTGCAGTTAAGATGTAATATATGAGAGAAGAATAAAGAAAAAAGAAAACAAGCAACAGTATATTTGAGTAGAGTGACTGATTATAAAATTTACTTGAAAACTACAATTGCATCTCCACAGTAAAGGACTAGAAAACATTAATTTTAAGGATGACATCTTCTGTAGGAATATAAAAAAATATTAGATCAGAGGAAACAGGCAAATTACCAGTGATAGGTAAGACTTCTGTGGGAAATAAAAAATGTGATTGGAGTTTCGAGGACAATTCATTCATGCCTTCTCTGGGAAGTTTTATGCTTTCATTTGGGGGTCAGCTTGAAGAATTTCCTATAACATTGATTTAAAAGATTTTTTTGAAACGAAGTCTCAAAAATTTTTTTAAATGAAAATATCTTTATTTCTAAAGACTATTTTTGTTGGGAATCAAAGCCATGGTTTCTGGTGTGTTTGTGTACATGAATGTATACTGTTTTCTCTCTTGAGACTTCGTGAACTTCTCTCTATGGACTAATTCATCATTATTATTATTATTATTATTATTATTATTACTATTATTATTATTACTAGACATTTTAACCAATTCAAATACCACTTTTGCCTTATTCTTTCCTCCCTTTAATTGAAACCGTTGACTATATCTCTTATGTTTTCTTAAATCAATTAATAAGCCAGTTGTAGATGATTATATCTTTATTTGTGCTTTTCCATCTTATGATTTTTTCTATTGTTTCTTTATTCCTTGAGTTTGTGTTCTTCTTTGGGTATTCCTGTTCTATTGTCTTGAAATTCAATATGTTGTCTTCCATTGGTCCAGTATGATCCTATACACTTTTAATGAGTTTTTAATCCTTTGTTATTATAAGATCTTGAAGTGTTTAAAATAGATTCTATAATACTATGAATTAACTCTGGTCTTGTCTTTTTTTTGGGGGGGAGTGCATTTCGAGACAAGGTTTCTCTGTGGCTTTGGAGGCTGTCCTGGAACTGGCTCTTGTAGTCTCAAACTCCCGAGTGCTGGGATTAAAGGCATTCGCCACCACTGCCTGGCTGCTCTTGTCTTTTCTTGAACATAATAACCACATACTTCCTAGTCCTTATCAATTAACTCCAGAATGTGATTCACTTCTGAGTTTAGGATTCCACCTATTTTTTCCTCTTGGTTTGCAGTTACTTGTTCATTACTGTTAGTGATGCGAGCTTTAGAAACTTTAGGAGGTCTTATTTTTATATAAAGAAAATGAAATTTGTTTCTACCTGGTGGATAGGTAAGCAACGAGCACAAGGTCTGATTTTAGTTGTTGTTAGATCTTGTCTCTTTCAGTCCCTCTTTATTCCTAACAAGACCCTCATCCCATAATTGTGGCATTCCTCTCTGGGTTGTGGCTCTTCATGGGCTTTAACAGAACACCCACATGACTTACTAGGGTCCTTTGCCATGATAGAACTTAAACTCCATCTTCTAGGCTTGAAATACCTCCTGCTACTGCCAGCTCTGCTGGGCTCTGGGGTTACTTTTCAGCTTAGAAGATGTCTTCACATGTGTTTCTCAGGAACTGGGCAGAACTAAAGAGAAACTTCAGGCAGACGTCTAGGAACTCCTCTTCTCTTCAGGAGTCCTCCTTCTGGCTTACCTAGCTCTTCAGAGCTTCCCCTCTCTGCTCCTCAGCCCTGCTCCCCCAACCCACCCCCCACCCCGCTTGGGTACTATTTCCCCACAACTGAAGTGGAAAAAAGAAAGAAAGAAGAAAGCAGAGTGTCCACCTTGTGAGCGTCCCAGACTCAAGCATAGTAATGCAAGGTCTCAGCTTCTGCCTGATTTGGCTTCTTTCCATGCTTTCACACTGTTATCTCATAGACTTTGACCAAGTTTAACAGTTGGTTTTCATAAAAGAGATATTCATGGCTAGAACTAGAAGTTTGGGAAACCACAAAGAAAAACAAGTTGATAATATCTCGTAAATGTGAGCATTTATGGACATTATGAATTCTATTCACATGACAGTGCTTCAAAGAACTCTTTACATGTGTAGAGCAGAAGTAGGGATATGAATGTACACAGAACGACTGCCCATGCCAACAAGCTTTCAAAAAGCCACTCAATAGGAGAATTGGGGAGTAAGCTATTGGATGTTGTCACAAAACAACAGTAAAAGTTAAATAAACTGTGAGAAGCAATATAGGTGAGTCTTCACAATATAATCCTAGTTAAAAAGTGAAAACATTTGAGAGCCAATTATTCGTAAGATCCCTTATATAATGTTAAGAATAACATTAATAAAAATGCTTTAAAATAAATATATACAGATAAGAAAAAACTGTACAGTAAAGGAAAGCAAGGAATGAGAAATAGACAATTGGTAACAGTGGCTTCTTTGGGCAGCAGTGGAATAGATGAACACGGGAGTTCATGTGCTCAAAGCCCTAATTTTCACACAGAAAGATGTTTTACAGAAAGTAAATTAAATTATCTAATAATTTAAAGACTATACTTGCAAAAATTATAACTTAGTCTTAAGTTCCTGACACACACATACACACATGTCTGTGTGTATTCACACACACACACACACACACACACACACACACATATATATATATATATTTTATATATATATTTTATATATATATTTTATATATATATTTTAAACTGCAGACCTCAGGCACTGAGGCCCCTAAAGGGGGAAGTTTTTAATAGTAGAACTACCTGAGTCAGAATAATTTGATGACATTTGCTTCATTGCCTCTGAAGGCGTACATAGTTCCTTAAATATATTTTAAAGACCATGGACAAAACCACTAACTGCCCTGCTCAGACACTTTGACATTAACCAGAGTCAGGCACATGGTTCTGTAGTAATAGTAGCCTAATCAGCCCCCTCAACTCTATTCTTCCTCATTGTCTTCCACCTTAGCTTTCCAGAGCACTGCGAAGTGCAAGGTTGACCAGATGGCATTTGCTGTATCATTTCCTCTGGAATAGGGTCTTTAGATGACCTCTGATTTCTGTTTGCAGAAAATAGAAGTAGCTTTGTATTGTCACGAAACCCTGACTACACGCATTCATGACCTGCACATTGACACTTTCTCTGTGCTTTTGTCCATACCCTGCCTACAATGATCATATTCACATTTTATTGACATTTTACTCATTTTCAAGTCTCAGTTCATCCTTCACTCATTTTTCTGTCCCTGTCTCTGTCCCCCTCTCTCTTGTGTGTGTGTGTGTGTCTGCTGCATTTGTGAGACCATGTTCATATGCGTGAGTTCAGGCACATGTATACCATGATGCAAGCATCCAAACTCATGTGCCATTCCTCACCTTCAACTTCTTTTTGACACAGGGTCTCCTCGTCATTTTCCCACAGTGTGCTCCAGCTTGGCTGGCCAGGAGTTTCCAGTATTCTTCCATATCTTTTTCTCGTGTTTCTTCAGGAACACAAGGATCACAGATGTGTGTGCAACCCAGCTTTCCTGTGGCTTCTCCGCATCCAAACTCATCAGGCTTTTGTGGCAAACACTAAGCCACACCACCAGTGGCCAGTTCTTTGAATAGTAACAATAGTTTGAATATGAAATATGCCCCGAAGCCTTGAACACTGGGGCCTTGGCTACCAGCTGGTGAGAAGTGGTTTGATCAAACCAATGGATGAATCCCTTGATGGATTCATAATATCTAGGCATTATGGCAATAGTAAAAGATGGAGCCTGTTCAGCAGAGTTGTACCCCTGAGGGCAGACTCTGTAAAGAAGTGTCTTGTCCTTAGTGTAGTGTCTTTGTCCATGTCCCCACTCCCTCCACCCAAACACATTTCCTGGCTTTGATGAGTTAAGTAGTTTTCTCTACCACACAATCCTGACACCATGGTGTTCTGTCTCAATTTAAGCTTACAGCATGGGAGCAAGGGAACCAGGAATGAAACCTCTAGAATATCAGAAAAAAAAAAATCATTCCTCTTTGAGAAAGTTTTGCTCCGGTGTTTGCCACAGTGATGAAAAGCCTGTCTGACCTAAACATGGAGAACTAAGTCAGGCACGGAGCTTGAAAATTGTCTCTTAGTAGCAAATGTAGGCTTGGTTATAGAGGTACCCCTATGGATCAGAGACACCAACCTAAATGGCTCTAAAAGTCTGGTCTCTGTCCCAACCTCCCAGAGATAGTTTCTAGGCAGCAAGCTGTATGGACAGAACTCGGACTTTGGAATTAGAGCAACATTGGTTAAATTCTTGATCCACCTTTCCCAATGCATCAAATCTTTGGGAATTAAAATATTAATTAATGAGAGAACCATTTACAAACAGTGCAGATGGTTCTGCCCACCATTTCATTGAATAAGTAGCTGTAATTCAGCAGCCAGGAGATAACACACTGGTGTAGCACAAATTCTGATTGGTATTAATAATAAAAACCCAGAGACAGATATTTGTGTGAAAGCTGAAAATCAGAGAAGCAAATCGACCACCCACTAGGGAGTTCTCACCTCTACCAATGTTCAGATCAAAAAGGCCATCCTGGTCTTAGACTGCATCTGTCTCCACCAAACCTCAGGCTGCACTGAGCTCCTGTCTCCTCCCACCTTATATTCCTTTCTAGTGCTAGGATTAAAGGTGTGGGATCCCAAGTGCTGAGTGCTGTTTCTCTTTTAGACTGGATTAATTTCCGTGTAGTCCAGGGTGGCCTTGAACTAACAGAGATCTGTCTGCCTCTGTCTCTCGAGTACTGGGATTAAAGGAGTGTGTCACCACTGCCTGGCTTCTATGGCTAACTACTGTGGCTAGCTTTGCACTCTGATCTTCAGGCAAGCTTTATTTGTTAGATCATAAACAAGATATCACCACACACCAGAGCGTGTTGTTCACACAGAACCACATATTCTTCACTTCCACATGAAACTGAAGGACATCCAAGGCACTTTTGAATAGGAAGAAAATTTTCTTATTTTAAAATGTAGCCCTTGGCTGAGAGGCTACTTTAGCTGTGCAAATCAGAAGCATTCTCTTGACCTCTTTGAGCTTTTATTCCGTCAATCTTAAATACTCTTAGAAAGGATGTATTACCACATAAGGGCTTGCTATCTCCTATTGTCACCATTCATTTTCTGTTGCTATAACAGAATACCATGGGCCAGGTGGTTTATGAAGAGAAGAAGTTTAAGTATAGCTCACCAAGATTATCTACCATTCAGTAGTGCTGCGAACCTTGCTGATAGTCTCCTTTGTTTTGCCAAAGTTTTAATTTCATGTAATTCCATTTGCCAGTTTTTGGACTATTTCCTGGACTATCGAGGTTCTGTTTGAAGTATATTCCCCATGTTTTCCTCCAGCACAGTGGTTCTGAACCTTCCTAACACTGAAACCCTTTCATAGAGCTATTCATGTTGTAGTGCCTCCAACTGTGGAACTGCTTCATTGCTAGTTCATAACTGCAATGTTGCTATTGGTATGAATCATAATGTAAACATGTGATATGCAGGATTGCTAATATGTGACCCCTGTGAATGGGTCGTTTGACTCCCTAAAAGGGTCACGACCCACAGGTTGAGAACCTCTTCTCTAGCAGCTTTATTGTTTCAGGTTTAAAATTAAGGTCTTTAATCCCCTTTAATTGATTTTTGTTCAAGGTGATAGACAAAGATGTAATTTCATTCTCTAGTGGGTATATTCAGAATTTATTAGCACCGCTTGTTAAGAAGGATATTTTCCCTCTATGTGCATTTCTTATACATTTATTTATGGCATACACATGGGAATCAAAGACAACTTGCAAGAGTTAGCTCTATCCCAACACCATGTAGGTTCTGGGGTTTGAACTCAGGGTGTAAGGCTTGATGGCAAACACTTTTACCCAATGAGTGACCTATCTAGATCCAGGTTGTGTGTTTGATGCTTTTGCCCAAAAGTAGAGGGTAATAGCTGTATGGATTTGTTTCTGGATCCTCTCCATTTGTTCCTAGAATCTGTTTTTGCACCAGTGCTATGATGCCTTTGTCACTGCGGCACTGTGTTATATTTTAAGGCCAGATATTATAATCCTTCTGTTGTGTTCTTCCCGAATAACAAATTATAGGAATGTTCTCTTAAAGTTTTCTGTGTTCTTTCTACTTGGGATTGCTTTGGCTATCCATGGTCCTTGTGTTACCGTATGTATTTTTGCAGTTGATTTTTTTGTTTCTAGTTCTGTGAAGAATGTCATTGGAATATTGATAGAGGTTGCATTGAATCTGTAAATTATTTTAGATAGTCTTCCCATTAACACAATATTGATTCTGCTAATACAGGAACACGGCAAGTCTTTACATCACTAGTGTCTTCTTCAATTTCTCATTTCAACGTCTTACAATTTCCTTTGTAGAGTTCTTTAATCTCCTTTCTCAGATTTGCTCCCAGATATTTTAATTTCTTTTACTTATTGTGAATGGGATCCCCCTTTTTTCCCAGCAAGTTCATTACTGATATATGAAAAGAGGCATTGATTGCCATATGTCAGTTTTGTATCCTGCAACTTTATTGAAACTGTTTATTAGATCTAAAAGGCTTTCTGGTAGAATTTTAATTTATACATCTACAAATTATTTTTTTTTAACTTTTCTAATTTTTTACCTCTTTTACATCATTCCCTTCTCGTATCGATATAACTAAGACTGTGAGCACTATATTGAATAAGTATGGACAGAGGGGCCATCCCTATCTCATTTAAAATTTTAGAGGAAATGGCTCAACCTTTCCCCTCTTAGTATAATGTTGGCTCTAGGTTGTCATACGCAGCCCTCATTATATTGAGTTATTTTCAGTCTAGTCATAGTTTTCCAAGACATTTATCATGAAGCCATGTTGGACTTTTTCAAATGTCTTATCTGATTGCTAGTATGATCACGTATTTTCATGTCTTTAACTGTTATTGATATTGTGCATTACATTTACTGGTTTTTATATTGAATCATCCTTATATCCCGAGAATGAAACCAACTTGGTTAAGTTTTTTAATATGTTTTTTAATTTGATTTGCAATTATTTTGTTATTAATTTGTGTGTGCATGTTCAACAGAGAAATCAGTCTCTCATTTGTTTTTGCTGCTACCAGTTTTGGTATAAGGGCAATTCTGGCTTTTTAGGATAAATTGTTATTTTGTGGAGCAATTCGAAAGTGTTGGGGTTAAATATTTCTTAAATTGTTTGTAATATCTAGAATATAGAAAAACTATGAAAATAAACATCACACACGTATACCACCACCACCACCACTACCACCATCACCATACCCGATCAATAAATAGGCCAGTCAACTTAACAGACAGTTCTTAAAAGAAGGAATATGAATAGCTATTTCTTTTTAATGTTCAACATCTTCAACCATCAGGGAAATGCAAATTAAAACTACTTTGAGATTCAGTCTCAACCCAGTCATAACAACTGTCACCAGGAAAACAAATGACAGCAAATGCAAGTGGGGATCTGAAGGAATGGGTCCTGTTGCTGTTGAAGACAGTGCAGGTGAGTCCAGCCACCATGGAAGTCCACGTAGAATTTCCTCAAAAACAAAAACAGTAAACAAAACAAACAAAGACAAAACAACTCAAATAGACCCACATTGTAAGCAATGATGCCACTTGGATATTTGAACAGGGCTCTATGTTTAAACATAGAGTGCTTGCATGGCCATTTATTGTCACTCTAGTCACAATAGCAAGGATGTTAAAGCAGCCTAGATGTCCACAATTTGATGACTGGTTGATAATTTCATTCCTCCATTAAGAAATATGAAATTTGCAAGAAAATGGATAGAACTGGAAAATATTATATTAGTTGAGGTAATTCAGGTTCAGAAAAACAAACCCTACATGGTCTCTATTCTATGCAGATCCTAGCTCCCAATTTTTATATTATCTCTGTGTGTTTATGTGGGAGTGGGTGTGGACAGAGGTCAGGAAACTAGAAAGGGACCCATGAGAGAAGAAAAGAAGGGTAGGAAAGGTAACAGAATTCATGGGACATGAAAGCAGAAGTTTGCTGTGGGTTTGGGGGTGGTGGTAGATGGGGACAAGTAGGAGAGAGGTCAAAGCAAGGGGGGAGATGATCAATAAGGGGAAAGCATTGACCAAAACTAAGTGTTATTCGATGCCACAAGGATGTCTGTTACTATGTTAACTGGGAATTTCAGGAACAGAATGCCTGTATCTGCATCACAACATGGCAGAATGTAAAACTCAAATGCATATAAAATAGGCTGTGAGAGCCAGCTAACACTTCACTCTGAGAATTGCCTTGCATCTGCAACAATGGCATTCCTTAGGGCTCCACCTCTGTAACCAAATCACCTCGAGAAGGTCCATCTTTCAGGACTGATACATTGGCAATTGATGTCCCAACATAAGAATTTCTGGAGGGCACAGCCCATTCATTGGAATTTCCATTTCTTTGCTTTCTCCCTCTGAAGGAGTGGGATGTGCACCCATCCCACTGCAAAGCAAATGAAGGCAGAACTTGTTTGTCATTGGTAACATACACAACAAAGAATACAAAGGGCAGGACCTCAGTGCTAGATCAAAAAGATCACCTAGCTCCTGCCTTTGTGGATAGGAAGTTAGAAGTTTGAGCCAGCATTATATGCAAGGAGTACCATTACCCTGATGCCACCATGCTGTAAGAAAGCTCAAGTGACTTGAGCAGAGAGGCAGTATGAACTTCTGTGACTGAAAATGCTTCTAGATGATTCTAATCTATAGCTCTGAATCTCTAACCTGTGCACCCTCCAGCCAAGGCCCAGGCATCCTGAAGTAGAAGCAAACTGACTCTTTTATGGGCTTTTGAATTCCTGGCACAGAGATTCCATGCTCCTGGTAAAATTATTTTGTGTCTCTAAGTTTGGTATAGTTTTTCAAGTTTCAGTAGAAGTTGAGTCTAGGAACTCTGAGTGATGAACAAAATGTATTTGATGTTCCAGATAGAGGCAGTCCCAGTGCTGTCTGAGGTCTGGCCTTATTTAAGGCTCTCTATCTGAACAAGGATGTCTTTGATCAACTGATCCTCCTACCCCTACCTCCAAGTTCTGGGAGTACAGGTATGAGCAGCACACCTGGTTTATATGGTATAGAGGACTGAACTCAGGGCTTCAAGAATACTAGACAAGCACTCTAGAGATCGAGCTACCTCCTCAGCCAGAGAAAGTTTTGGAGGATGCAGAATGGGCATCTGCTCTTTCCTTGTTGTCTGCTTCTCCTTGTGGCATAGATGCTATCTTCAATCTGCTAGTTGTTCCAAATTTTTTAAAGGAAGAATCACTCTTACCACATTAGAGTCCATTTTTAAAAGATAATATACTGTAATACAAACTGCATACACACTTGATGGGGTTCTTGTTACCTAGTGGATGTCACTGTACTGGGTGATTTTGTGTCAACTTGACACAAGCTAGAGTCATTAGAGAAGGAGCCTCAGTTGAAGAAATGCCTCCATGAGATCCAGCTGTAACACATTTTCTTAATCAGTCATCAGTGGAGGATGGCCCAGCCCATTTGTGGGTGGGATTATCCATGGGCAGGTGGTCCTGGGTTAAAAGAAAGCAGGCTGAGCAAGCCATGGGGAACAAGCCAGTAAGAGCTCCCCTCCATGGCCTTCGCATCAGCTCCTGCCTCCAGGATTCTGCCTTGTTTGAGTCCTGCCTTCCCTCACAGATAAACAATGTTGTGGAAGTGTAAACTAAATAAACACTTTCAACCCAACTGGTGTTTGATCTTGCTGTTTCATGGCAGCAATCAAAACCCTACCACAGTCACAACACACTGAGAGCCAAAGAATTAATGGATGGATGCGAGGAAGCCAGACACGGTGTTACATACACACTTGTCCCCTTAGTACTTAGGAGGCAGAGGCAGGATGGTTGTCCTAAGTTCAAGGCCAATCTGGTCCACACTGTAAGTTCCAGGCCAGCCAGGCAACACTATGAGATCTTTCTCAAACAAATAAGCCAAAACAACAACAACAAAAGAGTAAATGTGGTTGCTACAGCTTTCAATTCCCATTTTCCCAGTTGGCTCAGATGGTGAAATACGAACACATATAAGCTGGAAAAGTTTACTTGATTTTTCAAGTAAATATCAATATAACTTCTTGGTGGACATGAATTTATACCTGTGGGGAAACAATCAAGAATACACACATAGAGAGTTCATATAAATACATGAGAACTCAACACCAGTGTTGTGTCTTGAACCAGTGTTGATTTTCCTGGTTTGATTTTGGATTGCAGTTGGAGAAAACGAGGTGAAGAAGGCAATGGACCATCCTTGATTTGGCTTGATTGGCAACTACCTGGGCATCTACAATTATTTCAAAAATCATGTAACCAGAAGATCTAATACTCTGGCACTCTGTGATTCACTTGCTGACCTACCCCATTGCTGTCACCCCACCAAGAGACCACTACAATGGCCACTGTGAGACCTAGAAGAGGCAGCTTCCTCTGTCAGGCTGTTTCCTGTTATGGAAAATGGACACCTCTAAAATTCTGAGGTTGCATGTGCATGTTTTTGAGTAGGAAGGTATAACTGCTTCTTGGTCTGGGGTTGGCTATGTTCATCTCTTCCATATATATGATGCTCTTTCCTGAAGAGTGGGATCCTTAACCATTCCCCACAGGATCCTTCAGGGGGGTTCACACTAAGAAAAACAAGGACTACTTGATAACAAAACATTTTAAGATTTATTTTATTTCTTTCTGTGTGTTTATGTGCATGTGTGTGCAGGTGCCCTCAGAAATCAGAAGAGGGGTATCAGATCTCTTGGAGCTGGAGTTACAGGCATTTGTGAGTCACTTGATATGGACGCTGAGATCCGAACATCAGTCCTCAGATGGAGTAGTGAGGGTTCATAACCACTGAGTCATCTCCAGGCCTGAGAAGATTTCTATCAAGCACTTTGCACACAGTGTCCCAGAAAGTGAGTGAAAGGGAGAGGCAACATTACCTGCTGAAGATGATCACATCTGCTGGGCCAGGCAAGCAAATGTAATTGTTCTTTGCTACTGTGAGCTCTCCAGGCTGTCCACATTGCTAGCTGAATAGGCAATGGCTCTATAGCTCCCAGATGATAAGAGACTGCAAGGGGATTTGTATAAGGCTCAGAGCCTGTTCAAAATTGTAATGCCTCCTTGACATAGAAGAGGGAAGTTGTCCTCAGATGCACAGCAATTAAAAGCACAGAAAGCTGGAGGGAGGAGTGAGCTATGCCTTTCCATGTTTGTGTACATCTCCTGAACCCTGGAAACTGCTCAGTTGGGAATAAATATTTATCTAAGATACAAGAGCCAGAATGATCCTTACAATGTCTATTGGGGTATCTGAGGCACTACAGTCTTTCTGCTATGTACCATCCTATGACTTCTCATGTTTCTCTGCATTTATCCACAGAAATAACAACGTGTTGCTAAAGAGATGGATATAGACATTGCCTTCCTATAGCATGCTTGAGTGTGAGATCTGGAAACAGCTGAAATACCTGTCAATAGGGGATTAGTTAAAGCAGTGCTTTTCAGTTTTAGAGAAAGTGGTATAAAGATGACACCTCTTCTTTAGTGCAACCAATATTACAAAATGCTATTAATCAACAATGCTATTTACTCCCCCATGAAGAAGAAAGGGATAATGTCAGGCAGATCTGCTGCTACACAAGAAGCTCTGGGAAACAACTGTCAGCCTGCTGGCAGGGAAAAGGCTCTTTAGTGGGTCAAGTGGTGGTATCTGTAGAAGGCTTATAGATTAATATTAATATTTTATAAACTTTAATTTCCCAGCCCCTGGTTTTACTAAATGCTGAGAGAACACTCACGAATAATCTATATTTACAACTCTTTTAAAAGCCTGAAATTATTCTGTAATACAGAGTTTAAATTTTATCTGTCCCCTGCTCAACATGAGGAAAATCATGCCTGGTACTGGAAACCTAGCCAACTACCCAGGGCTATAATGAAGTTGTGGATCTTGGGGGAGAATCTCTAATCACCAAGTTACTACACCAGCATAATCCTTAACCTCATCCTACATCCTGCTCCCTAGATCCACAGGTAAGTGTGCTGAACAAGCCCTGGATTTAGATAGCAGCATCCAACATGATGTCACTCTCATTGGAACAGGGAACTTGCTTCTGGGAGTCAACTTACACAGAGCGTGAAACAATACTTGTTTTTTTTTAAATTTTCTTTTTTTTTAATCATTTTTAAATTTGAATTAGAAACAAGATTTATTTACATGACAATCCCAGTTCCCTTCTCCTTCCCATCCCCCTACCACCCCCCAACTAAAACCCTACCTATCACATACCCTTTCTTCTATTCTTCACCTGACTCAACCTTTCTGCTCCCTCATGACCTCTGGAACCAATGCTTCTTAACATGAAACAAGATGTTACTTGACATTACTTGGAATGAAGTCATACCCTCACCTCTACACACACACACACACACACACACACACACACACACACACACTGAATTGGAGCAGGTGTGAACAGTGGAGCCCTTTTTGTCCTTGGGTAACTGAATGTATGTATTTGCTATGGACCTGCATATTACTTAATATATGTATGTAATATATATATATATATATAATATATATATATATATATATATAGTCTAGCACTTCTATGATAGACAAAATATCCATAACAAACTTTCTAAAACATTTCCCAGCCCTAAACTATACAATTTAATACAAACAAACAAAAACAGGTTCTTAAACTCAACAACAGGTTCTTAAGATCTCAAGCAAATCATGTCTCTCCAACTCATGGGTCCCTCTCTCCTGAATCACCCTCTATTCCAAGCAGACTTGTCACCTTCTCCTGAACACAGCATATGTGTTTCTCCTTCCCAACATTGCTTGTTGTGTTCTGTGCTTGGGATGTTCCTCCAACCATCCTTTCCATCCAGCAAATTCCAACCATTTTCTCCAGGGAAACTGAACTAGTTTGGATGTGTGTTGAATGTGTTGATCCTCAGTTTCTATGTTGGTGTTTAATCTACATTTCGAAGTTGTCAGAGGATGGACTCTCAGCCTGGCTGATGTGTTTAGTGGTGGGGCCTCTGGGAGATGGTTAGACGAAATCAGATCACCAGGGTGGAGTCCCCAAGAGTGAATAACAATGTCGTAGTGAGAAGATCTTCCCTCCCTCCATCCTTCCTTCCCTCCTTCCCTTCTTCCATCATTCTCTCTGCCTTGAGGCTCTGGCAGGAAAAAATTTACAGTTGTATATAGACATTTCAGCATCCAGAACTGTGAAGTGTGAGCTAAATAAATGCTTTTTCTTTGTAAGGTAGCTCTTCCTCATGTTAACATCGTAACACAGCGGTATATACAGGGTAGTTTAGAACTAAAAGAAAGTAGGTTTATATTTAAGATTTCTGGCTAAGGCTGGAGTGTAGGTCAGTGGTAAGGTGTTTGTCTAGAATGCACAAAGCTTTGAGATCAATCCCCTGTGCACACATACACACACAGAGAAGAGAGAAAAATAGGAATGGAATCAAACTAGAAGTTCATCAAATGTGGCATGTATCTTTTATTGTCTGTAAATTGTATAAACACACAATGTGTATACAAGAGCACTTGTAAAGGACCTGGGATCCTTTCTTAGAACCCACATGATGGCTTAAAACCATCTGTAACTCCAGATCAGGGGATGTGATACTCTCTTCTGACCTCTTCAGGCAGTGGGCATGATTGTGGTAGACATACAAACAAGCAGGCAAAATAATCATCCACATTAAAAAAAAAGAACAGGCAAATCTTTAAAAAAGAAAAATGAAACTTGTTACATTTGCAGGAAGATGGATGGAGCTAGAAAGGATGAAGTGAGCTACCCCAGGCTCAGGAAGACAAATACTGCAGTTCTGTCTCCTAGGTGTAGCCTAACCTCTAGGTTTTATAAAAGGAGCAGGGAAGAGGCCTTAAGGGAAAAGGAAGGGGATTTCACATGTGACATGAAAATCAAGGAGGGAAGAATAAAAAGCAGTGGTAGAATTGGGGGAAGTCATTGGAATCTACATATGTTAATCGCTGGGGGGCAGAAACAATCATTTTACAACATCTTAGTATACCTTGCCTGGTAATTTCAGTAACAGCAAAGTATTCCACCCATCTTAATCCTACTTGTCAACAAGGTCAGTGGATTAAAAGAAAACTCAGTTCCCGCTATGGGTCAGAGTTGATTGCCTAATCCGGGATTTTGAGACAGGTGGATTCAATCTCAGTCCATCTCTCATTTCCTATTTTTGGTTCATCTGCAAAGGGAGAAAGTGGTAAGAGACTTGCATTCTGGACTAGTGAAAGTAAAGACGGCTCTTTGCTCATAGTGAAACACCCCCTAGAAAAGAGAAGTGACTGCTTGCAGCCCCATGGTGACAGTGTTCGGTCTGTGAGCTCTGAGGGATTGTGTTTGCCTTGCTCAGTAAATATTGAATAAGTAAACAGAGCCTGAGCTGGCTCTAGTATGAGTTTCTCTTGTCACTCCGGAGCCTGTGCCCTTTTCAAGTGATCAGCATCTTCCGCTTCCTTAAGTGTGTGTGAGTCCGCAGACCCTGTGTCTCTTTGTTCGTGTTTGTCTTTCTCCCAATACTTGGTGGATATAGGGACTTCATGAGATTCGTAGTAAGATTACAGCCAAATAACAAAAACAAATGCCTGTAATAAAATTTAAAGAGAGTCCACCACTTATGTGCTGGTGACTTTTTCATGAAGAAAACTATTCTGGTTGCTCATCTTTTTGTGAATTGTGTCTGCACAATACTACAAAAGTGGGCTCCAGTGTTGTGTCCCATGATGTCATTCATGACTGTATCCGATGGAGTGAATAGTGTCTCCGGTGTGTCCTGGCATCTTGGTATCTTGTCTATTTCTCTGTTACACCTTGTGAGTAATCAAATGTTTAGATAGAAATTCTGAGACAGAATATCAGTTTTCAGAGCTGGCTCAACACCCTCAGTTCCTTGCTGAGAAACTAA
Organism: Cricetulus griseus; assembly: GCF_003668045.3. Classification (NCBI taxonomy): domain Eukaryota; kingdom Metazoa; phylum Chordata; class Mammalia; order Rodentia; family Cricetidae; genus Cricetulus; species Cricetulus griseus. The sequence goes on along the minus strand of NC_048597.1, from coordinate 64,839,260 downwards.
ACATGGGGTGGCTATACTAGTGTTTTTGTATTTTTTTTTTATAAATGATCAAACAGTTTTGAAGTGAAATAACCTTAATTTGGGACTGTCTTGAAATGTGCACGTACAAGATTTTTGTTGTTTGTACTGCTTTGGCCTGGGAAACCCGATACATGCAGTTAAGTAAGCTTGTGTTGTTTGTTGTAGTTACTGACTGTTTGCTGAGCCATCTATGTTGCTTGGTGCGTTGTCAGTATGAAAGTATGAAGTCAGAGTTGAGAGTTTCTCTCCCTGTGTCTCACATGTCATTTTCATCAAAGCCATTGTTAAGCCAGCAAGAAATTCCAGCTTCCAAAGATAAGTGTCTGTGATCCTTGGAAGAGGCCTCATGTAGCTAAATATCTCATCCAGGAAGTGCCTCAAAATCACAGGTTGTACCCCTCCCCCAGATAAAGAAAATAAAAATCTTTTAATGAAATATCCATGGATGATTCATGACAGACGTCCTAATTCCAGCTCGTTATGCCAATTACCATATCCCTGATCGCATTTTTAGTGTAGTTTCTCTTGCCTGAATTACACAGATAGATAAACATTAATTCAGACAAAGTAAAGAAACAGGCAGAAGTTCAGTGGGAAATGAGAAAATTCAAATATGCCTATGACATCTTTCTTCAAATGTGCAGGTTGCATATGGGTCTGGGGACCTGCAAAGGTCCCAGTTACTAACACAAAGAAAGGCTGGTGAAGCATCACCAAGACCTGGTTTGATTTCCTACAAAGAAGACTTTTAAACTCAATGTGATGGAATCTGAAGGCTCAAGAGTTTATATTTATACTTTTCTATATAGTAAGTTTGAGGCCAGCCTGTCAAAAGGAAGGAAGGAAGGAAGGAAGGAAGGAAGGAAGGAAGGAAGGAAGGAAGGGGAGGGGTCGGAGGGGAGGGAAGAGGAGGAAGAAGAAAAGGAGAATGAGAAAGAAGAAGAAGAAGAAGAAGAAGAAGAAGAAGAAGAAGAAGAAGAAGAAGAAGAAGAAGAAGAAGAAGACGACGACGACCATGACAACGATTCTGTTAGAGCAGTTTACAAGTGACAAATGGAACAGGCTGCTTCAGGAGCTAGTGAGTCACTGTTGGCTAAAAAATGTTTATTGGGTTCTTGGTACAAGCTAGGCACTGTTTAAAGAAATGAAGTTACAGGGAATGAAGACAGCAGAATTATTGATCTTAAGCAAACACAAGTAAAGGAAGCAACAAGAGTGAGTGACAGTGTGTTTTGACAAACACTCCAACAGAGGTGGAGGTGACATACAGGGACCCAGGAAGGATTTTGAAAAGTCTCTGATCAAGAAGCCTCAGAGAGAAGACTGAGTTTGAATGGGCACTAAGAAAGTAATTGGGCCATTATAGAATACTGGAAATACTTAGATTTTGAGGAGGTGGGGAAGTAGTAACCTTGGGAGGGACTGTGTTGGAGAACTGGATGAGCTTTATTTCCAGTTACTTTTATCCAAAATAGTCTATCACTCTATTGGTTTGAACAAACCTCGAAAACTTCAGCTTTGAGGGTGGAAGTAGAGAGAATGATGAAATCATAGTTTAACTAAAAATAATAAATTTAAAATTTTCAGTTTCTCTCTCACCCCAGGAATATAAAAAGTTAGAAATAGAGTGCTTGTGAGGCTCTGCCCTTAGGACCCTGGCATTTGCAGTTAACAGGATGGTGGGATGTTCGGCTGCTTTAAGTAAAGTGGATCCCCTGAACATGCTCTGGGAAGAAGGGGTTTCTATACTCACGTAATACTATCACATTTGCAACGTTCCCAGAAAACCCATTCACGATAGATGTCTTCAGGGCAAATTTTATTGTGTTTGGATAATCCATGCAGTGCCATGGATTATTTCAGAAGCTCCCAATAGAACCTCGAATTCTCCGACCCACAGACAGAAGCCCCACCAGAAAAAGACAGTTTCCTTTTTGTGAGGAACTGTTACTCCGATGACAATTCATTTGAGAAGGGTTGAATGGATTCCAGAGAGTGGTTAACATGTGAGCTCTTTGGTGACGCATAAGTTCATCAGTTCTTGGTGATCGCTTTTGGGCTCTGGATGCTTTGCTGCATCAACTGTAATCGTCTTGGCTGACCACCATGATGATGAGTGGAGAAAAAGACCAAGGGTTGCTCTTGAATTTCCGTGGGATCTTGTTTGTTTGTCTGTCTGTCTAGTTCATCCAGCTGGTTTTTGGCCTCCTGAAAGGAATCTCTGATCCCTAAGCTGGCAAAGTGTTTAAGATGCTCACTTCCTGTCTCTTATTAGTCAAATTGACTCTAAAATAATTGATTTTAGAAATCCTGCAGTGACAGTCATTAAGTCACCTACAATCAGGGTAGAACAAGGGCAGGCATGCTGCTTAAACTGAGACGATTCAACTGTCTTCCTGGAGGATATCTACCACCTTCCCCTTCAAGTAACACTGTTCCCCAACCAATGATCACAGAAATTCCTCTAAAGTAATATGTAAAAATTCGATTAATGATCACCTAACACTAGAGACAAATCGCAGGTCCCTAGATAGGGGGAGGACTAAAGATCTAGCAAATCCATACAATGAACTTACCTTCAGCAATTAAAAAAAAAAAATCTGTTGACATGAGTTTCCTAGTGTATTTTATATAAAGGAAACAATTCTAAGATGTGATTCTATGATTCATTCCACCTATGTGCCCTGTCCAAAAGAAAAAAAAAATACAGCACTGGCTACAAGGCTCTTGGGATAGGAGAGGCATTGACTACAAAAGATCAAAAAGAAACTTTGTTTTCACGAAACTGTTCTATGCTTTGACTGTGATGTTGGCTAGACAACTATATGTGTTTGTCAAAACTTATAGAATTAGATGATAAAAATGGGAGGAAATTATTGCAGATAATACCTACAGAAACCTGATTTGGAACAGCAATGCAGCAACAGGGCAACATCTCCTATTTAACTGAACTTGGACCTCCCAGCCCCACCCCCACCCCCACCCCACCCACCCCCCCCCACCCCACCCCACAAACACTTTTGACCCATGCTATTTGCCAGCTTCTGCTTCCATTTTCTGTGCCTCAGGCTTCGGTTTACAGCTGACTGGACTTGTTTGGTGTCTGGGTGCTCTGCTCAGTGTCTTCTCCGTCTTTAACAAACTCCCCATGTCTAGACCCTTCATCATGTGCCCCTTTCCCTAAGGAGGAATATGGTGAAGTACTTACTGTTTATGATTTAATAAAGCTTGCCTGGGGAATCAGAATTCAAAGTCAGCCACACTAGTTAGCCATAGATGCCAGGCAGTGGTGGCACACACCTTTAATCCCAGGACTCAAGAGACAGAGGCAGATGGCTCTCTGTGAGTTCAAGGACACTGAGGGCTATATGAGAATGAATCAGTCTAAAAGAGTAACAGAGCTCATGCCTTTAATCCCAGCCCTAGAAAGGTATATAAGGAAGAGGCAAAGAGTCTCCTGTGAGATTTAGTTTCCGGTCAGGGAAGACAGGATCTCATTTCAGCCTTGGTAGAGGTAAGAACTACTAACTGGCTGCTTTGCTTATCTCATCTTCATCTCGAGCCTCAATATCTGTCTCTGGGTTTTTAGTACTGGTGCTACAGAGGAGCCTCTGCTTACACTTGTGAGGAGGGTTCCCGTGTTCTGAACCCCCCCTCAACACTCACCTGTTCAGATGTGATAATCCATGCTGGCACCTTTGTAACTCCTGTGTGTTAATCTCTTATACAAAGGAGCAAACCTGCCACATTCCTTTTTTTTAAAAAAAGAAAATATTTATTGCCTCTTATTTGAAATAATAATAAATTCAGTACATGCTAAAATGGTATATTAAGAAAGCCATTTTCCTCACCAAATCTGATGCAGTGAGAAAGACTATTTCTGTTTAACATTTTTATTTTATTTTATTTTATTTTGCAAAATCTCTCTAGTGTCTTGCCTAACTGGGGACAGCTGAAAGTCCTAGCTGCTGCCACATGCCCTCTGTTGCAATATCACATGTCATGTCGCCTCTGGAAAACTCCATCCACATTCATGATTAAACGAGTGTGAGAGAAACAAGTAGCTCACTGTGCTAGGGTCATTATGAAATCACTGTTGTGAAATTAGCTCTCCCCCGGCGGGTTCCAGAGAGCCACAGGGGTTCCAGGATGGCACTCTGAGACCCACCGCTTACAGCTGTCCCGGCTTTTTGTCTTACTTATTCCTTATTGTCGTTGTGAACTTTACGTTTTGCAGCAGTCTTAGGTAAGAGCCACGCTAGTGGGTTTCCATAGAGCCTTTCCCTAAGTGTGTACAAGCTCCCCCACTGTTGACGTTCCCCCATCCCAGAGGAGCATTTCTAGTCGGTGACCCTACATTGTATGACATGGTATTATCACAAAGATCTTACAGTTCCCATTAGTGTTCCCTGCAGGAGTTGTATGTTCTCTGGATTTTGACAAAGAGACAATGAATGCCAAGTACCCATCATGGTTATGTATTATTTTGTCAATCGTGAGTGGGTAATAGGTTTTTGTCAAATACCTTTTCTGTATTATTAATATGTTCCTATGCTGTTTACTCTTTAACCTGTCACCACATTGTTTCATGAATTGGTTTGTGAATGTCAAACTATCTTTTTTTTTAAGTGACACTGGTTGTGGCTCATAATTTTTATTTTTTAACTGATTGATTGATTGATTGATTGATTGATTGTGTGCACTTGTGGAGACTGGAAAGGGATGTCCGTGTTTTCCTGCATTGCTTCCCATCTTACTTCCTTGAGATAGGGTCTCTTAGTGAACCCCTGTTTCACCTTTCCTACCCAGGCTGACCGCAGACTCTTCATGTCCCCACCTTCCAGTGCTAGTGACGGTCTTAGGCAGCCATGTCTGGTGGGGCTTACTTCGGGGCAGCTAGAGATTTAGACTCAGGTCCTCATGCCTGCAAAACAAATGCTCTCACTTGCTGAGCCATCTCCCTAGCTCCTTCATGTGTATGATTCTTTTAAAAAATTGCTGGGTTCGAGTGTTATTTCACTCAATAGTTTTGCTTCAGTGTTCATTAGTGATGCTAGCCAGCAGAATTCACCTTTGTTTTGACTATCCCCTTTGGTATTATGGTAATGGTGGCCTCACTGAATGCATTGGGAAATATTTCCTTTTAGACTATCATCTGAAAGGGAATTGGTGTAATTTTTTCTTTAAAAATTCACTAGTCAGGGTCTGGGAGGTGATGGCACCACCTTTAATCCCAGCACTCGGGAGGCAGAGGCAGGTGGATCTCTGTAAGTTCAAAGCCAGCCTGGCCTACAGAGTGAGTGCCAGGACAGCCAGGGCTACACAGAGAATCGATATCTCAAAAAACAAAACAAAATAAAAAAAAACTTACTAATCTAATCTCCCCTGCTCCCTTAAAGAAAAATGTATCATTGTAATTGTAGCCTTAATGTAGATGTAAGTGAAAACTGAGGGGACCTTTCTTATCCTTTATCTAGTCTCCCCCAATGTTAACATCTTGTGGCTGTATAGTGCTATATGACAACCAAAGCCTTGATATGTGGCTCAGATTAACATCAAATTCACTGTGTAGCCTGAACTAACCTCAAATTTGCAGCAATTTTCTTGTTTCAGCTTCCCAAGTACTGGAATTACAAGATGTGTCCTACCATGCCTGCATGATGTAATCTATGTTATTTGAATTTCTTCATTCTGTTTGTTCTCATTTGTGCATCTCTGTTTAGGTCTATAAAAAATTTAGCATAAGAATTGGCATGTTATCTATAACCAGAATCCAGATACAGAGAAAAGTCTAGATTCCTTTTTTTTACCTGTACTGTCACAATCTGGACACATCTTTGTTGTGATGGTTGACATTGATTTCAACTGGACAGGAAGTGAGATCACCTAGGAGACAAGCCTCTAGCCATCCCTATGAGAAATTATCTACATTAAGTGAATTGGGCTAGTTACATGCATCTTAACTGTGGGCGGCATCATTTCAGGGTCTGAGATCCCAGACCAAGCACTGGTATTCATCCTTCTGCTTCCCAACTGTGGATGAAATGTGACCAGCCGCTGCCGCCTCACACTCCTCCCTCCCCAACTTCCCCACCATGATGGACTGTCACCCTCAAACTGTGAGCCAACATAAGCCCTTCCTTCCCTAACTGTAACTAGCACAATTACCAGCACTTTTTTTAAAGGGGACAAGAGGAAACAATTCCCAAATGTCTTTGTTCTGTTGTCTGTAGGAGTGGTCTCATGGGCTATGAAGATCTGCGGCTGATGTGCTTATCTCTGTATCAATTACTGAATTCAGCATCATGTCCGTGTCACGTATGTGTCACATCTTAGCTATTAGAAGCTGATGACTGAAACACGTCTTTCCCCAGGTGAGAGATAACCTATCTACAGTTTCAGACTGAGGGACGATAGCATTTCACATCTTTGATGGTGAATAAAGTAAGTGTCATGCTCAACCTTTCTCCTTGAGTGTATGATAACGTTGTGTCTTCACGGTGCATTGGTAGTTTGGGAGAAAGTACCCCATCATATAGCCCATATATATTCATAGACTCATGGTTTCATTAATTGGTTTGGAGAGATGCCTTTTGTGTCAGCCCTAATAAGGAGCCAGAGATGAGTTGAACAAATATTTTTTTACAAACAAAAACTTATATATTAGCTAGGGAAATATGACATTTGCATGTAATTAGTCTTCTGCAATATGACCTCTTTACAGCACTGTGCTCAAGCAAGGCAAACAGCCATTCACTAGACCTCACATGGTGTGCTTTTTCCACTCTTGCTCATGTTATTTCTCCCTCTTTACGAATACTTTCACAATAACCCAAACAGGCTATCTCTATCCTCTCTAGGATACTTTCCCTGGCTATGAAATGCCATATATTTTAAGTTACTTATATACACATCTGAACTCCATGGCAGATAAATACTTGACTAGTAGGATCAAATTCTATGAAGCTGAGGCTCTAATCAAGCATCCCCCAGCATAGGCAAACTTAGTAACATTCTATGATAAAGCGTAGCTAGTTTATAAAGCAACAGTCACTCCTGCTTCCCCTATCCATATCTCTACACCTAGAAAAACATGAAGATACAGTTAGTCTGTGAACATTTGATGTGGGACTTAGAAAACATGAGCAAAAAGAACAGGACCACAAAATATTAGCTTTGTTTTGTAATTCCGAAACTGACTGGCATTCCTCGGTTTCCTGTGGTAAAGAACATCCCCCAGGGTTCTAACTCAAACTCCCCCAGGAATAGAAAGATTAGGAAACACTGTGCAACAGAACACACAGCTCAACAGTGCCTTAGGGATCAGCATGGTCAACAAACCCGTTTTAAATATAAGGAAACCGAAGCTCAGTGGAGGATGCGGTTTGTTCTTGGTTACAGTGTCAACTTGCCAAGCTGATCTTGTTTTTGCCCAATAGCCTGTCTAAAGACACTGCCTGACTTGACCCTTGAGTGGTTAAACATATTGTATGGTGTGCCCACCATGAGCCTGGCAGTACAGATCATTTGTCCTGATTTACATGAAGCTGACAAACTGTAGAGAAGAAAGAATCTGTAGACAGTGTACCATCAAAAGTATCCAACACAGCCTCTAGTGACTAATACAAGAATAAATCCACGGTACAGCTGGGAGGGAGTGCATCTTTCCAGTGAACAGCTCTTGGGCCTGGGAAGAACCTTAGGAACCATCTAAAAGAGAAACCGGGAATTGGATCTGAGAAGGGCATCTCAGGATCTAGAAATGGGCTTGGCACCCAGTTTCTAACCTGCATAAAACAAGCAGGCACTAAATGATAACAATTGTTCTTTTCAAGTATAAACTTGGTTTTTCTACTACAGAGCATCCTGTTTTCTAGTTTGCCAGGTGAGGAAGCAGACAAAACTCTTAGGAAGTGAATTGGTAGTCTAGCTGTGATTAGAGCCAAGGCCAGGTTTTTATCCATTGCCTATGTGGCTGGACTCAGCTCTTCCACATTGTCCTGGAGTCTTGGGCTGACTTGTGTAAGTGCTGTCCTCAGACTGTTGCACTTGACCTCTTTTTTACCCCGGGGACGATTGGCAGCAATGGAGTCTGAACACATTCTGAAAGTGGCACATGGGTCAGAGAGCCGTCTTCCCTTTCCCTGTTAAAATGAAACCAAAACAGATATGATCAGCACAGCCCTCAGCCATCACCAGAGGACCTTTCTACTTCAGCAGATGGGAACAAATACAGAGACCCACCGCCAGACATGATGCAGAGAGTGAGAGATCTTGGAACACTCAGTCCTAAATGGGACATCTCCATCAAATCCCTCCTTTCAGGGTTCATGAGGTTCAGGAAAACCCATGGAATAAGAGAGAAAAGGTAAGAGCCAGATGGAGGACACCAAGGAAACACAGCCTTCTCTAAATCTACATGTTGGATGCACATTCGAACTCACAGAGACCGAGGCAGCACGCACAGGGCCTGCCTGGGTCTGCAACAGATGGGGTCCTAGAACTGAAAGAAATGACACATGTCCCCACTGCTAACCCAGAAGCTATCTCCTACTGATAGCCACTTGCAAATGAAAATTTACTGTTTTTCAAAGGAGTCTCATGGAGTTACAAACTACTTTTGAGGCAGGCTGCATGCCCAGCTGTAGATGACCAACACAAAATGAACTCAATGGCATCTTTGGAGGTCCTTGTCTCATAACGTCATGTTATGGATTTTTCTTTTTTAAAATTTTATCTCTTTATTTTTAATCCTACAGGTCTTTTGCATATGTATTATAGCTTCTGGTTCTGTGTCTTTATGGAATTCCTGATGGTGTGAATGAATGTGTCTCTGGGTCTATATCTCTTTCTTATGCCTTTTGTTGGCCTCTTTTCTGTTTGTATGTTGTTTTTTTTGGTCCTATTCTAACTTGTTTTTGTTTTATCTTATTGTATTTTATGTTATTATTACCCCTTATATACCTGTTAATTTTCTAATAAAAGACAGAAGGTGGATCTGGATGAGAGGGGATGTGGGCAGGAACTAGGAGTAGTGGCGGGGGGAGAAACCATAATGAAGATACATTGTATAAAAAAGTCTATTATAAATAAAAGAAAAATCATAAATAACTATATGCATGCTCATTTTTTTCTTACTTAGTTTTTATTTCACAATCATAAACTTAACTGCAATCCAGCTAGACTTGGAGGGGAATGAGGAAAATATAGAACCCAAAGAATTTCAGTGAGAGCAGAGATTACAGGGCATTTCGAGCAGATGGGGTGGGGATGCTCTCCTGAGCTACAGAAGGAATAGTATGGTAAGTAAGAAGCCCGCAAGTCAAAAGAATTAGAGTTGCCCACAGCCGGAAATGGTGATCTTCTTGCTGGTCTTGCCATTCCTGGACCCAAAATGCTCATGGCTTCCACAATGTTCATGCCTTTTTTCACCTTCCCAAAGACCACATGTTTGCCATCCAGCCACTCAGTCTTGGCAGGTGCATGCTCATTTTTAAGGTTGGTGAAGTATTAGAATCAATCTCACCCACAGGCCAAGCAAGCAAAGCCCACACGTTAAAATCCCCTACCTTGCAAACACATACTGCCACCTCAAAGCAGCAAGTTGCTTCTGTAATACCATAAAGTGGGTATTTGCCACTAGTTTTGAAGAGATTCCATCCTCTGAATGGAAACATAATCATTTTTAACATTAAAATTCCTCCAAAGAGAATGCACTGAGCAGCAACTAAAACCACAAAGAAATTACAATATCAAGATGGAGATTTTAAATTTAGAAGAAGTATTCTATGTCCCCTAGTAGTAATCTTATATGAAAGGTCTTTACTCCATTTAATAATCTCCCTATGATATTGTAGATTAGATAGTTTAAAAAATAAAGAGGACATTTTTCAGTGTTAAGCAACTTAAATATTTAAATTAAAGCAAAAGAAGGGAGGAACGAGAGAAGGAGGAAGAGATTGTTTTAGATTTCATATTTTTAAAAACATAATCTCAGATACAATCAAATCTCACATTCAAATATGCACATATATACACGCATACATGTATGTGCATACGACCTCACTTCTTAAACTGAAAAATAAAATAAGTATGAATCAAAACCATTTAAACTTATTATACTTTATAAAAAGAATAAATATGATTTTTTAAAAATGAATACAAAAGCAGTTCCTCAAAGTGGGTGGAAGGACACAGAGGCAGGCCTGGAGTTGACCATCAGCCTCTACATGGATTAACCTTTCATTTCCCAGAAGAACATGGGCCTGCCTGAATTCTGCAGGGTAAAGCCAGGCAACAAGTCAAGGCTTAGGAGCGAGGTTACCACTGAGGAGAATCAATGCTGGACCACAGTGCACAGGCCGCATCTAGCATTGCTGGGACACTGACTTCCTGTAGGAGTTTACAATAGAAAAGCCGTTTGAAACAGCTTTTGAAATGGACCATCCCTGGGCAGTTTCCCAATCATTACTAGAAATTAGACAATGTTCTTATTTTAGTCATATGTAACCTGGACCTTTCATTTTTCTCCTCAAAAGACCACATGGCTCCATACACCCTCCGGCCAAGATAGCCCTTCTTGGTAATGCCCAATTTTGAGGTGACTTGCCTAGCATCACACAGGAGAGCAGCATGGAGGACAAAATTACACAGATCGCCTGCCTCCCGAGTCCTGTTCTCTGTTGTTAGAGGCATAAAATAAGGGTAGGAAAACAAAGCAGTAGCCAGAGAGATAGATATTGTAACAATTCCTAAGTGGTTAATAAAGTTCAGATAAGCAGAAGACCAAGGTCAGAGGAGAACTTGAGGCCATCAGGAGTTGGCCAGATTGCATCCAAGTCCTCAGGAGAATTCTGCCCTGCTAGCAGTCAGAGGCAGCCAAGGCAGCCAAACCCAGGCCTAGGTTTCTGGAATGGGGTCAGACTCCAGGCCCTTCTGAATCCAAACTGTGCAAAGAGCTGGACAGCAAGCAGGAGTTAGGCTGGAACACATGCTTTTCATCAGAGACCTTAGACCCAAAGGGAACCTTAAGCATAATTTACTTCAGGCTTCTGACTTTGCAAGCACAGAAATTAGAGTCCAGAGTGAAGGACGTTCATGCAAGGTCACTTGGCAATTTAGAAAGACCATGGCAGAGTCAGAGGGGTGGCCTTGGTGTATGAGCATACTCAAAATGCCCACATCGCCACTTCCTAGCTGGGGTCCACTAGGTAAGCCACTTGACCACCATGAATATTAATGTTGGGAGTGTGAAGTGGGGACCTAACCACTCTGCCAAAAGCACCAGGATATTATCACAATTAAACAAGTGATTTGTACACCGGAAATCATTCTTCATGGGATAGCTAATGCTGATGCTAACCAAGAGGCTGGACATATTGGCCCACTCAGATATTCCCAAGAAGTCACGAGCTTGTGATAGAAGATCTCCTACTTGAGCTTACTAGCAAATAAAGTAAAATAAGCTAAACGTATTAATCTGCCCTAATAACGGCAGCAGTGTACTTTTTTCATTTGTTTGTTTGTTTGTTTTTCGGGGGTTGTTGTTGTTGTTCATGCAGTGACTCCAGAACTCTTAACAGCCACACATTTGAAGCCAGTTTCAAGCGGGTTCAGATGCACAGCAGATTTCAACATCGCTTCTGTTATCATTTCTCAATCCAGATACCTGGGCCTTGGATTGTGTTCTCAGGCCACAACTCACTCCCAGCCTGGTCTCACTCCCCTCCTCCAGCAGCTTGGGTAGCCCCTGCCCCCTTGTGTGTGGAACACAAAAAAAATGGTTAAAAGAAAAGGTAACCTGCCTCAACTAGATAATGGAACAGACTTTGTAGACTTCCTATGGGTCTTACCCTCTCCGTGGAGCACATGGGAGGAGGGAAGGAGTAGAGGGAGTGGGAGGGAAGGAGGGAGGGGGAACTGGGATTGGAATATAAAAATTAAATTAATAAAAAAGTATTTAAAAAAGAAAAGAAAAGGTAACCTCATCGATAAGTTCCTATTCCCTGTCGTTTAAAACAGCCCTACCAAAGGATGGTTAGGTGGGAAAGGGTCTTAGATTTATTTTCAAAATCTGTTGGCTCTCAGTGAAATAGGATGCATGGTAGGGAAGGGCCAGGGAGCACAGAGATGCCCTAAGATCATTGAATGGTGTGGGGAACCCTCACTTGAAAATGTTTTCCAGAAGCCGGATCTGTCAAATGCCAATTTATAGCTGGTCCCCAGTTCTCTCTGGTAGCTTCCAGAGACAGGACGCTGACAGCCCTGCTCAGGTAGGAGTTTCGGCCCTTCCCTGGTATGCCTTCCTACGCCATTGCCGGTTTAGCCCTACTCTGTTAAATGGTAGGATGTTGCTGTTCACTTCTGCTTCTCCTCACAAGAGATCTGTGTGTCAACATGGGACTCCTTGATAATTAATGTCTTTGGTAAGAAAAAACTGTGCCACTTTACAAGGTTTTAGCCCCACTCAGTCTTCCTTTCATGGTCCCAGACGATCCTCCCTATAGCAGACTGCTTTTCAGAAGACGGCTGCAAGCAATTTATCCCATACCACCTGTTCGTCTAGAAAGTTGTGCTTCTCTGGCTAAAAGGCAGTTTTTGGTCTCCTTTGAGTGAATTTGGGCACAGTGGTAAATCCCTCAGAATCTACTAAATGTAAGTGACCCTGTGTGATTTCCGAAGGTATGACACGAAAACGATTGTCATTTCTTTCTTGTCCTCCAAAACACTTGCACATGTAAGCAGTCCACTCACCCTCAGGCTCCATGCTGTGAGGAAACTCAGTGACCCATAATGAGAGACCACATGGATGGTCTCAGGAGATGCCTGACTAGTAGCCCCACCCCAGCTTCTGGTACTCCATTGCCAACTCTACCACTTCCTGACACTGTGATCACTAGAGCTACTTGAGCCAGAAATACCCTGTGTGGCCCCTCAGAGTCTAAGGCCACAGCTCAGGCTACTCTGTTCTGGGACGTTTTGTCTTGTAGCAGCCTCACTGCTACTTCTTATTACAATATCACAGACACACAGCAGGATATGCCAGTGCCCAGCCATACCCCTTGTTTCCTTGTTAGTGGCATTGCACCCTGGCTCTGTCATCTACTCAACAAAACCCTTACAAAAGTATCTGAGGCATTATTTTCCTCATCTAATAATGAACAAGACTTGTTGCCTACATGTAGACACAGCTCTGGTAACTGAGTTGAAGTAGCCTTGGGCTACATAGTAGGTTCCAACTCAGCCCAAGGCTTTGTGTCAAAATATTAATAATAAAAATAATAATGATAATTAATAATACAATTGCTGCTAATACTACAGTCCATAGGGACTCTACAGCAAATGATGACGATTCTATATTATAACATTCCACATTGTCCTGGGTGTGTCCCTGTAATGGTTTAGATGTAAAATATCCCCCACAGGCTTTTGTATTTGAACACTTGGTCACCAGCTGGTGGCTCTGTTTTGAAAAGTGGTAGGACCTTTTGGACACAGGGTCTAGCGGACAAACATAGGACCATAGGAGCAGGACCTGAGGGTGAAAGGCCAGCCCTGGCCTAAGCTCCCTGTGTTCCTGAACTGTGCAGATAGAAGAAACCACAGGCTCCTAATACCATGACATCTGTTCAAAGATGAGCTATCCCCCAAACTGTGAGTCCACCTCCCTTAGGATGCTCCTGTCAGGTATGTAGTAACAATGATGAGAAGAAAAACCAACACAATTCAAATATCCCACTGTTAAGTGATCACTCAGCAGGCAATCGGGCAAGGTTTCTTTATTCGGATACACCAGCCAAGCACAGGCCAAAGTGAGGAGGAGGGAGCCAGGACCAGGGCCAGCAGAAGGGAACATCCACGTGTCCGAGGTCCCTTAAGAAGCCTTTTCTATGTCACCTTAGACTTCCCCTCACCTCTCCCTCACGGGCGTGTTCCGGTACACCTGTCCAGGTTACCTGGGGTGGGGCTAGAGTGTCTCCCTACATCCCACCTTCATGTAATTTTTATGACAATGTTGTGAGGCAGCTATACAACTAGGAAAATGACAAGGATAGATTGAGCAGCTCATGGAAGTACAAGAAGGGTCAATCTCCTGGACTCTCTAGGAGATCCTTTTGCTTTCTGGACCCTGGCTCTCAACTAGACCATCTCATGAATCATCAGCGCTCACAGCCTACCTTGGCTTCTTCTCTCCTGTATCCTCTTCCCTTTAATCTACTCTAGTTTTGCCTTTTGTGCTCAGCTACCCTCTTTCCTATCTTGAGTGTTGCCTACTTGGTAAATATGCATATTATCCCAGCCTCATTGTATCTTGATGGGCCATCAAGGTAACACAAGGCTTATTCTCACTATGAGTAAACAGGAGAATAGATTTCAGAAGACCAAAGCCAGCCACATTTAGAGGCTCTCTTTACCAATCACCAGTTCTAGCACCCAAATACCCTGAAGTGAGAAATGAAGACCTGGGGCATCATTCAGACCCACTCCTGACTCTCACATTGCACAATGGGAAACAGCCAAGCAAGCTCCTGGCCTCCAGTCCTTTGATTCAAAAACAAGTGTGGTTTCCCTTCTTATATTAGGCATGGGAAAGTTTCTCCTTACCAGTCCCAGGGAATGCTGGCCACCACAAAATAAACCCAGGCAGAGTCATACAAGGGACTTCACTCCAAAGGGAAGCCATGCGCTTCACCAGAAAAGGCTGCCCGGGGGAACCAAACCTGACACTAAGGATGGCCACACTCTCCTATTGGGTTTTCCTGGATTTGTAAGAACATTGAGAGATGTGGGGACAACTTCAAAGAGTAAAGTCAAGACAGATTGTTTAATAACTTTAATTTTAGAACTCAGAGTGTGTTATGACCCTGGGGCAAAGAACACTCATTTTCCTTTTGTGAAAATGAGTCAACTAAAAGTCTGAAAGTCAAGAAGGACACATGGCATAGGATGTGTTAATGTCTCTGATATCAACTTCCTCGTCTATAAAGTGGGGATTAATAGCTAAATGATGGGACTAGAGTGAGAACTGAATCAGTAGCTAAGAAAAAGGCTGTGAGCCATCTGACATGAGCACTAGGAACCAAATTCAGATCCTTAGAGAGAGCAATATGGACACAACAGCTGAGCCAGTCCTCCAGCCACCATTATCATCATTTTAAATGCAAAGAATTTTGAACTCAGTGATTAATAAAGGTTATCTTCCCCACCACCACCAGCAGCGGCCTTTTCTCTTTGCTTTTTAAAATCTCTACTCTTTGATCAAACTTAGAAGATAAATGTTGATTTTTTTTGATTAATGAAGTCAGAGTAATAGGCTCTTCTAAGGGTTAAAGTTGAGCTTTAGATAAATTCTGGTATGGGAAAGAATTGTGAACTGGTGAAATGTTCATTTCTAATGACAAGATACAGCAAGGACAGGCTTGTATGGATAACTCTCTGTTCTTGGCAATCTTGTGGTCAAAAGATACTTTTAAGACTCCTTTTCAATGAACTTGTTACTCATCAGCATGTGTCATTTCTGGTTTTGTTGTTGTTGTTGTTGTTACAAGAGTGAAATCTGCCAGACTTTACCACTTTCAAATGGGCAGCGTTAAACATGCAATTGTTTTGTGTACTGATGGCTTAAGGTTTGTATATTTGGGGGTGGCAGTTCATATTTTACTAGTGTTCAAGTTCAAGGACAATCCAGGTGTCTAAATTCCAATGCTCACGTGGAAAGTAACCTTGGAAAATATTTTCACTTGTTTAGAATCAGAGCATTTTCTAATTGTCATAACCTATGTTGGAAGAGTTTACGCTGGAGGATTCTTCATGGTTAACATAATGGTGATTGGGGCTAGAGGACTAGCGTTAGTGGTTAAGACCTTGTGTTAAGGTTGTGTTGTCCTTGAAATGAAGCTAAGTTTGGCTCCCATTGCTCACAATGGGTGACTCAAAACTACCTGTAACTCCAGCTTCAGGAGAGCTGAAGCCCTTTGACTTTCAAGCGCACCAACATACACATGCACGTGCGTCTAAAAATAAATATTTTAAAATTAGGGTAATGATGATAATGACTATAGCAGTGGTCCATACTTATGCAGAATTGAACAGGGCACATGAGCTACCTTGATACATTTCTATTGAGACTCCACCCTGTGAAGTAGGCATAGAAACACAGTTTACCTCCAAATGACAGATGAGAAAATAAAAAGCCTAGGAACTCATCGGGAGGCATGAAGTCTCATTTCCTCAGCCTGAATACACCACAAAGAGCTCCAGAAACTGGAGGCATCAAACAGAAGAATCCATTCAGCCATAAATCCTGGTAATGCGTGAGCCCTGTAAAGCAGCAAGAGCAGCTCCATACCAGACCACCAAAGGACGGATCATGTAGAACAGAGAGCACACAGCCCATAAGCCTGTGTCGTAGCTGGGTAAGGCTTAGAAGAAAACTAGAGTCGGTGTATTACAAACTGAGGGCCATGAGAAGGGGCTGAGGTGTGAGTTTCTAACTGCGGCTATAAGGAACTACACAATTGTTGTAGTTTAAAACAAGACAAATTATGTTCCTAAGGTTCTAGCGGCTTCTGAAGTCTAAGTTAAATTTAAGGATTTTGTTCCTCCTCTCTTCAACCTCTGTTCTTTGATTTGAACCTCTTCATCAGCCTCACTCAGAGCATGTCATCAAGCCCAATATGCTTTCCCCTCACTTCTAAACACTCCGGTGCTTATGTGGTCCCTCCTGGATGATCTAGGATGGATGATTTTCCACCTCTCAATTCTCAATTTAATCCTGTCTGGGAAGGGAGGTAGCATGCCTTCACAGCTCTGGGGATTATGCTGTGGGCATCGCTGAGACCATCATTCAGCCTAGCACAGGTGGTAAGGTGACAGGTGGATGGTGGCAGTTGTTTTGTGCTGGCAAGTGCACCACTGGTTGTGTTTGCCTGTTGAAAGTCACTCTCCCCTGCCACCTGACATGCAGGATCAAAATAGAACCCGTGTCTTCTGATTCAAAATTAAATGCTCTTTCAGGCTAAGCACACATTGCCTCTCAGCACTGGCATTCATCCTTGCAGCTAGCCCATTCTTGTATAGATAGTAATTATATTTGCATAATGCTTTAGAGTTTACAATGTCCCTTTTTATTTACATGAAATCATTAAACCCCTACAATAACCTTCTGAGATGGTTATTATTAACACAGTTTTACATATGAAGACACTAAATCTCAGAGGAGTGAAATGGTCTGTTCAAGGTCACCCAGCTGGTAAGGGCAAGGCCACGATGCAAAACCCTGAACTTCCACTGTGCTCAGTTCTAAGCAACAAATCTGAACTTGTCTAACTCTACTAGATGCGGTGGTTACTCCTTTGCAGATGCGTGGAGGATGACTGGGATCTCAGACAAGCTTTTGAGAGGAAATGAGTTTCTAAGTGTCTTGGTGCTTTGTGATATGCAGAATGACTCATGACATATTCCCATCATCTCCATCACCTCTACCATCAGCACCACCATCACCACCATCATCACCATCATCAGTACCACCATCACCACCATCACCACCATCATCACCATCATCATCACCATCATCAGCATCATCACCATCATCACCATCATCATCACCACCATCACCATCATCACCACCATCATCACCATCATCAGCACCATCACCATCTGTTCTGGAGACCAAGAAAATTCAATAGGTGAAAACTCTCTATTTCTGTTTGGAATACTGACCCACTATTCGGTTCTAATACTTCTCAGAGTTCTGCGGTTTGTTGGCCACCATGCAGGTGTGACTGACGAGAGTAGCCATGCTCTGTCCCCTTGTAGATAAACGAGGTGGCTCGCTACATAGTGAAGCAGGAGTCCTCAGGCACATCACTCAATGGTGGCCCTTCCAGGTGCATGGCGATGCTTGCGACCTTTTTATTCCCCTGAAGTCCCCTCCCCCTCTCTCCTGCAAGGCCACTTGCTAGGTATCTCAGGGCCAACTACTTGGATGGAGAGGAACAATTAAGGTTGACATGACGCAGGACAGTGGGGACAGTGGACTGCGGTCAAGTCATGACTGCTCTTTTGCAGGTGGAATTCCACTTCACTACCCCTCCCGGTCTTCAGTCTTTTTTAAGAATAGCCACCAGCATCTGAAATTTGCAACCTCAAAACCAAACTAGGGGTTCACTGGGAGGACTCGCCAAGCCACCCCCCACATGTGGTGGAGCAGTCAGCCGGCCCCCACTTCATTTGAGTGAGACCGCCAAAAGCCTTCACGTGGCGCCTTGGCCACAGGAGGGTAATTAGGAAGTACTCCCTACCCTTCACCATGGCCACCCTGACTGGGCCAGGCAGGGGGTGACAGAAGGGAGGCAGGTGTATTCAAATGGTCTTGGTTTGACCAAGGGAAATGAAGTACTAAAACCCAAGTCAGTTCCACAATGAGTCAGAATGGGGGTGGGGAAGGCTCGCAAATGTCTCTGGCCCTTGTTCTTAGGAAAGGGCGTTGCTTCTGGTAGTTAGCCTTAAGAACCATGGTTCTGGTACTGGACTGCTATGAAACAGGCACTAAGTTGTTTCTGGCTCCTATCAATAATTCTCTTCACTTTCAAACTCAGTTGCTTAATCACGCAAATTCCAGCCGTCTGAAATGTTCCCTGAACCCCAACAATCCATGCCTCTGCTTCTTCAGA
This sequence comes from Cricetulus griseus, assembly GCF_003668045.3. NCBI lineage: Eukaryota > Metazoa > Chordata > Mammalia > Rodentia > Cricetidae > Cricetulus > Cricetulus griseus. The sequence continues at coordinate 64,820,565 of NC_048597.1, read as the reverse complement.
TCTCACCCGTACTTCGTGATCACAATGAAGTTCTTCTTAGAAGCCTTTCCTTGGCCCGGTCAGGTGGTACATGCCTGTAGTCTCCCCCCTTGGAGGAGGAGTGCTGTGAGTTACAGACCAGACTGGGCTATGGAGTGAGGCCTTATCTAAAACACAACAACGAAAAGACAAAAAGACGTCCCTAGGGAAACCTAGGAAGCCCTTTGTTACCAGAGCCTTCCTTATCCTTTTCTTCTTGGTTGTTTACATATGTCAATTTGAAAATGAAAATAGTTTCTCACCTAAATGCTGGGCACCCTGCTAAGCACTTTCACGCTTTTTGTTTAATTTGCTATTTCACTCCCTAATAGTAGACAAAAGCTCCGACGATAGAGACAGTGACTCGTTGCTCTACCCACTTCCAGGGAGAATGCTCTCCATTAATTGTTACTGGATGAACAAATTTGGAAAACTACTTGAAAACAAAAGCTTAGACTGGTAAAGGGCTTAAAGTTAGCCAGGGGTGGTCTCACTTCACTCCTAACCTGCTATCACTGGCTCAGAAGACCCTACACATGCTCATTAATGAGTGCAGCTCTCTTTCTGTGGTCCCTTTGTGGTTCCCCAGGGAACTCTTCATTGACAAATGAATCTTTTTGACTTTTCATTGTTCTCATACCCACAGCAGTATTTTCATTTGAAAACAAAATTAACTGCTTCATCCATTCTTTTAATGTTCTGGGAACCGAACCCAGAACCTTGTTCTTGCTAGGCAAGCATTCTACCACTGAGCTACAATCCAAATTTGAGATCCTTAAACATCTCTCCTGGTCCGCCACTGCCTATGCTCTGATGTGCTCGTAACAGTATTGAGATTCTTCAAGGATCCGTTTTGAGTTTCTACCTATTTCTCTTTATAGATACACTTCAAATCCTGACTTATCCAAAATCTATGCCACTAGTCCGTTTTTCTCCTAAGTACCACCACTGCCCTCCCAAACACCACCTCACATCTCCAGTAAAGTGCTTTCTGCCAGCATTTTTTAAAATGTGCTCAAAAGAGTTCTCGTTTCCATTCTCTCATCCCAGTTGCTGAATCTGCTCTTGGTTGCTTTGCTCAGCCCTGATTCAGAGCATTAGCATCTTCTACAGTGAGGAAGTTAGAAAACAGGCTTTCCTTTGATTGCCACATGCCAATCACTAAACCCTGAGAGCTTAACTTTGGAAATTAGCATCTCAGCTATCCTGCCCCTCCACCCATAATGCCCTGGCTCAAGCCCTCATTTCTTCGAGTGGGTCCCCTGTATCACCTACGTCCTATGCCCTATGTCCCCTTGTGTTATCACCTTAGAAAGCAAATATAACCAAGGCACACTCCTTCCTTGAAAACCCCCTGCTGGTTCACTGCCTACAAAACTGAGGTAAGATGTTCTGGCTGGGCTCACATCCCTCTTGACAAATTGTATCTACATCTTTGTCATCTCATGCAGCTACTTAGAACTCTTAAATCAACATGTCACTTTCTCCCACAATTTGGTGGCAGGAAGGCTTTGCACATGTCTTTGCCTTTTCCTGGGGTATGCTTCTGTGCTGTGACTGGCAAGACCTCACGGACACTGTGCCACCCCAGTGAAGCTGCCCCCTTTTCCAGTCAGCCAGAACTGCATACGCTGTCCCAATCTTGCACAGCAATTGTTTGGATTTCTGTAATACCACATTTTATTGAATTTTTTATTTTCATATGTCACTCCATATGCTTTAAGATCCAGGGGTGTTGATAACCTGTGTTTCCTTTTGATGTCCTCATGTTTGCCCACAGTCCACCCACGGAAAAATTAAATAAACTAGTGAATACACTTGGAAGTTCTTTGTGATAAAGGAGGCATTTTAGTGAAATGAAATTGTCTGTGGATGCTAGTTCCAGATCTAATAAGAGGAAGGTAGACTTTTTAGTCACATAATGCACCTTGGAATTCAGATATTACCTCTATGAGAAACTACAATATGATGGTGGCTAAGATTTCTCAATTACCTGCCTGGGTTTCTGTATCTCTAAAAACCTAACTCCAAGTGTTATCATGGTATATATAAGAGTTAAATATGTAAAGCATAGAATATGAAATCTAATGAATAGACATGATTATTAATAGTAATGGAATGGTTCTCTGAATGATACCTTCCTCTCCCTGGGACCCCCTTTCTATAAAATGAGTTTTCACTGGTGTCCCAAGGTCACACCAAGCTCCATCAACCATTCACCGCTGAAATTTACCCTGCCTGAATAACTTCTTCTGAGACAAGTTCTGATATGTAGCCTTGGCTGGCCTGGAAACTGCTATATAAACTAGGTCCACCTGCCTCTGCCTGCCAAGTGCTGAGACTACAGGGAAACACTGCCATGTCTAACCCCACCTGGGATTATGAACTCTCATGGTCTCCTGAGCACAAGATCTGCTTGCTATATCCAAAGTCAAGTTCCTGAGCAACCCAGAAAATCCCTAAGCATACCAGCTGTTTAATCCCTCTTTCCCCACTTGTATCTGACTCAGGGATAGGCAATGAAAAGGCCCCAGAGTCTAGTCATGTACAGAAGGAGCAACTGGAAGAAACCCAAGCTGTCTCCAGGGGTCAGCGTGAATGGCCAGGACAGTGCAGATTTCCCACCAGTGTGTTCCCAGTTTCAACTTTGTGAACTTGTTTTGCAATCCCATATTTATCCCCAGCTCATTCTCATTAATGTCCTGTTAACAGGCTCATTTGAATTGTGGCCACCGTGTTTCACACGAAGAGCACATATGAGTTCTATTTAAATGTCTTTGGAACTTCTCAGAGAAGAGGTGCCTTTATCCCACATTTGCACATTTAAAATTTATTCTTGACATCTTAATATGATTATTTTGTTCTAGTAAAGCATTGCAGCAGAAAAGAAAAATAACTGGTTAGGTTCCCCCCCCCCCCGGCATTAAAAACAAAGGAAATAGCCAACTCTCTGGAAGTGAGTTGTTTGGGGTAACAGTTGAGGGCTTTCTGAATGAAGAAATTAGTCATTCCTAATAAATAAAAAGCAAGGGATTACAGAGGAGCAGTGTGCTGAGGCCTTTGTATAAGTGTGGGGAGCTTTCCCACCCCAAGGTAGGAAGATCCACTCTGCAGTGGGAGTGGCATGAACCCCAGTTTCAGCCCCAACCTGGCTTTTACCTCATTTCCTCCAGTTGCACAATTTAGACAATTTCTATGACACTGTTTCCCCATTTGTAAAACGAGGACAATAGCAGTGTGTATCTTTTGTTGACACTGTGAGAATTCAAAGAAAAAAGTCTAGAAACCATAGTGTGTGTGTGTGTGTGTGTGTGTGTGTGTACAAAATAGATGTTAAGTCCTGAGCTATGGACAAGCGTTGTCCAAAAGGATTGAAGTTACCTATGTCTTTTTGCCCTGCCTTGTTCCATTCATTTTCACTTAAGACTTAAGAAAAATGTGTGTGTGTGTGTGTGTGTGTGTTTGATGAGAGAGAGAGAGAGAGACAGAGAGAGAGAGAGAGAGAGAGAGAGAGAGAGAGAGAGAGAGAGAGAGAGAGGAGAAAGTAAAGTCAATGTAGTAAATTAGGCTGAAAAGGTTGGTTTACAGAATGTGGGGTCTTTCAACTATGTCACAGATGAGTGCCGAAGGTCAGAAGTCTAGAAGATAACTGACACCCAGGGAAAGCCAGCACTCTTAACTAAGAGATAGATGATCTAATCTCCATTCCCCCTTTAACCTTTGTCTTCCTGAGTGATCTTGTTCAAATCATGCCATTGCTTTGGCCTTCCTGTCCTACTTGATACACAGGGGAGTCTGGACAAGATGAACCTCAAATCTTTGTTAATGCCTGGATTTTATAAACTGATTCCTTTTTGAAGAGGATCTACAGTTTCTTTCTCTGACTATGCAGAACATGTGAGACATTTTCCCTGGAATTTTTCAGTACTGCTAAGAAAACTAGCTCTTCATCTGTAAATGTGGGCTATTTCTTTCTTGTCAACCACAGGCCTCCTGACAGAGCTCGAGAAACCAAGATTCTCCATATATACCAGACTCCACCTCAGCAAACATTACAATGGGGCCATTAAAGGCAATTAATGGTAATGTGGGCAGATCTAGATTGCCAGATAAAGAGATGTTATTTCCAGGGCTGTCTTCATCATACTCAGTTCCCAAATCTGTTTCCCTTTCAGTACCACACAATTGTTTTTCATGTCTTTTGTGGGACTCCAGGAGGGTTTGCACTACACTGAGTATGAGGAGTCTCCCATGCCCTTCTCCAGAGCATCAATCAGTGGGATACGGCTTAGGTGGGCTTTTCGGCCACAGTGCCCCAAGATTTGTATTCTAACTCATGCCAGGAACTCAATGGAAGTGCCTATTTTATGGATATGAAGAACATCTTTCTCAATCAGATTTATTTCACTCACTTCCTTTCTGTCTCCTCTGAGCCCAGCCGGCCTACAAGCTCTCCACACACTTTTTTCAGTCCGAGAAACTCTGCACTCCCCTAACTTCCCACCTCCCTTCACAAGTGCCCTTCTTCCTCCAAAATGTCTGTGCCCTTGCTCCTGGCTGTCTTCAGACACGTTAATTCACCCAAGATCCCTGAGCAGCTAAAAACAAGACAGAACTGAAATTCCAGTAGAATTTGCAAAGCCCCCAAACCAACACTTCATCCCTACTGTCCAACAGAATCTTTAGTGGAATATTCTATTCTGAATCCTTCAGTGAAGCATTTATAAATTTCCTAGTGAAGAGACAGCCCCTGTCTTTGTTGTGTTTCTTAGTGATTCCCCAAAATGGTCTGCATACCAGGCCCTCTGGTGATCATCCAAAGCTCTCAAGGTCAATCACACTGAAACCTCCGAAGGGTGACAGGAGCCCTTCATATCTTGCTTAGTTTCTCCCCAAAGATTCAATACACAGACACATTCTGGAGACAGTGGCATACAGTAATATCATACCTCAAACACAATAAACCCTGTACTATAATTATTAGTACACCACTGGTTATAAATTGTAAACTAATTGTTTTATTAAATTTCTGCTCCCCACAGAACCACACAAAAGGAACAGTACAGAAAATATTATTAAATGGTTACATTGATTTACTTAGGTTCTAGCCACTCAATGAATACAGACAAGTGAATGAATGAGTCCAAACAGCAGGCTTGGGATGATGGGTATTTGGGGACATAAGCCCCTCAGGAGAAAAGGCTCTGGAATTGTGACTGCATGGGATGAAAACAGGGGATGTGAACTTATCTCCCACCACAAGAAAGCTAAACCAGGAATGATGAGTCTTTGAATTCTTCTAAGAAAAACAGGTCTAAGCTTAACTAGGTTAGATTTTAGAAACTGGATCCTGGTGACCCAGAATGGAAGATTCTGGACTTGTAACCAAAGAAAACCAGAGAATCTTATTTTTTAATGGGAATTTAAGAAAGAACATAACTATTATTTTTACTTGCTTTTATTTGCATGTTTTAATTTTTGATGCAGTTTCTCACTATTCGCCCTAGGCTGTCCTGGAACTCACTGTGTAGCCTAGGCTAGCTTTCAGTTGTCAATTCTCCTGCCCCAGCCTCCAAAGTGCAAGGATTACATCATGGACCACCATGGCTGGATTGCTTATAGTTCTTAACTGAAGAGGTTGGGTAAAACATCTACGAAGAACTACAAAGAGAATTTTATTTCTTCATCTGTCAGTGTGGTGAGTTTATGAAGCTTGCTTAGGATTACAAAACAATCCATTGTATTCAGTCCAGGCTATAAATTCAGGCTTTCAGAGTTATCCGAAGACTGTTCGAGAAAGCAGGAGGCAGATTGTCCAATCTGGCTGCTCCACGTGCCAGGAGTTATTAATTATGTCTGTCCTAATAACAAGTGCCGGGGAGCAGCAAACTCAAAACATGAGGGTAAAACAAAACAAAATAAGATGGTGGTTTGCCTTAATGACAGGAAGCAAGCGGCCACATCTACAGCACAAGCCCTGCCAGCAACAGATTGCAGCTGTGACTGGGCATGATCGCCATCACTATGGTGATCTGAGGACATGGATTCCCAGGGGCCTCTCTAACATCTGCCATGAGCAATGAGGTCACCTTCTTTCCCGGGCTTTTCAGGGATAGGTGAAGTAGGATTCGAGATGTTAAGAGGAGCCAATCAGCATTTACTGTCCTATGGATCATGGGTTGTAAGAGCTGTGTGGTACATTCTACAGATGAAATAAACTGTCCGACACTAAGCACTTCTGTACATAAATAAACTGTATTCTAGAGAAGCTGAGTGGAATAAGTCAAGTTATCAAACAATGGCAGAGTAAGAACTGGATTTTCCCCCATTCACCTCTTCTCTAGCTAACTGGAGACCCCTCCTCTTTCCACCTAGGAGAATAGTATGCTTTAGCTTCCTACCAACCCCAAAATAGCCAGAATTCCCACTTCGGTGACATCTAGGAGTGCTGGTCTTCGTGTCACCTAGAGCAACGCTCAGCTCTGCTCAAAGGCTGGTCACCACTCATCCTACTTGCAAGCCTTTTCTTGGTGTGAGGTTCAAAAATTCAGGCTCTAAACATGAGTGCCACTTTTATCAAATGGCACATACAGACTTGGTAGGACAGTCATCATGTTACCAATGAACTGGTAGAGCTGGTTACGAAAAGGAGACACCAGATTTGCCTGAGGTTGTCATCCCTGACCTACTAACGTTTAGCCAGCTGCTCAAGAGTCTCTAAGGACAAAGGCTTGTGCTCCTCTCTGGCCCACTCTGCTCCAAGGCAGAATCTAGATCATGGCCATCTTTGTATCCTGATTGCTGCCTGGATGGTTTTCAGTGCATTTCAATAAAGAAATGGGTATAGTACTTAGAGGGATAAATCAGATCTCACACTCAGACAGGGGGCAATCCTTTTAATGGAATAAGGGATAAATTCCAACTTGGAAAAGGAAATAGACAAAATGTTCACTGGGGACACGATCATTGTCTTTAAGTAGCCAGGAGCTGGCTCTGGGATGAAGTAGCCAGGGGCTAGCTCTGGAATAATGAACTAAAGATAGCTGTTGAAGGCTTCAGGTGAACATGAGAAGCTCTTGGAAAGGAAGGGATGTCCTATGTCTATTAAGGACACTCTCATCCAAAATGCAAAAAGGAAGAAAGAACTCACCAGGAAGACAGCTAGCCACTTTGGGATTGAAAGGGACTGCTGTCACTGTTACAGGAGGCCACACTGAAGATAAAAGATGAACACACTAAGTTGAGCTGGAGACAATGGGTAGGAAAAAAAGATGAGTTCAAGGGCAGGACAAGCGTGTTTGCCCCTCCTAAGTTCGCTCTTCATTTAACAGCAGGCCGATTATTGAGTGTTTCCATTTGCCAAGCACTGTATTAAAACTTCAGCCCTACTGATGATAATGCCCATAGAGGAACAATCCGGAAGTTCCACTGCATGCAAGTTCAACTTGAAAAAGGGAATTGATTTAAAAAAAAACAAAAACAACAACAACAACAGCAACAACAACAACAACAACAAAAACAAGCTGGCAAGGTTTCTGTGAAAGTGGCATTCTGTGTTGAGCAGAAATTGAACACAAATTGAAACAATCCTTTTGAAGAGCCATTTGGCAATACTCTTCAAGAACTATAAAACTCATCTAGTGATCCCACTCTTAAGGATTTACCTTAAGGCAAAAATCCCTAAAAAAAAAGAAAAACTGGATGCTCAGAGCTCTTTCAAATAGCAAAACCTGGAACGAAACCAAATTCCCTGGGAGATGGTTAAATAACTTATGATATATTAACTCCATAGAAAATTATGTAGTCATTAAAATGATAAATGAGAAGACTCTGTGGCAACATGAAAGACACATAACAAATAATGTTCTAGGACAACAGTGGAACTCATGTCTATACATATGTTCTGATGGTAAAAATTGAGCTAAATGCCGAGACATAATGAAGAAACATAAAAAATTATTGAAATTTTGTATATAATTATTGCCTATTTTTAGGAAAATGAACTCTTACCTTAGCTGGAAAAAGAATCAGACCCAGAGCATGCAACTTAGATAGCATCTTTTATGTCCTTGGTTAATGCTATCATTTTACAACTGTGCAAATAAAGCCCTGAGAAGAGCAGCTGCTTTGTCCCCTAGCCAGCCAGTGACAGACTTGGGACTGAAGCACAGGAGCACAAGGCAGAAGGGCCCTGGAAGATTCTATTTCAGAAAATGGTAATGTGTGGAAAAACAAATAACGGACATTAGCACAACCAGGGGTCATAAAAGTTCTCAAATATAGGCAGCAAACGCTGTCGGTGAGAAGGGACTCATCCCCTCTTGACTAAGGCCAGTGATATCCACTCATAAAATATGCTCAGTGTGGAAAATAGTGGTCTATCTGCCTCTACAGGCCATCTTCATCCCAGCCTCTTTACCACCCCCAACCCCCCAAGGTCAAGGTTTTTCTACCAGTCACTATATGAACCCTCATTCACTTGTGAAGCCTGGAGATCCTGTGGCAAGTAGGGCATAGAAGGCTTATGTTCTAACAGTGACTTCACCTTATAGTGGAAGACTGTGCAAACAAATCAATAATTTAACAGAGTAATAGGTGCTAGTCAAGAAGCAAAGTGAGAAAGTCAATAGAGACCAGTGAGGAAGATCCCCAGCTGGGGGACAGGGGGAGGTAAGGCCATAAGCTGAGAAAGTTTAGGGTAAGGAGTGGAATGAGAAAACCTGCAGAGAGACACACATAGTTGTGATCCTGAGGAAGTCTAGAGGTCAGCATGTCCTTTAGTATGCTAATGGACACCACAGACAGTCATTTGTCCCAAGATTCCTTTGGACCTGACAGATAGGACTTTGCCCCCTCTGAGCAGAGCTCCTTGTCAAGTGTCTAGCTAAAACCCCAGTGCTCAGCACCCACCTCCTGTTCACTGCCCTTGTGGAATGCTGCCCTTATCTGTGGCTGGGTTCCTTCATGGGGTAGTCATCTCTGGGATCACTATTCATTACTGAGAAGACCTTTTCCCTTTTCCCTTCCTTCCCTGAGGCTTTTTTTCTTTTGTATGTCATTTTAAAAAATTCTTTCCTCTTATCCAGGAATTAGTCAGCAACTTCTGTGTGCTCAAAACATGCTTGGTTCACACTTGCAGACATCACATTGAATCATAAGTATTTGTATGCATATATATAGAATAAACTGTTGTGGAGCAAGCACCATATCTCTTGTTTTTATAGATAAGAGCACAGGCTGTGTGCCTAGCAGTAATGGGTATTTAATGAACCATAAGGTAGGTAGATAATTGGGTGGAAAATACGGATAGATGATTGATTGATTGATTGATTGATTGATTGATTGATAGATACATAGATAGGTAGAATTTACTAATGTATAAATAATCGATAGTTGATTCTTCATTTTAAAAGCAAGTCAGCTATTTAAAAATATGCAATTTTTAAATAGAAGAATGAGATGAGGTGATTTCTAAGCTTGTTTCCAGACCTGACATTCTTGGGTCTAAGAGTCAGTAAATCACAAAGGATTATTGTTGTCATTGGAAACAGAGATCCTACTTAGCCTGGTTGCTTGAGATAACTCAGAGGGCTTCCAGGTTCATGAGTAGAGATCAAAAAGTGTGTAGTCTCCTGACCTGAAAGACAGCTATACTAGGATTAAAAAAAAAATCTTGGGCACAGGCTGAGTGTCCTCCCGTCCCAGTTGGCAACATTCATCAACATACCTGCCAAGGGAAGAAACCTCCAGCAAAACAGGTTCTGGGCTGGTTCAGGAGCAGCACAGCTATACATTCCTGTAACTTTCCAGGGTCATAAGAGGTCTTGATGAGGTGTATATGCATGGGTCCACTGGCCATCTTTGCCTTTCCATGGTCCTGTGGGTGTAGAGTTTAGAACAGACGTGTACAGTTTTAGTTCAGAGGTCAAGAGGGATAAAACCTCTAAATATGCTTCTGTTAAGGAGAACAGAGTGGAGATATAGCTTTCCTCTCGGCCTGGCAAGAGGAGAAGTTCATTTGAGGTCTTCGTTAAGCCAGAAGGCCTATCCTGATGCAGCCATGTGCTAAGCTCTATCTTAGGTGGTATGGAGGGCAATGTCTCCTGTCTGTGGCCAGTCTACACACACATGAGAATATCAGTGACATGCCGAGATGGTGTCAGTAAATAATATGCAGAACAGAGAGAAGCCATGTGGAGGGAGCTCTGGAGGGCGGGACGAGGAAGTGTGTTCAACAAAGAGAAGCAGGGATTCAGTGTGGCAGCTAGGAAAACTGCTTAAACAAATATTTTTAGGAGAAGAGGGAAGTGTGGGAGAAGAAAAGAGGATGTTTATCCTACAATGTTTGAAGACACGAGGAAGAAGGAATGGCCAACTCCAGGGACCTGCCTCCTCATGTAATTAAAAAAATGTATCTGGTTCCAAGTTCTGGGAGACCCTGTTGCTATCCCTGAATGTCAACACCCATAGTTTAGGACACACTGCAGGCAATGGAGACTACTGGAGAGTTGTGTGAACTTGCATCCATTTCTCACCTGGATGACCCCTCATGGAGGAGGCTTGGCAGTAGCTTCACCCACTAAGAGGGCAGGACATGAAACCTCCACAGCCTCTTCCAAGGAGAGTCTGTGATGGAGTATCTTTCTAACCAACACAAGGCATTTGTAGAAAACAGGAAAACATTGACATGCAGAGCTCTGAAGTCATCTGGATCTGCAGAGGTACAGTCTAGAAGCCTGCACATCTGATGCACGGCTCTGGCAGGGCAGCTGGGTCCCATGGATCCTGGCATCTTAGAGATTACTGCCGTCACTCTGGACTATGATTCAAGCCTCTGGTCTTTCCAGGCCCAGGACCAAAGGTAGGAGGAATGGGTGCTGAAGAGCAGAGAGGCCATTGACTCAGGAGCTCCGGAAGAGAAACTATGTCTAGCCCCCCAGAGCCCAGTCCAGATAGACTGAATCCTGCCCTTAGAAATGTAAGCAGCACCTGGCTGTGGTGGCGCATGCCTTTACTCCCAGTACTCGGGAGACAGAGGCAAGTTGATCTCTATGAGTTTGAAGCTAGCCTGGTCTACAAAGAGAGTTCCAGGACAGCCAGGGCTTCACAGAGAACCCCTGTTTGAAAAACCAAAGTGGTGGGGTGTGTAATCAGCATATTAGCATGGTAATCACCAGCTTCCTTCTTCTCCTCCTTCAGAGGGAAGAGTCACTGTGGATTCATAGTGGAAATGCAGTGAGCACACAGTGACATTCTAAAGTCCCCAAGGATAGAGGTAGGGATGATTCCAGTTCAGAGCACAGGCAAAGCAAGACAACCATAAAGTAGCCCTGCCCTGGTGGCTTTTTGAACTTTTTTTCTCACACGTGTGGGGAGTTGTGTGGCTTTTTGCTATTTTTGGAAAGTTTTCATTTTGACTGAATCCTGGGGACTCTGTTCATCCTTTACTCTGTGAACTCTCTCAGGTCTGGACTGAGGGCACTCACACAGAAGAGGACTTTGATAACCTTCAAAAGAGGGAAGTTTCGAGTGTGCTCCACCACCATCTTCTGGTGTGTGTGTGTGTGTGTGTGTGTGTGTGTGTGTGTGTGTGTGTGATAGTAAATTAGCAGCTGTAACCCAGACTGGGCATGACTGTAGAGGACTCATGGGCCCTCTCTATGCCTGGTTAGTGATGATGGCAGGTCAGCAAGGCAGTTTGGTAGGTAACGGCACTTGCTGCCAAGGCTGATGACATAGTTTGATTCCTGGAACCCACAAGGCTGTAGATTGACCACCTGCTAGTTTTCCTCTGACCTCTGCATACATGTTGGAACATGCTCACACACACAGGTATGAACATGAGCATGTAGATTCACATGTACACACACATAAATAAATCAATCAATAAATGTTAAAACAACAACTGAAAAAAAATAAGGAAACCTAAAGTATTCTCTTTGTGGTCTCTGGAGCAACTGATGCTCTGTTTGCCAATTTTGCTCAAACATCAAGCTGGGGAAGTAAATGAATCAGATTGTTTCATTTTCCCCTAACATTTCCTATCTGTCTATCTGTCTGTCTGTCTGTCTGTCTGTCTGTCTATCTATCTATCTATCCCCCTCCCTTTTAAAAGAGTTCCAGTTGGGAATTCATTATGCAATCCAAACTGCCCTCACATTCTTGGAAATCCTCCTGCCTCAACCTCTCAAGAACTCCAATTACAAGCATGAGTCACTGTGTCCAGCTTTCCTGGTCTTCTTGAGAAGGAACATATTAGTAATGCAATAACCAATTGTACATCCGATAATATGCAACATGTCTGCTGCTGTATTTCGACTAGTCAGCCAACTGAAAGATGACAAGATGCTTTCCCACCTGCAGCAGCACCAGCTGTGTCAATGATCTGGTTGGAATGTCCTATGGTTGCCGCCCAGATTTCCACACTTTCTACATTTCCACTCTGGGTCCTAGAAAATGAGAAGCTGCGATGCTAATTATGCTATTGGGTGCTGACAGATCCTGAAGCACCTTGTGAATCACCAAAGAAAGCTTAAGTCACACTCTATCATTTTAGCGTTCAGCAAAGTGTGTTGTAATTACTTCTTTGGAAACCAAGAATCTCAAATGATATGGATGGTAACCAGATGAACCAGAATTTTCCATTGCCTAGAAGACTCCATTCCCTGGCTATTTTCTATAAACAGGAACTTGCTTTAGCATTAGAATAATAATAACCTAGACTAGATACTCGTTGTCTCTGGCTTGCCAACTGTCCAGTGGTGTGTCAGTGTCAAAATTGTCATCCGAAGTAGCCAGGTATTACAGGGACCCAATCAGACTCCATTTCAGAAATCATGGGCGGTGTTTCCATGGAGCTCTGCCCAAAAAAGAGGTGATCTAAATCTTACATGAGAGATGTACATCAACAGGGAGCTTTGCCTAGAACACCGTGACCTACAAAAACCTATTGAGGAGCTCAGAATACACAATCAGTTTCAGAGACATCAAGTGACCTTGTGCGAGGCACCTTCATATTGCCTTGCCTACTTCACTGCCCACCCCCTAAAAAAATAAGTGATGGCCTCTGTAAACACCTTGGCCAGCAGCACTCCAACCTGGGAGTGAGAATGCTGACTTTCACTGCCCTGTTTTGTTTTTGTTTTTTTTTTTTGGTTTTTCGAGACAGAGTTTCTCTGTGGCTTTGGAGGCTGTCCTGGAACTAGCTCTTGTAGACCAGGCTGGTCTCGAACTCACAGAGATCCGCCTGCCTCTGCCTCCCGAGTGCTGGGATTAAAGGCCTGCGCCACCAACGCCCGGCTACTGCCCTGTTTTGTTAAGTGTTGTTGTTTTTAAGGAAGCCTGCTCCTTCTAGTAATCATCCTGTTGCTTGTGTAGTCTGGAAAGGCACACACTGATTCACAAGGGAAATTGTCGCTGAATGCTCAGGTTCGCTGTGTCTCCTTAAGATCCTATTGTTTTGCTTTTGATAGCTCTTAACCAAGGATGCATGTTTCTTATGATGTTTACGGCCAGGAAGGATTTGGCTGACCCTGATGCAAAACTGCTCTTCATTTACTGGATAAAGACAGCTGCATAATGCAGTCTGCCCCCCCTTTCTTTTGTCTGAGCTGCTAAGGACCTCAAAATCATGCTGCATGCTTCATTAAAATTGTTCTTATTCTGGGGTTTTCCCTCTACCTGTTCTCTTCTTCCACGACAGGGTCTTAATCTTTTCCTTGTGCTTTAGTGATCACTATACCCTTTTTTAGAAGTAAGAAACATGCAGGTAAAATTCAGACTAATACATCTTATGAAAGATTTCCAGATAAGAAAATTGGGAAGCTTAATCCTTTTTCTATGGCTGATTTGCTATAGCTTCACTTCCAACATAGGTTAGCCATTAATATTCAAATGTCTATAGGTAAAGAAAAATGATGAATCTTTGCATAGTTCTTCCCATCTATAAAACAAATACTTCCCCACAAATGATCTCATTTTGTAAGTAGTGCTTGCACTGTACTGATAGGGAAAGGGAAGTTACTTGAAGAGATGAAGTGTCTAGCCAGAGGTCAAAGAGAAGCTTGGATCTTGTAATGCTAAGCTGGGTTCTGCTGGAGTTTTCTGTCTGCACCACCTGTCTCCTATCGACTTCTCATTTAAGCCAGCGTCTTCTCATTATTCCTGGGCAAGCTGTTTTGAATATGTCAACTAGAATTAAGCAAATGTGCTGTTTTAGTGGGTCTTGCCCATCTTGAGGAGGTCTGTAAAATGTCTGGAAACCACTCATGGCTCCCTGTAGGAGATCCGAGCTCTCTCTCACCCAGGGTTTCACATCTCAGGCTCTGATAAGCTTTCCCCTCCTAAAAGAGCCTAACTATCATACAGAAGCTTGTTGGGACAGTCAAGGAGAATGGCTGTGAATTGCTGGGGCTTCTTGGTGAGAAAACACATGATAAGATCTCAGGGTCACGTGGTTGCACTAAGTTGGCTGATTTCCTTTAAGTGTGACTCTGAACATAAGGTGTTGGGAGGCACTGCTTTCGTGATTTTGTTTTCTGTCATTTGAGGTCACTCAGTCACTGCCAGGTACATGGAGAAATGCTTTGGTGACAGTCCAGAAGATCACTGCCTATAGAACCATCCAGAAAGTGGAGTCCCTGTGCATCAGTGATGTTGTGTCTGATCCCTCTTCTCTAGATTAGGCTAGACCTCATTCTGGCTTCCCATTAGGCCCCAGATCCTGCCCACAGTCTGGGGGCTGGAGAGGCTAATCTCAAAGGGCCAGATATGAGTCAGTTTCCACACTCAACATCAGGCGTGTGGCTTCCTGAAGCACAGACAAGGAAGTGCTGAATTTCAAAGAGCGAGTCTTTTTTTTCTTTGCATACCATATCCGGAACTGAAACCACCGATTCATTTCACTTAAGATCTCACCCTATACTCAGATCATCAATTACATCCCAGAGATAAGGTACCAGTGCTTCACCAACCCAGTGCTTGTCTCCCTTCACGACCCCTTTTCTTTTGCTATGGTATCGCAGGATTCTTCCTTTTCAACGGCTTCACTTTAGTCTGAACAGCACAGACTGTGGACAGCTTGTCTTGCCCTCAGTGGCATCTACGACCAGGGGTTGAGTATCTAAACACCTGTTGAGAGCCAAGGGTCTTTCCATTTGCCCCACTTTCCTTGCTAGTCACCTCAGCTATCTGCGAGCCCAGCTGTGTGTTCAGTTGGACCATGCCTGGGGATAAGTGGCTTGGTGAGAGTGATAGACCACCTCATTAACTCGTGACAGTGGTTAAAGAATGCAGTCTGTGGACAGATTCATGCAAAGTGCCCTCAGGAAGAGCGAGGCAACGGAAAACAGACACATCCTCTGGGTGCTGTCTGCAGGCAGCATCAGCCTGTGAGCAGGAGGAAGGACTCCTGGCTTCCACAGCACAGTACAACTTACAAACAACTTTCACATCCTTTCTTTCTTTTGATTCTTACCAGAACTTGTGAAATCAGTCACACAAGCCTTACCCTCCCCACTTTAGAGATGACGGGACCCGATGCTAATGAGAGTGGAAAGATGGGCCTGCACAGTAACAGTGAGGAATCCAGTGCTATGGTTCCTAGGCCAGGGTTCCAGTAACTTCCATCTAACCTTACATAGAATGATTTATTGCACCATAGCCCATGATCTAATGCTCCAGGCACCTAGTGACTTTTTTTTTTTTTTTTGGCTATTGGTCATTACATTAACGCAACCCTTCTAGGCTTCAGTTTTCCTTATTCAAAGCATGAAGAAACACTGTTTAATTTAGTGTTACCTTCATTCCAAACACTGTGGATTAAGCATGAGTGACTGCTGAATTCAAAGTGTCTTTTCTGGATCGTGAGTTCCCAGGACCGGAAGACTGTTGGGAAAAAAAAAAAAAAAAAAAAAAAAAAAAGGTAACCTGACTTCCATGGCAAAATAAGTTAGTGAAAAGTACGATTATTCAAAATAGTGGTTGTCTTTAGCCCTGTTTAGACTTCATAAATCTATTAAAGGGTCTACAGACATGCAACATTGTTCAGCTTGGCCCTAGACCATGGATCTATGGGATAAGCATTCCAAGGTGCTATTATCATAAGCAGTAGAACATCCCTGATTATCCCATTGGTCTCTCAAAGCAGTCACATACATTCTTGCAGATTTTATAACCACTCCAGCCTACCAATCCTCATACTCAACTCCTGCTAGTGTTGCACATGCTAGACCAAGCAGTGTGGTCCTCCAAGGACAGTGCCACCTAAAGTTGAGCAATTCCAGCTGTACAATCTGGATCTATCAAACCGACCACAGAAACCTTTGTGTTTAAAACAAAAATAACCCACAACCCATCTGAATGCAAAGACTTCCATATGCCCCCTGAGCTTAGGAATAGAGACAGTGACTTGTGTTGTCTTGGTCCTTTACTGCCCTTTCATTAGCCAGAGGGCAGAATCCATTGTTTTCTTTCAGTGGAAGAGAAGGCTAAACTTGCCCAAGTTTTAATCTTATTGTCATTCCATTCCCATTGCCATTCTAGAATCTTCACTACTCAAAGAAAGAAATTCTGGACCCTTAGAGAGATACATGGGAAACCAACTGGGGCATTTTCCTATCCTGCAATCCTCTTGCCCTTCTCTTCCTATTTAGCATCCTTTCTATTGCCTTTGTAGAAGGGCTTCTGGGATAAGGCTCTCACAAACTAGAGAGCAGTGCAACTCCATGTTCTATCAGCTTTAATTTTGCAGAAGTTCTTAACTATAGTCTGTGTAATAACAATCTCCACCTCTGGTTAACTTCAATCAAGTCTGATCCTTCACCCAACACATACTGAATGTATAGTCTCCAATTTGTCAGGTAATCCCATTTGTCAGAAGCTGTTATCTTCAAAGTCCAATGAGCAGTGAGCACTTCCAGAATGACAACTTTATCACTCATCTTCAGCTCTCTCTTCCAATCTCATTTGCTCAAAAGGGAAAGTCTTCAGAATCTCACATATTTTGGAGCCCCCATTCGAAGTGGAGACTTCCTCCCATGAGTTTAGGTCAACAAATAACACAGAAAAACTTAATGGTCCTGCTTTTGACCATAGACATAACTGGTACTTTGTTACAGATTCGAAACTGTATGACACACTGACACCAATTAGCTTCCGTTCTAGACTATGCCGTGAAACATCTAGGACTGAGTGATACAAAGGAAACTTCTGGATGAAAGAAAGCTGTACCCCACAGACATTTACAGCAGCCATCAAAGCTTCACTAGTAAAGTACTTGCCCAGGATGCAGGAAGTCCTGGGTTTGACCCCAGCACCACATATGCCAGATGTGGTGGAACATGCCTGTAATCCCAGCACTCAGGAGGTAGAAGCAGGAAGATGGCTACCAAGTGAGTTCCTGAGACCAGGCTGAGATTCATAAAGCACTGTTTAAAACAACAGCAGCAGCAAACCTTTAGATATTCTGTTTTATTTGAAAACAAAAACAATCCAACAACATGATTTTCACTTTCCCTTGAGTTGATGTTCTAGAGTGTTTTTATCCATTTGGTACATAAAGATTTTGCACAAACATTTCTCTTTTATTATGTTCCTACTCTACTTTTCTATGTTGGGCTAGAGTTTTAACCTTTTGTCCAACTACCAGAATCCTGGACTGTGGTTCAAACATCTGATCCATAAATATCCTTGGACAAGTCTCTTTCTCTCTTTCCTGTTTTATAATCATGAAGAGATTTGGGGGTAAAGTAAGATAATCCCGAAGAACCTAATCTTGGCCAACATCTAGCAACTGCATGCCCTTATCACCGAGGAATCAGAGAAACAAAGCTGAATCCAGGAGGGCAACTTTTTCCTTACTGCTTGGCACCCTTGGGTGTGTAAGGACTATCAAGTCACAGTCTCTTTATCTAAAGGAAAACAGCCCATAACCACCCAGGACAAGTACCATGGTGGTCACTGTTTTTGACTGTAGAAACTCTGCTTGTTTTAAGTGAAGAAAAAATTGAAAGTTCAAGTCTTGAAACTGCTAATGTCTTCCTGTTATAGTATGTGGGACACCATGGGGGCGGGGAACAATAAGCCAAACAGTCATTCTAAGGGGTAACCTCTTTGGTTTATGTAAAAGATGTGACTCAAAGCAAATTTGTCTTGTAGTCTGCCGTGCCAGAAGGAGGACTTAACCTGCCTTAAAAGTAATTGAGTTTTTCATATATTTAATCAGTTGCAATTTTTCATTTTATGTTGTGATGTCTAATTTCCAGAGGAAAGATCATTTACAAACCACAAAAATGATGACGCTTTTGGAAAAGAAAAAGTGAAAAGGAAAGCCCACGACTCCTAAAAGTAAAGATTTCAGTATGAACTTGCCTATTATTTGTGTCTTACACCCACATTCTTGAGTCTATTATCTCCAAAGCAATTTCAGTTTCCAAAGAGTATCTGGTAGACTCTTTTACTAGGGGCTTTGGATAAATAGTGCAGTTTCTGCAGAAAAGATTGTATGTGTGCACATGTGTGTGAGTGTATGAATGAATACATGTCTCTGTGTGTGTGAGTGTGCATATGTATCTCTGTCTGTCTACCTGTGTGTGTGTTTGTATGTATGCATATGTGACCATGATGTGTATCTGTGTGTGTGTGTGTGTGTGTGTGTGTTTGTACATGTCTCTGTCTATGTGTATGTGTGTATGCATTGTGTCTCTGTCTCTGTCTCTGTCTCTGTCTCTCTCTCTCTCTCTGTCTCTCTCTCTCTCTCTGTGTGTGTGTGTGTGTGTGTATGTGTTGATGGGTTTCTCTGTCTCTTTCTGTCTGTCTGACTGTCTGTCTGTCTGTCTCTCTCTGTGTGTGTGTGTGTGTGTGTGTGTGGTGTGTGTGTGTGTGTGTGTGTGTGTGTGTGTGTGTGTGTGTGTGTGTTAGAGGCAGAGACTGAGTGAGAAGAGCTGTTGCATAGAGGAAGAGAAAACATGACAGCAAATCCTTAGGCCATCATGGCTATTCCTCCAGAGTTATCTTTTGAGGAAATTGTAGATACTTTCACTCAAACACTAAGAATAAAAACAATATTTTAATCACTAAAATGTCTCAGGAAGTTTTGTGTAAGAGTGCTAATGCATGCTGATTTCCTAGTTGTACATAAAAGGCTATGTAGCTGGTGCTCCCAGCCCATTTTACAGATGTTTTTAAAAGGTGAATACACTGGGGTAAGCTCTCAAGTTCCTTTATTCACACTGAATTAAAATCTCATCTGACCATCATCAAGACCCTGTATAATCTTGTTCAATGAGATGGAATCTCAGGTTCTTTTGAATACCTAACTGGTCTTCAATTTCCCCCATTGCTGCAATAAAATAACTTGGTGAAAACATCTTATGCTTGCTCAGTGATCAAGGAATGTGTCTATCATGGTCATAAGGTCAAGGTGGCTGGAGACTGAAGCACCTGGTCACATCACATCTACTATTAGGAAACAGAGAGGCACAAGTGCACGTCTTTGTGCATCTATAAAACCCAGAATCCTCTGCTCAGGAAATGATGGCACCCACAATTAAAATGGGTCTTCCCGTATTAATGAATGAAATAAAGATAATCCCCCACAGTCACCCAATTAACACTAGCCATCAAACTGTCTGAAGCTTCCTTAGGGCACTGAAGCCACCATCTTAAGTCACAGAAATGTAAAGATGTCAAATAATAGAAGCGTACAGAAGCATAGTGGTCAGAGCGTATTGAATTTATATTGTTTTCCCATAGCATAGAGAAGGCTCTAGCTCTGTGTGAATCTTACAGAAAAAAAAAAAAGATACAGCAGATGCCTCTGATAAGGAATGATTGTCTAAGGAGCCTATCAAATAGATAATCACTATCTCTGACCAGAGAGGCTGGAAGAGAATCTACTGCCACCACTTTCCTAAACTAGTATAATTCCTAACTGCATCCTAAATACTTTCCCTGTACTCACAGATAAGTGTACCTCCAAATCTGCATAAAAGAAGCTTCCTCTTGCAGTAGATGGAGATCGTTATAGAAAGCCACAACTGGCCAAATGCAGGAATCAACTGACCGTGGAGGTACCAGACTCAGTTAATACATTTACAGCACATCTCAAGATTCAGGGAATGTCATGGGGGCAAGGGTGAAAAGTGGTAAGAGCCAGAGGACCAGAATATCTTCTGCGTGACAACTTAAAACAAAAAGAGGGCACAAAATAGGTTCAGGAAAGGGTAGATCTGGATGGAGCTGGGGCGGGGGGAAACAGCTGGGGTAAACAAGATCAAGATTATTGTATGAAATTTTCTAAGAATTAACAAAAACTGTATTGTTTTAAAAGAAAAGTAAATAAAGATAATCCTCTAAGGTCCACCATTTTAGCTGTTTCCAGCAAACAGTGATGATGCGGCTCAGAGAGGAAATTAGCTGCCCTCCCCGCAAAGGAAGAAAGAAAACAACAAGTCAATTTAATATGTCAAGTGGGAGTAAACTCAGGACAGGTAACTCCCAAATGAAATGCCTCTCTCCATTAACCTTTTCTAATTTCTGTCACTGTGTTTTAAAATGGTGATTCCTAAAAATAAAGTCGGTCTGGTTATATTTGGGTGAAAAGTTTGATGTGGGTTTGAGTAAGTCCTCAGGCTTGAAGACCAGTTCCAAGGTACTGGATGACAGGTGGCCTCTATTTTTGATCGCATACTAAACGTTTGTGCCTACCAAGCCATGGTGAGATAAATTAGTTGGTTGGCATCAGAAGAACGTGAGTCATCCTTCTCACCAGCAATAAATCCAGTGCCTGGCACAGGACAGATGATATGCAAAGTGACAGCAGAGATTGGAGCATGCTTGCCTCTCCCTCTGTCCCTATTCTTTAGTCCATCCCCAAACTGGTAGAAAATGTTACCTTGTCCTTGCAACGATGGTCAAGGATTTGTAAGTAGTGTTTTTGTTTTTGTTTTTGTTTTTTTCCTTAACGTTGGTGGTGGCTGAAGGAGAGGGAAAATGAAAAATGTTTGAATAGATGACAATGATAAGTAGGAGGAGCCAGGAGGTCCATGTGTGTGTGTTCCAGACTTGATTCTGACTCTGTATGACATTGGACATGCCACATTTTCTATGGACACCATTTCTCATACTGAAACATGAAGGGGCACCCTTTCTCCTTGCAAGCTTTGCTGATCCCATGAGCTTATTGAGTCTTTTCTTTCTCTAGTGTGGTGCTGTGTGTCCTCAAGCAAGCAGCAGTTTAAAAAATTCTCATCTCAGCTAGCAGTTTTGACATAACCAGGTAACGGTCATTGGAAGCTGGAAAAGCACACCAGTAGTAGAGTCAACAGGATGCGCTCAGCTTGAGTCTTGTCTCAACATCCAGGTGATTATGAGTTAATTCTCTGCCTATTGGTTTATTTTTCAGACTGGATCTCTCTCCATAGCATATGGTTTCCTCAAACCCATAGTGATCCTCTCAATTCAGCCTCCTCAATACTAGGATTAGACATGCACCGCCATGTCTGGCCTAATTTTCTAGCGGAATCTTCAATTCTTTCTTATGAAAAAAAATTATAATGTCTATTTCACAAAGTCCCCTTGTGGACTGGTGGATGGAAATGCTTGTAAACCTAGAACCTGAAGGAAGTGAGTAGGTGGACATGAGGATGAGGAGTTACCTTGACACACTCCTTCATGTTCCATGAAGACAGACGTGATCTACAGGTTCAGTCAGGGGCAAGAGCAACAAATGTAAGGCAACATATGCTCTACCTGAGCAGCTGTGTGAGCTCTTTTGACCATGAGAGCTGCACCAGCAACTCAGGCATAAACATTTCCCTTAGTTACCATCGTCTCACCTCTGGCCTTCCTAATCCAATAGGAAGTACTATCTGCCTTACATCTTAGGCCTTCCTTTTCCTACTCATTTCACTAAAGACCAAGTCAGGGATGTCAACCTTTCTTTTTTAGTCTTCTAGATTGTTAAAAGGAAACATCTCGGGAGTTCCCCCCTCCCTCCGTGCCCTTCCCTTTGACTTGAGGTCAGCTGCAGTCTGTCCCTAAGGCAGTAAGAGCACTTGACCAGAAAGGCTTTCTGTCTTCAAGTCTTTCCATGGGTGATCAGTGGCTGGCATTTTGGGATGGCAAAGTTGAAGCTATCTGATTGAAATGACACATTCAGGGCAAAGCCTGGCCTTTCGTGCTAATCCTCAACCTTATGAAGCTATGAAAGACTTCAGTCATTATTAACTTCATAGTATAGTGTGCAGGAGCTGAGCTCTGTGGAAGAGAATGGCTGTGTAGTATCATTTAGAATACTTACAGAAGGATAGCCAAAGAGTATCTAGGCCACATTTATCTATAGACAGAAGAAGAAATAGAGGCCCAGTGATGATGGACTTCTTGAATTAAAACCCCATTGCTGACAATGCATAACCTCAGAGCCTAAGTGTGTGTCTCATTTCATGAGATCCCATAAAATATGCACAGTATGGAAACTGCATGAAATCGAGATTTGAGGTTAACTGATAAAACAGTGGGTTATCCAGAGGCCTTGAGCCAGACCAGTGACTCATTGCAATGAATATTTGAACTAATAGAACAAAATGGTATACTATGTGACACAGCGAGGCTCCCAATGTCACTAAGACAAAATGAAGCGGTGTTGGGGACATGGAAAGATGCAAGATTGAATTGCGTTTTTTGTTAGTTTGGCTGGTTGGTTTGATTTTAATTTTCTTTAACTGTTCATTGTTTTGGGGTATACAAGGGTGTAGTGTAGATAATGAGGGACTGTAAAATGAGCAGAATTGGGGTGCATGATGTGAAATTCCAAAGAAATCAATGAAGAAATAATGTTACTGTAAATTTGGGTAAATAAATTTACATTAATATTTCCCATTTACCCTGTCAAAGCTGGGTCAGATATTCCTGTGGATAGTGTGATGAGTATGCAACCACATTTTGTGATAGAGATATAGAACATATAGCTATAGGCATAGGATCACTACACAGATTTTTGCTTAATCCAACCCTGAAGGCTGAATAGGCCACGTAAAGGGCAGTTTTCTAATCTCAGGAGGCAGCTTGTCTGTGATGGTGCAAAGCTGGGCCCGAGTAGGTGAAAGTTGAGCCAAGAAATGAAAGGGCTTATGTGTGCCTTGGGCTCAAAACCTGTTGCTTACTGCAATATAAGCTGCCTTTCAGGCCAGGGGTGTGCTTCAAGTGGTTAGTAACCCATTCACAGACAGGAAACCCTCATCTGCGCTGATTGCCAATGTCCTTGGTGAAAACACTTTTATCAATGGCCAAGTTCAAGCTGGAAATGGATCATTCCTGAACATAAAATTTAGAAGAGACACAGCTATACACCCTTGAATACTATGTCCAGCTTACCAAGCACAGATAATATATCCAACATCAAGTGCATACTTACTAATAATATGTCAAGATAAATAGGAAACAACAAGTTGTAAGCATTTGGTATCATTTTGCTAATTCTTTTGTCATGTGAATTAATTACTGTGAATTAATAATATGATTTAAAATAATGCTTTCAAGTCAGCTGACTGAGCCTCTGAAATTTACCAGTCAGATCTTGTGAACTGAGGAACTAGCTGCCTCCCAACAGTCCTTGGCCTGGATAGTCATGGGTTCAGAACTGGCCCATTGATCAACCAGTTATGTAACACCAAGTGAAGGTTGGACTTCTTCGAGCTTTGGTTCTTTCATCTACTGAGGGTGACAGCAATAATAATAACATCATGGTTATTCTGTGTGGTGATGAAGTGAGCTAGCAAGAGCATAGTAAAGAAAGCCCAGCAAAAATCATCAATGGTACATTCTCAAAACAAATTCAGATGCTCAGTCATTTGCAAGAATTATATGTGTATGTATGTATGTATGTATGTATGTATGTATGTATATGTTAATCTTGAAGCAGGATCTTACTTGTAGCCCGGGCTAACATGGAATCCACTGTGCAACCCAGGCTTATCTTTCCACTTCTGATCCTCCTGCCCTCAGAGTGTGGGGATGACATACATATCACCATGTGCAGCTACCAAACAAAGGCGCTCTATAATCATATACTATTGTACAAAATGCTTCCCACATTACTCTTGCCCTTACTTTAAGGAGCTCCTGGTATACCATAATGGAATATAAGACATAGGCATCAACATAGAAGGCAGAATAATCCATGGCCAGTTCGTTTAGACGCAAAGCATGTGCAAATGAGGTCAGGAAAGATTCATGGAGACAATCCCAGGCAGCTCAAGTATTTCGGAACAGACACGGATCTTCAGAGAGACACTGAAGAAGGCTACCCTATAGTGATCCATAAGAGAGTCAAAGATGGATACAAAGGAACTGGTAGGCACAGATGGTTTTCAGTTTGGTAGATCAAAGAATATAAAAGGAGTAGCGGAAGCTGGGCAGTGGTAGTGCACACCTTTAATCCCAGCACTCGGGAGAAGAGGCAAGTGGATCTCTGTGAGTTCTAGACCAGCCTGGTCTACAAGAGCTAGTTCCAGGACAGCCTCCAAAAGCCACAGAGAAACCCTGTCAAAAAAACAAACAAACAAACAAAAGGAGTAGCGGAGACATCATCAGAAAGACAGCAACTTCCAGACCCTGCTAGTCCAAAAGCTGAGGAATTGCTTTATGCTTACCTGGGAAACCAGTGGCTCTAGGGAAATAATTCCCTCTGGTAAATGACATAAGTTATTTGAAATGCCTGGCTGTTGAGTAACTGTGGATGGTAACCGTGAGGAATGACAAAGAAGCAAAGACATTTGTAAACTACACAAATTTCCCCTCTAGGAAAGGATGTGCTGTGCTCAGCAATGGAAGGTGGCATTAAAATTCTTAGCTGAAAACAGTCATTTATTTACAGGCATTGATAAATATTGGGAGGATTCTAGACAATGGCAGTATTTCAAGAGTTCTGAGTTCTCTGCTATGCCCCTTTTCCATTACAATTCACACACAAAATTGCCTACATCTTTATCTGCTCTAGTTTGAATCTTCTATGTATAGGCTTTGGTTATGAATGTTCTTTCCTATGGAAAGATCAGGCCTTGCATAAGTACCATCAATGCAAAGCCCTACTCATGATGGCACAAGCAGGAAGGTGTGCAAAAGTCACTGAAATAGTGCTGCTGACCAGGGAATCT
Organism: Cricetulus griseus; assembly: GCF_003668045.3. Classification (NCBI taxonomy): domain Eukaryota; kingdom Metazoa; phylum Chordata; class Mammalia; order Rodentia; family Cricetidae; genus Cricetulus; species Cricetulus griseus. The sequence continues at coordinate 64,795,393 of NC_048597.1, read as the reverse complement.
TGGCAGTTTCCTGAAAAAGCAATGGCCTTAAACTTTCTCACAGAGAACCCTCAGTGTGGTTGTAGAGCCTTTTCCTATTGCCTAACACCCAGTACTCTCTCTCTCTCTCTCTCTCTCTCTCTCTCTCTCTCTCACACACACACACACACACACACACACACTCTCACACACACTCTCTGTCTCTCACACACACATTCACACTCACACACTCTCTCACACAGTCTCACCCACATGCACACTCTCACTCACACACATATTCCCTCACACACACTCTGTCTCACTCTCCCTCTCTCTCTTTCTCTCTCTCTCTCTCTCTCTCTCTCTCTCTCTCTCTCTCTCGCTCGCTCGCTCGCTCGTGCGCACGCACACACACACACACACTTCATACACTTTCTCACACACACTGTCTCTCTCTTGGGCGTGTGTTCACGCACACACACACACATGCATGCACACACATACACACACATGTAGGTACACATACTTAACTTCAGCAGAGACACTAGGGATGGTTAACTCCTCCTCCTCACATCAACCCCCATGGAACATTTGGAGGTGGACTGGGGAAGGCGCCTCTGTCAGATGAGTGCAAGCTAATGTGAGGTTTCCGGTCCTCGACACAGGCAGGGTGCAGCAGCCACACTTGGCCAACACTGTAACACCAGAGAAAGGTGAACTCTTACTTTTAAGCTAAAAGTTCACAGATTCAAATACCACTTTGTCAACTGTTCTGTCAAGCTGAAGCTTCAATGTGAATGCTTGCAAAGACAGTGCCACTTCAGGAATGAGGCCTGGTGATTGAATTCAGAGACTTTCTCAACAACGTCCGTCTCTTGTCCAGAATGAAATGATTTAACAGCTATGCCAAATAGATGTGATGCTTCCTTCCTTCAACAGACAAGGAGTTGAAATTCAAAGACAAGCAATGACTTGCTCAAGTTCCTTGGATGGCTAAGGAGATGAGCAGGATTTGTGATAAGGTCATTTCCTTCCAAGATCAGGATCCTGATAGATTGGGTCAAAAACTATTGTCCTGTAGCCAAGAAACTAGCACTGGGATGGACAGTGTTAGCATATAAAATAGGAAATGACATTGTGGTATCCTCAATTAGGCAGGCCTCACACTGGAGTCATTATAATATGGGGCTCACCTTGTCATACTGAGTAAAGTATTCTGTTGAAGGGCAGAAGAACCTGTTTCTGGTTTTATAGCAGATACTATCAGGTACTTATCTTGGTATCCATTCATTTATATGTTGTAATAAATATTTTTAGGCTCTATTCTAAACACAAGGGACACGGTATTGTATGCAAAACCATAAGTAGTGATGATTTCATGAAGTTTGTATATATTGATGGCTCCCCATGTATACACTGTATAATTATAACATAGAGTCATATAGTAACATGACACATAGGTAGCTTCCCCCTTATCTGCCTCCTTAAAGTTGGAACCCCTCAGAGGCAGGAGTCCCATCTAATCTCCTTATGAATCCCATTGCTTAACACCAATAAGTTACTGTTTGTGTGATCTGTGCGGTCTTAGTTACTTATAAGAACTAGAGCTGATTTGGGTCCCTTCTTTCATTTCCTAACAGTTATAATGAAAACTATGTCCTTGGGCTTGGCTGATAAAACCACACATATAGCAACCTCATATCTTCTACCAGTAAACACTGGGTGTCCCCTACCTGGCTGTCACCCTTCCTCTCAACTATCTTAGTTTGCCTTTCTTGAGGATGTTGGTCTCTTCAGTCCTGAGCATCCCACTTACAGTCCTTTCTAATCACTTTGACGTTCATGAGTTGACAAGTAAGAAAGGTCTGGGCCCCAAGAGATTACCAACAGAGGGATTCTGAGACAAAGACATGCTTAGATTTGCATAAAACAAAGTCTAAACACTTGGAGTTAAATAAGAGAAAGAAAAGCAAACAGTAGCTCATTCCAGCAGTAGAGTCTCTCTGATGGGCAGTGAGGGGGCTGTCTGATCAGATTAAACTTTCTATGACTGGAAAAGTTCCCAGAAGACAAGGTATCACATCAATAATGGGGCAGAGAAGTCAAGCATGTGATGGGGAGGATTGCTCTGAAGTGTCCCTTCAGCCCGGTCTTCTCTGTCCCCCCACTCTTCATCATTTGAGCTTCACAGATATAGCAAATCCATGCAATTTCACTCCCCTTTCTTCTGCATGAGAAGTCTGCTTTGAAAGCTTACATTTCATCTCTGTTCATCTTCATCAATCCTCAGATTATGGTAACAGTGCTGGCCTGAGGTAAATGACTGTCTTCCAGTTTAGCTTTCTTCAAATCCCACATTATCACACATATACCTGTTACAATCCCCTTCCAACTGTAGGCTAAAGTCCCATCTAATGAGTATAGCATTCAAGACCATTCCCCACGAAAATCCGACACATCCGCTTTGAGCCTAACCTTGAGCCCATGCTTGCTTCCTTAGTCTGCTGAATGTGGAAATTCTGAAATTCTCCTTTTCCTCATAGTCACAGTATTCTCCACATTGTGCCAATTCCAACCATACTCTCACCATCCAAGTCCTTGTTCCTTGGAGTATTTCTGTGTGCCTCCATGTCACCTACCCTGTGCACAGTCCAGTACTCAGATCATGTTCACTGGGTAGAAGTGAATTGTTTTCCTTACAGGAAAAAGAAGGGGCATACTGGCCAAGAACACTCAAAGCAGACTACTATATGTGAGCTTTCCCACCTGCTGAGGGAGACATTAATCAAGTATTACCTACCCTGCATATCATCTGTGGACGGGAGTAGTGATAGTCCCACCTCATGAGACTCACCTCTGGGCCAGTTAAAAAGCTATCTAGTTGGGTTGTGACTGTTGATTTCTTCATGGACCTTTATCTCTCTCTCCCCATGAATAAATTCTATTTTCCATGTATGAAGCACTTTAGAGTTTACCAAGACCTCTTACATGACTTTTCACATTCAGTCAGCCCAGTTACATGGGAGGTAGGTGTTGCTATTCTCTGAGACTTTGGCTGACACAGGTAAAGCATGGGGGCAGGGAAGGTGACAAGACCTGAATGATTCTGATCTTCTATGCATAGTGTGATCAACAACACTGTGTTTGAAGCCTGAAGCGCTGGAACAGTTGGGATGCTACTTGTCATGTCTTCGTGTAAGCCCCATCTCCACCAAAGGGTTCCATATAGGTCCTCACAGACCCAACGCCTTGCTCTAGTCCCTACTGAGCCTGAGTACATCAGTTGCCCTTCTGGGTAAGCTGGGGAGGCAAGGGTGTGCTGGTTCACACACTCCCTGGAGGCTTCGTGGTTTCATTTAACCTCTGCTGCTGGTTATTATGTGACCTTTGTTCTGTGTCTGTGTGCAGACCTTTCTCAATGCTAGACACCATGTAACAACAGGATCAGACCTTGGCTCTCACTAAGGAGAAGAAATAACTTGCCCAAGGACTCCACTATGGTATGTGCTCCTCCTTGGCACAAGGCAGTGTTTAGATGTTGAGTAAATAAGGACAAGCCACACATGTTGTCCAGAAGCACAGAGCTTGGTTAGCTCCTGTTCACCATCTCAGATATGTACCACATGGCAGATGCTCCACAAATGCTCCCTGGATAAGTGACTGAATGAATGACTGTCATCTAGCTGGTCACCAGCTGAGGTACAGATTCCCATGCCAGGTCTCATCCGTGCCCACACTTTCTACCTTCCCGTCTCAGACTCCCAGTGAGATCTGAGGTACGGATCATTGGTGGTGAGGTTCACAGTAGGCAAAGGCATTAGAAGTATTTTGTGGTTTTCCATGTATTGTCTGTGAATTACAAGTGGATTTTAACTCACCGTGTACAACTTCTTCCCCACTTCTCTCCTGACGTGACAGAGCATCAGAGAGTTTCCCTCAAGATCAGCACTGACAGATCCAGAAAGTGTTTGTGGGATTCCAACACTGTCTGAAATATCCAGTGTCACATACTGACTGATAACAGATACCTTAGTATGTTTCAGGGTTTGTTTGTTTGTTTTTCTCTCCTGAATTTTAGTTCATTTCATACAGTGTCGAGGGTTGAAGCCTTGGAGACAATCTGTCTTAATGAACCTTTTATGGAACAGATACAGACCTAAGAGTAAAGCCAGGTGCAATTGCACATGTGAAAGACCCTGTCTTTAAAAATGGAAAACAACAAAACTGAGAATCGGAGGGGGAATGCACGCTGCTGATATTTACAGGGGCTTCTCCAGAGTGTTGTCAGGTTTGTCTACACAAACCTCTGTCCTCCACTGCTAGCTCTGGGCCTGGCCCTTCCCAGAAATCCCTTCTCAGACTGACAGTGGGCTGGTCTCGGGGAACCTTTTCATGTACCACAAGCCCCAGGTTTGCAGCTTGGAGAACTCTGTGGCTCAGAGGAAGAAAAGGTTCATGGCCTTGGGTGGTGGTAGCAGAACATGGAGCTGGCTTTTTTTGCCATTGAGCCATTCTCTTCCTTTGCACTCGACATGTTCTGGTGAAGAGGATGTTTATGGGAAGGGTGAATAAAAGCCTTCTGAGCACAGTAATCAGTCACTTGTGAGAGATAGATTTGACCACAAGGCACCCCAGAGTCCTACTTATAGTCATGATGGCCTTTTTTTGGCTCTCTATTGACACCTGATGTATGCATGAGGAAAAGCTAAGAACGCCTAGCCTCTGGTTTCTCTGGGGCTAATCATTATTCAACTGGGATGGTTCAAAGAAACATCAAGAAAGAAATCCAACCCATCGAGAAACCACACTTAGAGATGGCCAGTAGTTAACATTTGGTTGAGTCTTCATCTTTTCTCAGTTTTATTATTCAAAGAGTACATATAATTTTTAATAAATTCATCCCAAACAAACAGCTTGGTGATTTTTTCCCTTCATTGAATTGTAAATCACAACTATCTAATCTGATGTAAACCAAAGGAGAGAATGAACATAATATTTTGGCAGCATTTACTCTTTTGAGATTACTAAACAGTGTCTTCCACTGTTTATCTCAGGGGTCCAAGGAAGCCATTTATCATCATATGCCTGAGATTTACTGTCTAAAATGACTCAGGTTGTGATGTTAAATACGAACAGTTGTAGGGCCTGACGGTACAAGCCTATAATCACAGTTATAGGAAGCTACAACAGGAGGATTGCAGACTTAAAGGTCTGTCTGTGCTACAGAGGAAGTTCAGGGACAGTCAAAGAAACAGTCTTAAGATTAAAAAGTAAAAAGGAATGGAAATACAACTCAATGGCAAAGTGCTTGCCTAACATGTGGAGGGCCCTGGGTTGAGTACCTAAGACTGCAATGTGTACACACATACACACACATACACACATATGTGTATGTGTGTATTCACATATATATTTTCACATATACATGGAATTATATATTAAATATATAATTATTACATATCATATAATATAATCAATCAGTTAATTAAGATACTATATTAAATATACAATTATATAATATATTATGTGAATTAAATATAGATATTATTTCACAATATTATATGAAATCAAAATATTTTTGAATAACCACTAATGTTTTACTTGGCACTAGTCCTTGCCAAGTGCTCTCAGTAGGCAAAAAGGGAATGACATCTATCTCCTGCATGACATAACATCAACCTTGGAAGAGAAGCAGCTCTCCTATGTGTTCTCACCTGCATCTGCAAAGGAGGATGCAAGATGTCCCTCTCTGTCACTCTCTCTCTTATTTCTTGATACAGAATCTCTCACTGAACCTGTGGCTACGCAGCCCTTCTATCTCCATCTACAACAGCTCTGGGCATACAGGTGGTCTTGGCAACGCCCAGCTTTTATATGTGGGTTCAAACTCAAGTATTCATGCTTGTGCAAGCACTCTTACCCGCTGATCCAACTCTCCAGGACCCCCCTGCCAATGTTTTTAGGAAGATATTGAGGTTCAGGGAGATTATGTGACCCGGATGGGTTTGTTCATTTATTCATTTGTTTGTTTAAATACCATCTCCAAAAATAAAATAGCTTTGAAAATGATCCAATGTTCAAGGTTAAGTTTCCTATGACTGAAGGTTTGTAAACTATTTTATTTATGGTAGGATGGTGACTGGAAGACACTTTGACCCTTTCCTTTAAGATTACCCCTTAGACCACGCTGCATCGCTGCCTTGGAGAATGTCTGGAGTCTTGAGTCTAGTTCAGTCCATAGAACGGGAAGTGCATCTAGGTGATCATGTCAATTTCTGTGCTGCCCACTACCAGTGCGAGTGCTGACGATGCGTTCTGTGGCCTCCACAGATGGGCTGGGCGCCTGTCACGTCTGTGGACAGGATTTAATTTGATTAACGTGGGCCACTAGTCAGGACACCCTCTCTTGCTCAGCCAGGCAAGAGCTTCTGGGCATGGCTGGCTGGAGGGCCATGGAGAGGTTGTGATTCATTTCTGCCCCAGGCACCCACCTGGTGTGAGGCCTGATGCAAGTGCTGTGGGACCTGGGGAAAGTGAGAGCCTGCAGGAGCCTGCCTGAGAGCTGAGCCTCAGGAGTAATAGTGAGAAGAGGGTGAGAGCGGCAGCTGCTGAGGTCGATATTTATATAAGGACTCTCTGGGTTTGAGGCAGGAAGTGAAACTGATGGTGTGCTGAAGCACTTTCCTTCCCCCACACCTCTGCCCCAGGCAGCTCCTGAGGGTCCAGCCTCAGCAGCAGGACCAGGCACAGACTCCTCCCGCCCCCCTGCTGCTGCTGCACCTTAGCTGGGAAGTCAGAGCTGCCCAGGCTCCACTAGCCCTGGAGGCTCCCCCTCTCTCAATGCTCTTGGCGTGCGGGCGCTGTATTTCTCCCTCACCTAGTTTCTACAGCAGTGCTCCAAGTTTTACCGGGAAGCGGTGGGGCACAAAGGACCATACCTGTACAACACATTCGATCGCACTTCTCTGCAAACAGCGGCAAGCTGGGTGTTGCTTTGCTGTGGCCACTTGCAGCTTTGTCGCTTGAGGTTTCTTTTGTGTTTCCTTCTGTGTGCCTCAAGTAAAATTTCTGCCTCATTTCTCAATCACAATCAGCGCTATAACAGGACCATCCTCGTGGTCCTTCTACGTTGGAAAAATCCTTCCTTGGTCCATGATACTCATCAATAGGTAGAAATAAAAGGCTCAGTGATTAACAGATATGTCCAGGCCACCATCCAGAATCAAGAGAGCCCCTAGCAGTGTGTCTAATGTGTGAGCCTTCACAGGAGGCCTTCACTGAGCTAGAGTGCAGTACCAGCAGAATGACATAAGTAAGGCAATCTCTCTTTTCTTTGAACTTTTACACTAAGTTTTACTGGTGGGTATCCTAGTTAACTTTACCTGTCAACTTGGCAGCCTACAGTCACCTAGGAAGGAAGTCTCGGCTGAGGGATGAGCCTGATCAGATTAGCCTGTGAGCCTATCTGTGAGGATGGGGTGTGCCTTGACACCACCTTCTATGGATGGCAGCATTCCCTAGGCAAGAGATCCTGGGCTGTGTAAGAAAATTAGCTATGTATGGCCCTCCAGAAAACAGCATTCCTCCACAACTTCTGCTTCTAGATCCTGCTTGAGTTCCTGTCCTGATTTCCATCAACAATGAACTATGACCTGCAAGTGTGAGCCAACAAGTTGCTTTTGGTCAAGCTGTTTTATCACAGAGACAGAAAGTAGAGTGGCCCTTTTCAATTTGTTTGAATAATAGAAAAACAATACGGATTTGTTCCTATTGTCTCCTTTGAGCCCTTACCTGGTTTGAGTCGACATGAGGTTTACTGCATTTCACAGTATCCAATAGGCTTAATCAAGAGTTCTTTCTGCAAAAATATATTTGAAACAAAGCTTCTTTCTGGGTGCTGGCAAGAAAAGAGAAGTATATTATCAGGTGTTTTAGACAATTCTATCAGGGAACTTGCCAGGAAGATTATGAATGACAGCATATTTTAGTATACAAATTTACAAAATTGGGAGAGATATCAGATATATTTTATTTCACCCCTTCCACTATCAAATGACGATGTTGAGTCACAAAGGGAAATAAACACTTGACTCAGGTTCATCTAAGACATTAGTAACAGATAGGAGTTATCCATATTGCTTTCCTCTCAATCCAAGGCTGTGTAACTTCTCTCCCAATTGAGCACAGTAGGGCAACCAAATGCATAGATCGGTAAGACTAGGTAGCATTTACTTGAAGATTCTGGAATAAGTAGTGAGCAAAGAGTCTGGGTATTGTGCAGATTATAGAGTCTTTATTATAAACAGTCACCCCTCCAAAAAAAAAGTCCCACTACCCATGGGATTCCACCCATATGATGGGTTACCTGAAAATTTTAAGCTAAAATACTACTTTAATGTCTGGGTGCTACAATAAAGATTATTATCATAGAATGCCCTATAATATGAAAATTGACTGATATACCTTAGCAAGCCATTGTCTTTTTAGGACTTAGAGCTAAGCTCTTAGGAGGGGATGCCTGACACAGAATTTAATGTTAACAAATGCAAAATATCTGTCATCGGCATTTTTATATCAAAGTAAATAACTGGTTGGCGTAATGCAGAGCTATTGAATGGTATCGGTGCAGTAAAATGTATTATACCTTGCCCGTGTGGAGGATAATATCAAAGACCTTCAGAAATCACAAGGGGGTAGGGGGGTTAATAAGAACATAGTTTGAATCTTACTTTACATTTAAATAAATGAAACAGAAGTATAAAGATATAAAGTACTCTTCTTTTTCAAATACTTACCGTAGTGCCTCACTTTCAGATTACACTACCTCTCCATCAACAACACCCAAAGCACTCCATGAGGTAATCAGGGAGACACCCTCCATCCATCCCCATTTGACACAGAGAACCCACACTACAAGGAACAACAGCTTTGCAAAGCTTAGGGCACTTGAATCTTAACTGGCTTCCGACCTACTCTTTTCCTTGCACAGTGTGGATGGACACTTCCAGTAACTGCCCATCTCTAAGGTTGCTTTGCAGATGGATGATTCTGTAGCAAGGAGATAAACCCTGCAAAGGTACAGGACTACATTAATTGCTATACCTAGTTATCCTGTTGAATTACAACTAGGATTACCTGTAATGGTAGGATTATTTTTCTTTCTTCATATTAGGAAATTGAGAACAGTTCAGCAGACTGTCTGTTACCACAAGCTAGAAATGGACAAGACTTGAATTGTAAGTCAACTGAGCTCAAACTCTGTGACCCAGATCAAGTATTTTGTTGATCTCAAAGCCACAGCTGAGAGAGAAAAAACAAACAAAAAAATATACCAAACAACTGAAAGATATTAATGGATCAATATTGTAGAGCAAATAAGTCAGAGATGGAACTTGCATTGGAATCACCTGACTTTAAACTTCAGGGACATAGAAGTCTCAGAATAAACAGGAAAAACGGGGGTAACAACTGAGTCCAGTTTGGGCAAATACAGAAAGCTCTTAGGCAAAACATACTACATCTCTATTTCTAACATCATGGATTCCAGTGGACCAAAATTCAAGATGTGTTCAATGTGTTTAAATGTATTGTATTTCCATTCCATGAATGCATTGCACACAGCCTCTCTGTTAGGTACCACTCAATACACTTGTATGGATCCTTTTTCTATCTCTTAAGCTTTAAAGCCTTGACTTCCCTGTGCATGCATGTCTGTGGCTATGTGTGGCTGTGCGTTTGTACACATGAGTGTGTGTTCATGTGTGTGAGCATGCGCCTGTGTGTGTGTGTGTGTGTGTGTGTGTGTGTGTGTGTGTGTGTGTGTGTGTGTAGGTGTTCACACAGGTGCATATTTGGGTAAAGGCACACATGCCTGCCCACCGGTACAGGCCACAGATCAACCCGTGTCCTTCTTTAGGAGCCATGCTGTACAGATATCTTGTTGAATTATGGTAAGGACTAGCTGTACTGGTAGAATGGTTTCTCTGTCTCTCTGTCTCTCTGTCTCTCTGTCTCTCATTCTCTCTCTCTCTCCCTCTCTCTCTCTCTCTCTCTCTCTCTCTCTCAGGAAACTAAGAACAGTTCAGCAGAGAGTTTGTTACCACAAGTTAGAAATTGACAAGACTTGAATTTTAAGTCAACTGAGCTCAAACTCTATGTCCCAAATCAAGTATTTCTATGATCTTGATGCTACAACATTGGGAGTTTCTTATTAGGGAGGGATGTTGTTTATTTGTTTGGCTTGTTTTTAGTTGTTAAGACAGTTGTCTATTTGTTTGCTTAGGGAATTCTGTTCATGACTAGGGAAATGGCTTAGTGAGTGAAGTGTTTGGCATGCAAGTATAAAGGCTTAAGTGCAGATCCTCAGTATCCATGTACTAGCCAGTTTTGGTGGTATGCATCTATGATCCAGCTTTTGGAGGAGAGGGTGTGGACTAGTGGATTCTCAGGGCTGGCTGGCTGGCTAACCAAAACACCCAGATCCAGGTTCAGTGAGAAACGTAGAAAATTTGTAAGCCACCCTTCGAACAGTTTAGCAGTGTGTGGGCTCAGAAAAGAAAAGCTTGGAGGTCCTATTCAAGGACCTGAAGGAAAGTTCAGTGGACCAGGGACATTGGACAGAAACAGAGGAGAACTTTTCAGGTCAAGCGTATGATGGAAGCCTGTTGGTATACAAGCGGAAGTATATTTCTCCAACCAACAATGAGCCACCTGAGTGGGTATTTGACAATGCATGATAGTATGGAACGATGCACTTAATCAGCAAATCTCAGAACAACAGCCTCCTTTACCCCAAGTTTGCCAGAATTCATTTTAGAGTCAATAAAAGGAAGTGCTACTTTGCATAGTAGATGGCAAGTTTGAAGAGAGATAGCAACTGGTTGGCAGCACACACGCACAGGTGGCCGTAAGAGGTTATTATTTAAACACACGGATCAAATTCATTCCACATGGGTTTGCTGAAGAGGCATGAGACCATGAAGGTTACCAGACAAGGCATCAACCTCATAAGCCTCTGCTTGCTCACCTCTAACAGAGAACAAATACCCACTTCCACAGCAATAGCGCTTACATTTTGATAGCTCTACATGCCAAAAAGTCTTCCTTGGTTTTCAGCAAAACCTCCCCCTACAATTATCCTTATTATATCAGTTTGGGCTCTATTTTTGAATTGGAAATTCCAATCAACAAATTCGAGGATTGTGTTTTATATCCTCTAGATTTTAAATTCTGTACTCGGTCCTATTTATTAAAGGCAGTGTTGTGAGCAGAATTCAAATATACTGAACAATCACATAAAGGAACCTTTAACAAAAAAGAGGAAGAGTTTTCTAGCTTTGGGAAGGCTGAAGTGATGAGCATTGATACTGTGCCTCAAGAAACCTGGGTGTTTGATATGTTCTGTGACTATATGAAGTCCCTGTCAGAGTGTCTGCTATCAATTAGCAGACGGACGTCACATGTCTTATCCACAGTACATACTACAAAATAGAAACTGAACAATAGCATGTTTGTTTTTCCTTCTGGTTTATATCTATTAATCTACGTGGTTCTGAGACCCATCTTTAATAACCCCTTCCATGTACCACCCACCACTGGGAAGGCATGGATCCAATCCCCCAAGATGTACTACTGTCCAGGTGAACATTTTGTTGGCCATGATATATATTCACACTCTCTTTTCTTCCAAGTCATTGAGAAGCAGAGTTATTGGAACTTTCTTTGTTTCAGCTAAAGTGGTTACTAGTCACCAGAGGAAGGTCAGGAAGAGAAGTCACTCATGAGACAAAACATCTAGAAATCTAGTGAAACTGATCCATGTGACAGGAGCCATTCTACAGACAAGTAAAGGGTCAATGATCCTGATCTTGGTCAGCGATCTTATAAGTCACAGGTTTTATACATGGCAAGTATTTTGTATGTGGAAACTATCTAAGAATAGTGAAATGGAGGGACTATGACCATTCGATGGAAGGTCCAGGGCAGCACACTTGAGCATCTTGAGAATCATAAGATCAGGTTCAAGACTAAAGCAAGGCTCCTAGTCCTGTGTTGGCATGATAGGATCCTACATGTGTGGTTTATGTAGCTACTACATGCCAGCATTGTGCTCTCCTCTCTTGTCAGCCTTTCTTAACACGGGAAGAAGAGGCAGGGATTTCAGCTCCTTAGCTAATTAGTTATTATTACTGTAGCTGCACAAGCATGGCATATGGAAAGAGGGGACAATGCATACTACAGTGTGGGTGTGGAAGACCAGAGGACAACTTTGTGGCATCAGTTTTCTTCTTCATCCTTTACATGGTTACGGGGACCAAACTCAGGTTGCCAATTTTGCATGGCCAGTGTTTTTTCCTGCTAAGTCAACTCCCCGGCCCACAGCTCTCTTTCTGCCAGCAGAAATTAACTTCACTAAAGAAAAGGGTGTATCAAGTGTTCTGTGGTCAAGGTTCTAGTCTTCACTTTAAAACATAGATACTTCTCAGTTTGTCCACCTTAAACAGTTAAAATAGAACGAGTGTCATCCTTTTAAAAATGTAAGGAAATTTTTTAAACACTCATCTTTTTCACAGATTGAAATCTTCAGAAAGAATTAGTGCCAATAAATTCTCTGCCCATAAAAAAAATAAATAAATAAAATAAACCACCGAAAAGACTTCAAAGAATTGCATTAAAATTTAAACAAGCAGCAAAACCAAGTTGCTGAGTTCATGGAATATGTAAATGTCTTTCTTATGGAATCACATCCCCCAGAACTCTCTGGGACCCCAGAGGATGGTAGTGTGGACTGAGAATGAAGGACAGAAGCTAACATACAGGGGACAGAGACTTCAGATGTACCAACTTGTTTCCTGGGATACCCTGAAGTGTTTTTACACCTCACCTCTGCCTATATATTTCTGTCCATGTCTTCTACCCCAGTTTTGAAAACAAAAAACAAGAAAACAGACTCCTAGTACTCAAATCAGGAGATGCAGTTTCTAACCAGTCCAGATAGTAATTGATTTTAACTGAACCAACTCTTTGGTCTTGTGTTTCTCTGTGTGTGAAATAGGGTTTTCACATACATGATACCAAGGACCCCTCTCTGAGACTGTCTGTCATTCTCTTTCATTAAAACTCCCTCTTCTCATGCAATGAGCCCCCAACAGTGCGGTTTGAGCAGCCCAGCGCTTTGGGGGACTCCCCAGTGCTCCCCTGTGCAGACAGCTGCAGGGCCACAGCTGCCATCCTACACTGCCCACTGCTCTGATTTACATATGCAGATGAGGCCCATGAATAAGCAAGTCCTCTAAAGAGAAAAGGACTTCTTCTTCGTGTTCATTTTGACCTTTACTTTCCCTAACCCCAAACCATGGAATGACAAGAGGCCAAGGCAGCGCCTCCTTCTCATCCTGTCCTCCTTCTGAAATCTCCCACATAGTGAGAGTTTGGGTGGGGAAGTTACTTTCCATTTTCAGTGGGGTACTCTATCCCACAATTTTGTTAGGCCTTTGAGAAAATGGGAGGGAGGAGGGGAAGAAGAGAACAAGGAGAGAGAAACAGACAGAGAGAGGACAAAAATGGGCTTTCCCGCCATTCTAAAAATCAAGTGGCCCTGGAAAGGCTAAGCCCACACTACACATGCCTGGGCCTGGATGAAACCAGGCTTGACTCCTTAGCCCATTCTCTCTTTCTCCTCACACATGAATCCTCACAGACCACTTCTTCAGACTTGTGTGAGTTAGGGCCACCTAACCCTGGTTCTAAAGTCCGTTCTCCCTTCATTTGTCTTTGTTCCCGCCACACCTGTTGGGACTGTGGCTGCATCCACAGGAAGTTAGATATATCGTGAAGAAGCACAGTCTTGTGTTCTCAGGCAGGACTTTTGACATTGCTGTCTTTTCCCAAATAGGCTGTGAACGTTCCAATTTGGTCTGGTTCATATGGAGGGCTGTAGTAGTTGCCGAAGCCCAGTGACATGTTGGGTATTCCCCCCCCCCCTTGACTTCTTCTTGGGAAGAGGCAATGGTGCTATAGAGGGGTTAAATGAAAACTTTATGATTCATTTTGGATCCACCCTTTGAAGCTTCTTCCAGCTTCTGTTGACTTCTGTTACCAAGCATTAGACAAGCAATGCCACCTCATACCTCGTTTCTTGGTTCCCTGATTTACAACTCCTTTGCCAGGCTTTCCCCACCTCTGCTCACCTGCGTGTCTGTTAAAATATCTCAGTTTACTTGGGGTTTTATGGTTGATCCAACTGAAGCTTAGGTTCTAGAGTACTCGAACCTCTCCCTTCCTTGACATCATTGTTAATTCATGGAAAAACTAAGTGACAACCAAGATACTGAAGAATACAAATTTGAATGTGATCCCATTCCTAGCAGCAAGATTTCCTTCTGTCCAGAAGGTAAAGCTCGAAGAGAAGTAACTATGGCATCAGGCAAATGGCCACAAATACCCGAAAGATAGGAGAGTAGAGGAGACCACCACATACATACTCAGGGCTGAGGGGTTAGTCCACAAGGGCATTTGGACCCAACCGAAAGTCTGAAGTTGTGTTTGCACTCCCTGGACTGGGAATGTCACACAGGGACAGCGCACAAGAGGAGACTAACAGTGGAAAAGTACAGGAGCAGGAAGAATGAGTAGCCCTGTGTGCGTGCGTGCTCAAACTGGAGCAAGAGGGAGCAAGAGGGAGAGGACTAAGGAGGAAAGTTGAGAAGCAGACAGGGGTGTATGGAGCAGGGAGACCAGTCGGGAGCTTTTTGAGACATCAGAGGGTGGGAGCAGTGAACACGAGAAACCAGAAAGGTCTCAACAGTGTTGCCTGAATTCCTCCAACTCTTTGACTCATGTGCCTTTCCCTGCCCCTCCCCCTCTTAGAAAGCTTATCTTTTGATCTTCCAGGTGTATTTCTGCCCAATTACTTGTCTTCAACCCCTCAGAGCAGGTCAACCATGCAGCTCAGAAGTCTCCCTGTCACACTTGGCCACAGTTGCTCCTGGCACTGTCTGCACTGCCAAGACTCTGCAGCAGAGTCCCAGGAGAACAATCACTTGAAGCGCCCCAGGTCCTCCCAGGAAGGCTTCCTTATAAGATGCTACCTGAAGAAGGAGTGAGCATAGGATGGCAGTGGGACATCACCCTTTTCTGAGTCTGGTTAGTGGACTTGCCCCATCCAGTCGGTCAGGTCCACTGTCCTGGGGTGGGGGTGAGGCAAGCAAGAGGAACAAGTCAAATGGATGGGAAACCAGATCAGGAGGAGTAAAGGGCCTCGCTTTGGCAAAGGAGCCAACTCAGTCATGGCCAACACTAGTTCTAAGAGTCAAGAAAATCAGAACCGAGAAAGTGAAAGTACTTTGTCCCCTTCATTGAACAAGGGGATACTGGGCCTCTTGCTCTCTCCGGGCCTGGGCCTCAGTTTTACATCTGTAAGATGGGAATTATGACACACATTTTATTTATTTTGCCAGGCTGATTTTCAGCTAGAAAAGGATTTGTGGAGGCAAGATAAAGACAGAAATGACCACACACTGTCTCAGGCAACTACCACCTCATTCTCCATAAGAGGCAGGTGTGGAGGTGACTTGGAGAAAGTCTAGCTGGAGAGAGAAGGCTGTGGAGTTCCCTCCTCCATGACAGACTGAGCACCAAGGACCTCAGTCCAGTCTCCCAGTGTGACTTGTTCCCACAGGTGAATGAATGGTCCATGATCACAGAGTGAGTCAGAGAACTCCAGGCAGGAGGAACCCTGCCTCCCAGCCTCTCTCTTTCACCACCCCTTCACCTGTGGCTTTCCAAAAGGAAGGTCACCAGAACAGAGTCCATGGCCCAGGGACTAGACTCAGTTGACTAGCGAATTACAGTTGAATACTTACGTAATTGGAAAGAAGGAATTGCTTAGCCTGGGGCCAGGTAAGACACCATTTTAAAAAAAAAAAATCATCTTGTTGAATCCTAGATAACAATTTCCTAAGATGTACAGCACTCATTTGCAGAGAAGGTAGTCCAGGGTCCAAATCTGAGGTTTCCCATCTAACTCCCTCTTTTGTCCTAAAGCACTAGTTGGCTCCAAGGAGCAGAAATGATGGTCCCTTGTGCTAGCTAGGAAGTGCCCTATAGCAAAGGCATTGTAGGTGCCAATCCTCCAAGACATGCTTTACAAGTGCCTACCTTGTTTTCTCCTCTTAACAACTGCATGGTAAGTTAGGAGACTTCTATTTACAGGAAGAAGGAGGGGAGGGGGAAACCTAATATTTTAACTCGGGGAACTCAAGTTTCTGTGCCTCTTAAGACCATTCTAATCACAGCAGTTTCCAGAGACAGCTGGGGCTTCTACTCCAAATTTTTTCAGCATGGGCCCACCACCTCCTCAAGGCCAGTATTGTTGAACAACAGAAGCCTTTCTCCTTCCCAGCAGTCTATAAACACAGACTCTGCCTCCGCCACTAGCATGAATGTTTTAGTCTTCTGGCTAATTCATCATTACACAAGCATTTCTCAAGGACAACACTCTGCTGGGTTCCAAGCAGCTGGGCCACTCCCTTGCCTTCAACGCTTTCAAGGCAAGCAAGTAGCAATGGAGCATATTATCAAGCCCCATCAAGGGAGGTAACTGGGTCACCAGGAGGGAAATAAAGATTCCTGTCTGGAGTATTGAAGTTGAGGAATAGAAAAAGGGGATACGAGCATCCAGCTGGAGCATCCAGGGCAGGTAAACCAGGTAAATGATGTGGGAAGAGGGCAAGTCATAAAAAGAGGAGCAGTGGATCTCAGGCCAGAGTAAGGCCCACAGTCTGGTGAGCTCTGAAACTACACTAAGCCTCTAAGTGAGTCCACAGTTTGCTGGGCCTACTCCATCCCAGGTATAATTGGCAGGTCTTCTTAAAGCCTCAGTTTTCCCTTCTGTAGAACAGAAGCCAGGAATGTTCTCCATAGATGACTAGGGGGAAGGCTGGGCCAGGAGCATTCGCCTGGGATGCTTAGATCTCCCCAGGCTTGCGCGCAAAAGCAATGCAAATCATAGTTATTTATAATGGCGCAAACGGAGGCTCTGAAAAGACATTGCCTCAGCCGCCAAGCACTCCCTCTGGAATCCTGAAAACCTGCTGCCTGCTGCAGGGCTGTGCCCAGATCCCAGCTGGAAGCAGGCTTATCTCTTCTCAGCTCCTGGCGCTTCTTCCCATCCTGCCAGGATGTTCTTCATACAACAAACACTAAGCTGCCTGCATAATTCCACCTACGGAGGAGAAAGCTCTGCCCTCCCCTTTCCGTGGATGGAGCTGGATCCTGCACACCCAGGTCATGACAGGATCTTTTATGTGCCATCAGCACATAAAGGCAGCCCTTCTCAGGTTAGATCTTTGGGGCTGAAAATGACTTGGCTTGGGAAACCAACCAGTACTCCCCAGTCCCCTAACATGTACCTTCATTGGTAGAGCTGTAACTTCCTCCATCAGGCTTGTGAGAGGCATGAGGGACTTAGACATCAAAGAAGGCAGAGCTTGGGTAGCAGGGGGCTTTGTAGGAAAAGCAGACTGCTGGTTCTTGTGTAAACAGAACTTCCTCACTTATGACAAGAAGAGAAAGGCTACAATAGTTTCAACTTTTCAATTTTCTAAATGTAAATGAAGACATTTTTCAAAAATAGTCTTCTTTATATATTTTTTTTCCTTTTTTCTTCTTTTTATTTCACTGTGTGGCCCAGGTTGGCTTGGAACGCACTATTAATTAGCCCAGGCTGTCCTCAAACTCTCAGTAATCCTACCACAGCCTCCTAAGTGCTAGGGCTGCAGGCATGTACCAGCATCCTTGGCGGACCTATTTCTTTTTAGTTAGACCTTACTTATACAACTGGATCTTACTCGTTGGTGACTCTCTAAGTGACTTCACGAAGGTTCAAGAGTGTGAGCACACATTCGAATCTAGAGTGGAAACATCTGTGTGCAGGCTTTGACTTAGAGCCCAAGAGGTCTCGAGAAGGAGCTCAGAATCTCTATTTCTAGCAAGTTCTTGGTTAATATGGGAGGCGCTGACTTAGGCACTAAATTTTAAATAGCAAAGGTCCAGAGATGTAGTTACAGAGTTTGGAAAACTATATGTCTTTGGGACAGGGAACTTCCCCACCCCTCCTGCCTGGAGATCATAGGCTTCTCTATCTGTCTTTCCACCCACTCCACATCAGCTTACCCCTCCCTAATTCCTTCAGGCTCTGGGTGTCTATTGTCCAACTGGCAGGCTGGGGAAATTCTGAAGCATCCTGCCATGAGGAAGAGCTTGAAGGCATAGCCTTTACCCCAACAGAGAAGTACAAAAGGTCAGATCAGGCCTTCCCTTCCACACCTGCCACTGGAACACGCACATAGAAAGGAGAAGGTGGGAGAGAGGAGGGAAGAAGACACACAGAGAAAGGAGAGAGTGGGGGGAGGGGGAAGAAGAGAATTCTGGCAGGCATCTTGGAATATCCACCTTCCTGACCTCTCCTAACCCCAGCTGATGGAAGTCATTTTCCTTTTTAAATCCCCTGCCCCCCTCCCACGTCTGCCCCCTTTGGGTCCTGAGATGCTCCTGTTGAGATCAGGAGTATTTTTAGTGATGCCATGTGGCCCATACTTTGCCAACCTTCCTTGGAAATTGATCTTGGATTCCACAAATGCCAGGTCCCTGGATCCAGGAGGCCTAGAGGCAGAGAGAGGGGACATCTGAGTACACTGGAAAATGCAGTGTGTGGTCTTTTGAAGGCTTAACCTGGATGCTGTGTATGACGGGGAAACAATACCAACACCTGCTGTTTGGGAAACATTTCAGCATTAACAGAGCACTTCCTCTAGACTTTTCACATTCTATTTTCCCAGGAGGCACTTGGGGAAGATAGGGAAAAAAATCTATTCTCATTTGTATTAGTCGGGGAGACAGACAATATGACATAGCTAGTAAGTGCCATACTTGGGCCACTTAGATTCTAGGCCTAGCCTCAAGCTTTTATTATAACCCCTGCAACCCTATTGTGTTTTGGTTTTGAAATGTCCTCTTGTGTTGAAATTCTTGCCTCTGGTGCATTGATATTCCAACATGGGGCTTTTAGGGTATCAATGAATCGTGAGGGCTATGAACTAATGAATCAATTAATTAATCCATTGATTGATGGGTTCAGAATCCAATGGGCTACTGGGAGGTGATGGAGATAGGAAGTAGGATCTGCCTGAAGGGTCATTTAGGGTGTGACTTTGGTAGCTAGATTTTGTTTCGGGTCTCATTCTGTTCCTACCCCAGCCCCTGTTCTCCTTCCCTCTTTCCCTCCCTCCCACATCCACCAAGGCTCTCCATTTCCTCTACTGTGCGATGAGGAATTTTTTCTACCACGTTTTCTGCCATGATGGTCTGTCTTACCATAGCTCGGAAGAAGAAACCAGGTAACAATGGGTCCAAACTTCTGGATTTAAATTATTTATTTCTGGTATTTTGCCACACTTTCAGAAAGCTGACTTCCATCAATCCCTACCTTTGCTTCTTCTTCTTCTTCTTCTTCTTCTTCTTCTTCTTCTTCTTCTTCTTCTTCTTCTTCTTCTTCCTCCTCCTCCTCCTCCTCCTCCTCTTCCTCCTCCTCCTCCTCTTCCTCCTCCTTCTATGTTGCTTTAAAAAACAAAAACAAAACACTGAGAGAAGCAGCCTCAGGCTGGAGACATGGCTCAGTGGTTAGGAGCATATACTCCAAGTTCTCACTTAAGATGGCTCCCAGTGACCTGCAACTTCAGCTCTATGCCATCTGATGCTCCTTTCTGGCTTGCTCCATGCACATGCCCTCCAGGCACAAACCCCACCCCTAACTCCCCCATCCTCCCACAAAATTAACGACAAAACATCGGGTTAGCTTTGATATTCTCCTGACATATTAGAGCAGAAACAAGAATGGGGCAGAGGGTATCTGCGGTTCTGGAAACAAGCAAAGAGTGCACCAAAGTGTGTGAGGGAAGAGAAGTTCATGGAAGTTCCCAGAGGCACACGTACAGCTGAGGAAATGTAAGAGACGCTGGTGCAGGTTGAGGCTGACAAGAACCGAGAGCTCTTCCAGCCCTGAGCCTGAAAGAACAAGGGGAGAAGCAGTTCCCTGAGTCTGGGGAATGTTGGAGAGGTGTGGAAGGGGGCAGGCAGCCAGGCAACAGCAACAGGCTTCAGGAGGGAAGCAGCTGCTGCCAGCTATGGGTACCAGAGAGGGGAAGGACCAGCAGCCTCCTTTTTCTCTCACCTTCCTCTTCATCAGTGCTCGTCTGACTCTAGCCAGGAGCGAAACGACAAGGGACCCTTCCAATCAATATCCACGAAGTCCAGCTCCCTGAAAAGGCTGGGAGAAAGGTTTGAGAACATATTAGAAGGTTAGGTATTGAACACCCTGGAGAATGCTGCTACCTAAGATAGCCAAGAAGACTGTGGAGAGAATGTGATACAAAAGGGCTGGGCTGACTCTGGCCTTTCAGAATAAAGTTCCCAGGCACTGCTGCAACTCTCTGGAAGGCAGTCTGGAATGGGTCCTCAGGAGAGCTCAACAAAATCCAGACCAAAAAACTCTATGCACTCCACAAACAGGGTAGGGGTCCCAGCCCCGCATTTAAATCCAAGTCTGACTATTCTACTTAATCCCAGGATATAATTCTTTAATATCCCCGAATCTCTCTGACCTGAAAATAATAATACAAATAATAATAATAACCTCTGTGCTGACCCTCTCAGGACAGGGTGACACATGATACTTTGGGGATACCAAGTGGGGAGCCGTAAACAAACACCATGCATACCATATGGCCCGGGCTAGCTGAACCTCATCTGCCCCCTGCAGAATATAGCTCACCACACCTCCATCTTAGGAGGTCAACACCAGAGAAAGCCAGAGAGGGTCAGCCGGAGCTCTTTCCTATAAACAAAATTCCTACAAACATTTAATCAGATGCTAGGTTACAATTGCAAAAAAAAAGTAAAAAATAAAGCTCCCTGCCAGGGGCAGGACAGTGGTGGGGCCACACAAATCTGTTTCTTCTACCCTCACACAGTACCACAGTGATCCTTGACCTGCCCTTGCCAGTAACAGGTCCTACCTACCTGAGAATCAAATCAAATGGGATGAAGAATAAGAAAATATTTTGTCAGTTATTAAATTCTAGCCCAGGGTCTGAAGGTCCCAACACTAAAGAAGCCACTGAGGGCATGGTCAAATGTGGGTGGGAGATGGTGAAAGCCTGAGAGCAGCAGGTATGGTCACTAGAACAGCCAATGACACAACGCTGGCTGAGAACAGGGTTCTGGGGACACAGGTCACAGGACAGAAAATTCTAGCAAAGACTCGGGTTCAGGCCATTACAAGTGGATGGCTGAGTACACACCATAGTCAGACACAGGCAGGAACTCCAGCCAGGAGAAGCTAGTGGGCTTGACAGAGCTCCTGAGGCACAGCTCTCAAAGCTTTCCTTCAGCAGATGGGTTTGGGGAACAGTCTTCAATAGACATGTTCAAATCTGGACCCCAGATAGTATGATTGGACCTCATCTTGCTATCCTGAGACCCCCAGCTGCGCAGCACATCTTACACTGAAAGGCAAGCTCAGACTCTCCCTGAAGGGCTCCAGCTTCCAGGCCATCTAGACATGGCACCTGTCACACCCCACTGAGCTCATTATATTCTGCCTCTGTGTTCCCTGCCTCTTCGTCGCTGTTCTACTCTGGGGGGCTCAGTCTCCCTCCTTACAGTTTTGCAGTCATCCCACCAGGGCCACAGTTCTTATCTCAAGGAGTCCCTCCTTTCAAGCCAAAGGTGACAAAAAGTGTCACACCTCACCAAAAATGCACTGTGGTCAGGACACAGGCTCAACTGAGGCACGGACTCAAGCCAAAGAGCAAAGCTGCTTGCTGAGCTAAGAGGGGCCATTTTGGGCACAAATATCCTAAATAAGAGAAGCACTGAACTGTCAGGACTGAACGATCCCCATCTCGAGTCCCACCAGTTTATAAAGGCACACACAGGGTGTTGTCTCTGTGCTGGGGTGGGGGTGGGGGTATTCAGACTTTGGGACAGACTCCCACCTCTGCTGCTCACCATACTACCTGACCTA